>NW_023596420.1:3374432-3444055 GCF_011947565.3 Pollicipes pollicipes | reverse complement strand
GAGAGATGAGAGAGAGAGAGAGAGAGAGAGAGAGAGGGAGAGAGAGGGAGAGAGAGGAGGAGAGAGAAGAAGAGAGATGGTAGAGAGAGAGAGAGAGAGAGAGAGAGAGAAATATCATACACACGCAATCTGTTGCTACGACGAGCAGACACCGAAATTTCATTTATATATGCAAGATATGCATATATATACACAAAGGTATATAATATATATATATATATATATATATATATATATATATATATATATATATATATATATGTATACATACATACACACATATGTATGTCTATATGGCCTGCGGCCGGTGGCAATGGTCGCGCTTAAGGTCAGGTGACGTCAGAGGAAAGGACGGACCGTACCGAGCATTGCGATGCGTTAAACTTTTGCCACCACCCTCTGGCCATTGACCCAGAATCGCACTATCGGATGGTAGGGGTAAGCGCCCACGCAACAGACACTGATAAGTGTGAGCCCGGTCTCATAAATCCATCCATTCCATAGGTTCAGATACAACCTTACATATACGGCTCATTGTAATCCGTGATATACCTAAAGCAGGACGGGGGGTGAGCTTTCACAGACGAGAGCGAGGAGAGCAGATTCTGATCACATCGGTCGTTCCTACGGCCATGCCCAAGTGTGTAAAACGCTACGTGCCTGCAAAATAAAGACGGTACAACCAAAACTAAACCGCCAGGCTGAAAGACATCAGTAGCCTTACCCCTAAGCCGAAGAGAAACGCCGGCAAGACACATAAACACATTGTCAGTCACCCAGTACGGTCAAATAAGAGTCCGGGGTTGTGATCAAGCGAGGTGCGGAGACTCTCTGCTTCAAGAATGCCGCTGTATGCCTGCCCGTGACGTGACCTCACTCTGGCCGACATGAGCGGAGCCGTGGAAGCCGCCCTCACTAGCCTGGCGAATCAGTCACTGCACTACTCCATGCGCTAGCCCCGGCAGGCGTTCGTCCCACCCCGCCGGTCTGTGTCTCGCCAGTCCACGGACGACCGATTCCCATCAGCCAGAGGCCGCACCGGGGCAACGGGCTCGAGGCCGGATGTGCACGACCTGAATGCGTGATAACTGATAACTTGGACGCGCTACCTGTGTTGATACGACGAGCAGATACCGAAATTTCACCAAACACTGATAAACTCGTAACGTTATCGACAGTGATTGTGAAGGTCACGGCACGGTATGCCTTCTTTGCTGCGCGATGACGTGGGAGGGACTGGTCAGCGTGTCTGCCGTCACAGATCCAGTCTGTCGCTGATCTCTGGTTACCTTCGATGGCCCTGGCCAGGTTGTTTTTCATGGCCTCCTCTCGGGCGGCGGCCGCCGGGTCCACTTTGGGCGCGCCCGGGAACGCGATCAACACCGTACTCATGTTGTCCTTGCTGCCCTGTGGGCGACGGCGACAGCGTAAGCGGCTTGCGCAGCACGGAGAAAACCCACAAGCCAGCATGTCACTCAAGTTATGATCGGAAACGGAACCGCAATCACTGTGTGCAGACCTCCAAAACATGAAAACCTGACTGCTGACAGCATGACGGGCAAGTGCGGCTTCCCGCGCTGGCACCGAGGGATGCACGGACAACAGCATAGGCGGCATATTCCGCGGAAAACTGCACAGAACCCAATCATTGAACCAGCAGGGGCCCCGAGTCCCGCTGCTGTTCAGTGCACGCCCGTTACACCTGCACGATCCACGCCCGACGTCCGTGCTTCGAGCCATCCACTTCGCGACCCTCTCACCTTGTAGAAACACGTGTCGAGCACCTGGTTGGCCACGTCGTCCAGCTTGTCCGTCACCCTTAACCGCGAGCGCACGAAGTGGCACAAGTCTGCGTTATCGAACACGTCCCAGACGCCGTCGCAAGCCAGCACGAGGAACTCGTCGTCGGGCTGCCGCTTCTCGACGTACACCTCTGGCTCGGGCGACACCAGCTGCTCACACTGTCCCTTGCCGTGCACGTTCTTGTAGTCGTAGTCGCCGAGCGCGCGCGAGACGGCCAGCGAGCCGTTGACGCGCTGGATCATGACGTTGCCGCCAGCGCGTTCGATCCGCTCTCGCTCGGCCGGGTTCATCGGCTTGTGGTCGGTGGTGCTGAACGCGATCTGGCCGCGGCGGCACATGAGCGCACGCGAGTCGCCGCAGTTGGCGACGAACACGTGCGTGGGCGAGACCAGCGCGCAGACGGCCGTCGAGCCCGACTTGTCCGTCTCGACGTCGAGCTCGCCGCGCATGTCGTCATCGAGCCGCAGGAAGCCGGACACGAGGCCGGCGCGCACGCTGTCGGCCAGCGCCGGCTCGTCGGCCGCCAGCCGGCGCAGCCGCTCCGGCTGCAGCTCCTCGCTCTGCAGGATGTGCGCGAGCATTGTCTCAGCACAGAACGCCGACACTTTGGAGCCGGCGTGGCCGTCAAACACAGCGAAGAACGACCACTCGGGCAGCTGCTCGCTGACGCCCGTCACGGCGCTGTGCGCGTCCTCCATCTCGGTGCGCCATCCCTGCTCAGAGGCCAGTGCGAAGCGCAGTCCGTTGCCAGCACCCGACTCCGTGTGCTTGTCCGTCTTGGGCTTGTCCAGGAAGGTGCCCATGACGAGGCCGGCGGCGCGGCGCGACGGCTGCTCAGGCCCACGGCGGCAGATGACCGGCAGGTACCGTCCGGTGCAGGGATAGCGCGGCGGCGGCTGCTCAGGCCTACGCCAGCAGGCGAACGGCAAGTACCGTCCGGTGCAGAGAAAGCACGGCGCACGGCACCGCCTCAACAGCTGACACCCTGCGTGGAAGACGGCGCCACTGTCAAACGACCTGCCACCGATTCAGGTAACACTTCCAGCCCATTGGCGTATCGCGGAGAGTAAAGACTACTCACTCAGCTACACGCCAGCTACAGAACGCCACAACCCGTATACGCGGATCTGTTCCGGCAACCATTAACAAAGCCAGCAGCAAAAGAAGTTCGTCCGCTCCCATCTCCGTTAATCTAATCAATGGCATGATGCAGGCTTCCGAAGCGTATTACCCGCCCACACTGCGAGGAAAAATACAACTGAAGAAATCCATATCGACACTTCCCAGTTCTGATCAGTCCGCTCTCCGCAGCGCGCACTCCACCGTCCGGCGGTAGGCCGACAGCCCGTCTTCCGACCCGATCCGCACAAACAGGTGCGCGGGGCGGAGCGGCGCGCCGGGGCGGCGCGGGTCGGCGCGGCACGGCGCGGCAGGCGGTTCGCGGTCAGCTCCCGCCACCCGGCACCGGACTGGACGCTAACAGCCGCCCTATTGATCACGGGCTGGAGATCGGTACCCTACCGACCCAAGGCCGATCCAAGGCGCGGCCGTCGCTTATGAGACGGCCACACTCGCAGCAGTGCGCTGTTTTCAGCCACCCGCGCCGTGCCGCGAGCGCCGCTGTGACGGCCGGCGTGCTGCGGCTTCTATAAGCTGACAGCTGATGCACATAAAACCGCCCAATACTTGTTGTGCTGCACTGTAACTCGTTCTGTTCTGTTCTGTTCTGTTCTGTAACTCGCCCTGTTTAAAGTGCTCTAGTTGGCGTCAAAAGGTTGCCTTACAACACATGTCAATGTCAGGCTACTCCCTGAAGATAATTTGACAGTTTTTTGCTATTATGAAATCGAGGTTTTGTTGTTAAGTGCGGTTGTTGTTAAGTTGTTAAGACAACCTATCGGCAACGATGAGCTTCTAAAAACCAGGCGATGATGCTCTTATCATAGATGCCTAATGGAAATCCCAGAAAATGCGATGTTACAATATGGTAGTACAACATGGAATGCATCATTGTTGTTGTGATTGGGGCTTTACGACGCACCCAGATGCTGAGGCTATATGGCGTCGCCTGCCTCTCACCCTGGCAGGGAGGGCGGGCACCGCAGGGAATCGAATCCCGTATCTCTGGTTTCCCAGACGCGCGGCGGTTGACGCAGATGTTACGAAATGCATCAAAATAAACACATAGTCCGGCAAAGTATGCAGTATAAATGCATGGGCACAAAGCTTATCACAGCATAATACGGACAAGTTCATGTCGCGGTAGCATGGAACAGTCAAGCAACAAACAACAGCCAATCTGTGAGTATGCAGTGTTGGAAAATATGCTTTGTGCACAAGCAGAGACTGTTTGAACTTAAGAAGCCACGTGCTGTTCCTGTTGCACAAAGTATGTCTCGCAATCAGGGTGGTACACTGACATGCCCTGAGGTAATTGGGACATAAAGTCCGATGGAGTTGATACAGATCCATCGCCGAGAATCCACGATCAGTCATTCCCAAGCATGAATTCCCCATTGGCTAGAGTGCATGGATGGAGGCTCAATGCCACTAATTCTGAGTTAACGGGGTCACGGCGGCTCAAAGCCACACGCAGGAGTGCTTTGGGAAGAATGCTTAAAGAAGTTGTTCCTTGTTTTAGGAAGCCTTACAGCGGCTTATCCATAGAAGGTCTCGAGTTCTCCGCATTTTTGAGGTGAAGTGTGGCGAGGCGGTGGCTCGTGTCACATAAAAATATGATGTCTGATGCGACAACGAAGTGTTCGACGAGTACACGTCTCCACATCAACGCACATGCTTCTCTTTGGGACGTGCCCTTGACATGGTTTTTAGGACAATAAGAATATTAAGTATATGTGGACAACTAGTTCCATCAACCTTGCATCAGAGTTGGAGGTCACACAGAGAGCAAAATGTATTTGCTGCAGAACACATCCTATCTTATCTAACCATCTACACATTTTGGCTTCATGAAGGCAAGAAGTCACTGACCTAAAATGACCCTGATGAGCCTTCTGCTTTTAGGAGCATAGCAGCATGTGTATTCCTTGGCTTGAATTTTAATTAAGATAGCAAGACATCAACAAAGGTTCTTGACAAACTCAATCTCCAGAGGGCCAAATAACATCACTAACCTAAAATGACCACCACCACCACCAATGACCACCAGTGACTTTTGCTTAGAAAGATCAGGTTACAGGATGTTCAATGAGGGGGTATGAGGGCACTTTAGCAGCCCAACAATGAGTTTGGCATTGTTTGACCTCATAAAACGCAAGATGATGACCTAGGGATATGGAAATTTGAAACAAATTAGCTCAAATGCAAGCCTACCCTGTCATGTAAATTTGACATCCATAGCTCACTTAGTGTTTGAGGTCTCAGGAATTCAAACTTATCCCCACCTGAGGGTGCCACACTCAACCAGCCAGCCAGGTACGTTGAAGTTCGCTGGATGGAGCTTCATAGCTCCCAGTATGTCTTACCACAACTGGGACTAACTTTGGAAACACAAGATGCATGATGCTGCTTGCTACAGAGGCTGAACTTTGAGCATTTCTACACATCTTGTGAGCATGAAACATCATGAAATATGACATTCTTGATGATGAGATTTTCCTTATTTCAAATAGTGATTTTGTGTTCCTGTCTCTGTCATGGTGAGCATATGAACAGGGGTGCAGGAATTAGAGGACCATAGGGATAAACCCACCAACTTTCAGTGAACTTAACATTTACCATATGGATGATGACCAAAAACAATCCACAGGACTCCATCACCAAGGCTTGAAGGCTTGGGGGGGGGGGAAGGGGGGTCCATTGTACCTGCACACAATGTACCAGGTTACCAAAAGCAACCATACGCCAATCAGCACAAACACAGGTTATGGCTTGGTCAGTTGTGCTGACAACCCTATGAATTAAACAGTATGATTCTGCAGACCAGACAATCATCACCACAAATTTGTGTCAAACTCCCAGCCATCAGTGCATCAATGCCAGGAGCACAAGCATGTGATGACAATCAATGTAAATGCCTGAATGGAAATACTACAACACTAACCATAACCCATGAGCAATGACTCACTAATGACTCACAGCCATCCACAGATAATGGGTGGCAAAGTGACATGTAATTTATGCTTTTGAAACCTCAACCATAATTCACATCATTCAGTGCATGTGGCAGCTTCTGTTCATCAATTTTTTGCAATATTTTCAATATTGTGCCCAAAACACAAAAAACATTTCTTTGATTAATTCATAGAGTTGAAATTCATGGATCCTTGACTTTTGGAAAGGGTGACCCTAATTGACTTCAGATGATTTTATGTAACTTGGCATGGGATGAGGCCCACAACTGGATCTATTCACTTGGTCTTTCTTGTCACCAATCATGATAAAAAATCATGGCTTAATTTTTACAGAACATGATAAAGAATGTGTGCTGCATTCCACTGTATGTTTGACAGCTCAATCAAATAACATCTGCATCTGAATGTGACATGACATGTGACAGATGCAAACACAGTCTCTGAGCAGTCCACAGCACCTGGTTTACCATAGCTTTGATTGAGCCCTGGATTGCAATGCGTTTGAATATATTTGAACCATGCAAACATATTTCTATTTAAACCTGATGCATGACTGCATCAAATATTAATTGACAAACATGTGGTAGATTGATCAAACAGTAAGGCCACAGTAAGCACTTGAAAACTCATCAATGGCCCATTTCATATCCTGAAACATCAATAAACAACAAATATACAGCCCTGTTTTCTCCATTTGGTAGAAATATTTGTGTATTGTTTACAGATGCCCTAAAATCCTTGATATGCCATTCTGGGTCTGACAAGATTCCTGGCTGCAAATGATAACTAAATATTTCTATATAGGCTAAATGTTGAATGATCCTGTGACCCACATCTTGTATGGAATGCATGAGAATGTCATAAAAATGTTTAAAATTGCCCATGGAAAATCAATCAACATTGAAGTTGTTACATCTTTGACTTCTGGATCTGTTCATACTTGGAGTGAGCTTGAGTGATTCTGGATGTAAAGGGAAACTGGAAACAACTTCTCAGCTAGATATGAATTCATTAAAAACTAGTTTGTCAAATTTTATTCTGCTTTTGACATAACACCACCAAAGGTAGCTATGCAGGATGAGCAGACAATATACCAGACCACAGTTCAGTTATCAATGCTTTTAACTGAAACCTGCATGGCTTAAATCATAACATGGAATGAGATGGAACAGCCCAAACATGTCTTGTCAGCTTAACTTGACAGTATAAATCAATGTTAAGTTATTTGTTATTTGGGCTGGTACAAATGCTCATTGTTGATTTATCTAGATATGCATCAACTTGAGCCATATGTGGCAAAAATGAACACTACACTTGATGCACCCTTAAAACCCACTGACTACCTCATTGCTCATTGTTCATTCATCTAGATATGCATCAACTTAAGCCATAAGTGGCACAAATGAACACTACACTTGATGCACCCTTAAAACCCACTAACTACTCACAACCAATATTGCCTTTCTGCTGCATGAGATATTCATGTGTCATGTTATAATGACTGAAAAGTTTTATTTTTAACATGGTGCTTGGTGAGGATATGGGGCTCTAAAATCCAAAAGCTATTATGCTCGTACTTACAAGTCTGGTGCCATGTTTGACCATGGCATCAGGGCCCATAAAATGAAGAAAATAAAGTACAGGTTCCACACAACTATCATTTAATGTGGAAAAAAATGTTTCTAATCTTAGTAACAGCACAAGGCTGCTGCTGTGCCTACTATACTACTCACCAAAGAACATGCTTTTGAATGATACTGTTATGCAAACCCTACCACTAACTAAAATGACATGCACAATTTCATTCTCATCCTAGTCCTGATTTGAAGCATATTCCCTGCTTTTGGAAAGAAACCAAGTTTTATTAACTGCTCATAAATATCATATATTATCCTGTATAGTATAGTCACATTCCTTGCCACAATTTCAATACAATTACCAGTGTTACAAAACCATCTTTCTGATGCTACCCTACCAAATAAGAAGCACTGAGTACATCACACTATGCTTGGGAACCACCTTCACAATAAAATTTAAAGTAATTTATGTGGAAAACACAAGATGAAGACACTACATTGGCCCACATACCATAATAAATTGCAATACCACCATTTCAACAATTATAAAAGCTGTAACTAAGGTGCAAAGCCATGGTTTAAATAGGCTTAATGCATGTGCTCATGCACCTCAAGATGCATACACAAAGATTGCTTCGCCATTTCATACACAGTGATTCCAAGGGCATCTCAATGTGTATTCCCCATAAATAAATAAACTAGAGACTGTAAACCTGAATATAAGCTAAACTTAGTGATCACCACAGATTGAAATGTGAATAGAAATATCAAATATGAGGCATGGGCATTTAATCAATAAATATTGATAACATCAGGGGCAATCTTGTCTGTCCCTTCAATGTAATGACGCTAGAAATCTTTATCCCGATGAAGATTATGTTCCATTTCCGGCTCAAGAAATTTGACACCATATTTCCTCTTACGTGCATCATAGTTTCAGGTAAGGCCATTTTCGAGAGGAACATACAACCACAAGGACACATATATGCAGCCCATTCAGCACGGAAATTCTCACCCAGACGCAGCCCTCAACTAACACACGCGCTACTCTGCTGCTGAGAAAAGTGGGCAGCGTGCTCCAAAATGTAAACAAGTTACGAGGATAAGATGCGCCATTTTTTGTCGAGAATGAACTTCAAGTTACCAATCAAGAATAGCTTTTTGGATTCGTACCACGACTGACGAACTTGAACATGTAGTAAAAACCAGCAATATTTACCCAAAATTCGCTGGATTCAGTAACTACTCATACCATCGGTCACAAACAGGTCCCCTAGCTTTGACAGTTTGGCGCAGGCGCTCCCTTCGATGACGTAAGATTCAGCCAATCAGCTGGGAGGTATTGCTATGCCTTTATCTTTCATATCCAAATAAATATTGAAAAATAAATATTTTGAGGTGATGTGAAACGCATCGCCACGAGCCAGTTTGCAGCCTTGGAGACCTCACTCGCATGGATACCTTTAATCTTCAAAATCGTTGATCTTATCCGCGTTCATAGTTTATAGCGCGCTTCAGCATAAACATGGTATGTCTCGTTTTCACATCTTAAAAGCAGCATTGATCCACAGTTACACCTGTGTATGTTGTTTTTGAGTATAATTAACTGCTATATAGCAATTTTCATCCAGCGATTATATGATACTTCAAAGCCTAGAGCGACCAAAGTAAAGACGAAAGGCCTACTACAAGGTAAAATAAATTTAGCTGTTGTGTGCTGCCAGCATTTTGTCACATATGCGTACTCATTGTGCCACAAATACTTTCAGCAAGAGCGACCGCAGGTCTCAGTGGTAGGCTGGGTTGATCTTATTCGGTGCGGCGGCTGCTTATTTAGGTGGGTAGTGTAGCATTGCTATTTCATTGAACCGCAATCAACATTATCCCGTAAAGGTGAAATAAAACATGATAAACATTCGTATTTTCAAATTGTTGATGGGGATGTCAGCTGGTAGGTTTCACATTGATAACAAGTTTCACACGGTGTGTTGAGCTACGCGTCTAGGTAGAGTTACCCATTTACTGCACAGAGAAAATGTGTTGTCTTAAGCAGTTTCTTTCATTTTAAGGTATACCAACAGCAATAAGTGAGCTTATTTTAAAGCTGTGCATAGATGTGCAGCATTACATAACAATTGTTAACTGCTGACTGTTGTCAAGGCTCAAGGGTGCTGCTGGTTGCTCACATATGTATTCAAATTTGATCAATTGGTGGGTCAGGGTGTTGAAGTTTTGTAAGCTGACCATGATTTTTTCTCAGCCTAGCCAGGTGTTTACATTCAACCCATTACATTTTTTAAAGTCCTCATGGGTGTTTGTGCTTCAGAATGAATCCCTGGACAGCTACTTTGTATATTCCACAAGTGAACAAGCCTTACACAATCTTATACATACAACATTTGATCAATTAAGCCAAACAAAGCACATGCTTATGTTAATGTAATATCTCATTAAGAATATAAGAAATATTTGAGTGCTTGAGTTTACATGGAAAAAATGGTTACCTACATCTTAATTAACCTTTATTAGCTTACCTTTCATTACATTCTCTTTTACTATCTTCATTTTGAGTCATCAGCAAAATACCTTTAGTTCAAGGGAATGTTCTACATTTTTAGATGGTGAAGCACACTTCAGATATGATAAAAGCTCACTTATAGCTTGTATACTTAGAAGTGCAAGAGACTGTTTTACACAACACATTTTCTCTGTGTAGTAAAAGTGCTTAACAATTTCATTGTTTGATTATATCATACCTGGGCACCAAATGACCACTGCAGTCGGCTCGCCTGAAAACACAAATCAACAACAACAAAAAAGATTATATCATTCCTTGGACAACAATGATGCAGAGCCAATTGACAACTGTTATCTGGAAAATCATGCTCAGCAATATCAGATATAAACAAGTCGGTAATTGTATTTTTTATTAGCCTGGATTGCTGCATGACTAATAGAATGACAGGATTTGAATGATGTTATGGTGTCATTGATGCCTGGGTGGCCTTGAAATAGTCCCTGGAAATGGAGTGCACACATTCATGGATGTGCAGCTAATAATCTGGAGGGGTTAAGATCTTAAGAAAGACAGGGCTGTGGACTGCAGCAAATGACCTTTAACACACTACATCAGATCAAAACTCAATGCAAATGTGGACCACTTCTTAAGTTGAGTTTTAGCACTGCACTCTGCTTTTTTGTAAAAGCTAGATAAAAATATAATATTGATGTTAAATTACATAAAAAATAACAATTAACATGAGATTTAGTGTGTGTGGTGTGTGGAAAGACAAGAGAGCTTAAGACATGCTAAACATTCAGCTTTTATGTTCTATGTTGTATGTATTAAGTATGTGAACCATAACACAATTTACATATGAAATTGAGTGGGTGTGGCATGTGAAAAGATGAGAGAGTCTAAGATGTGCTAAACATTCAGCTTTAATGTTTGTAAATTCATTGGTACAAATTCAGGTATTGATGAACATAGCTGTTGATGAACATAGCTATTGATGAACAAATGCTTAGAGATTTTTAACATAATATGACAATAGAATGCACTGGTGAATAAAGAAAGCTATTATATGCACATGCTCTCAATTTTGTCATGGATAAGGAACATTTACCAACTAAAGTACCTGGTTTTTAAATGTGTCCTGTTTTGGTGGTGCAACTTGTTGTGGATGCCACCTTTCTGTTTTTGAAGTGTCTTTCACAATACAAATGATGACAAACTAAGGTGATCATTCTATGGTGACCAACTCCCAAGTGCCTTATTTGTTAATTTCAGCTAGGCACCATACTTTTACCTTGGTCTGATATGTCATTTTTAAAGACAACCTGCCAAAAAGGTGCTGGGAATAGAAAACACAGGCATTTCATGAAGGTGGGGGGGGGGGGGGGGGGGCATTTATCTTCAAATGATGTTGGTCACAATGCTATGAAGCATAGTAATTCCATCAGCATGCTCCAAATATTAAGAGCTGTGCCCAGTATGTGGAATGTGAGCTAGGCTAGTTTGATGTCTTTTTTAACACATGATGTCAAGAAGTGTGCATTTGCCATCTGGCATTTTCTATGACCAAATGTCAAATGTGTGTCACTTAAACAAAAGGAAAATTACAATGGAAATGTTTCAGAGATATTCATGGAAATTTCAAACAAGTTCATGATAGCAAAGTACAAATTTTCCAATGTGGCATGCAGAGTTACCAAAGTGCCGTGAGTCTGATGCCACTACTTAGCTTTTCTGTCAGGTGATTACAATTCAATGGGAAGTATTGAAAAGGAAGATCATGTTAAGTGTGCGGCAATTTTTATAATAGCAGTAAGCCTGGGCGGATGAAGTAAGCAAAAGGATAACAGGGGGGGGGGGGGGGAGGGAGGGTCTCAGCTGTTTGGTGGGAATGCCATGTCAATGGTGAGGGGAAGTATGTTTCCTTCATCTTTCTTCACTGTACTTTACTTCGTTTCACTCTCATTTGGCTTCGCATCACTTCACTTCACTTTATTTCACACAATTTCATTTCACTGCCTTCCACTGTATTTGATGGCGGTGAAACACTAACCGCATGAGCAAGCTTTTGTCATATCATGAAATTCTGCTGTGGCTGGGAAGAACTTTTTGTCTTGTAGGGATGTGGGGAGAGATCTGACTTCATAGCCACACAAAACTGCCCATTTCCTTTCACAAAGTTAGTCAAACACAAACAAAGAAGATGAACACCTTCAAGACACTTCCAAAGGAGGAAAATGGAAGTGGTAGCATCCAACAGAGTTAAACACACTGCTGTATTAATAACAATGATTATATTAGGCCAACCTCTTATTTCCTATTGTGTGAATGCTGGCTTTGACATGTGAGGATTCTGAACTATTAGACATGCTTGCACCAATTTGCTAGCCAAATAGGAGTAAATTTTTATCTGGGCCCACCTGAAATTAACCTGCTCTGTGACACAACATACATTGATAATTTCAGATCAATCTGTTGTTAATTACTGCATTGGGTGTCAAATTTAACACAGAAGGGTTCCAGACTGTTAGATGTGCTTACATGCACCTGCTAGCCAAATAGCTATGGATGTTTATCTACTAGAGTGAACCATCAAATGGCAGTTGAAAATGCAGCAGCTGTAAATGGCTGTGACAGGGCACTTACTTTGCCTGTGGGGTGGGGTGGGGAGAGGGGCAGGGGAGGGAGGGGATACTTTGTGTGAGTGGGCATCAAACATTGAACCCACTGCTTTTGTCACAAGATCAGCATGCTCAGCACTTTATCACCAGGGTGCCTCACAAAATGCATATCTGTTGTGATGTGTGTGGTGATTTATTGCTGTGGTACACTGCAGATGATATTTTTGATTTCCTTAAGAGCATTAACAATGCACTGGGTTTTCATTTCAGGGTAGGGTGTTGTTGCACTACCTTCTCCACCGGAGCCATGGCGGGCAATATGGCCAAGCTGATTGCGGCTAGTCCCTTGAACCTCTCCAGGGCTCTGCTGAATGTTAAGTCATCTGCTGTTATGGCCAGGTAAGCTATACTATATAGATGAATTCAGGCCTATGAACAGTGCTTTGGAGAGTTTTGTGGGTTGCCCTGACTTCAGTTTGACCTTATGTGATGCTGACCAACATTGACCCAACTCTGCTATTGGTGGCATGTGATGTCATGGGGTTGTGACCTGGTCTAACAAAACTATAGGGATGTGATCAGATCAGTCCTTAAGCAAAGTTCCCAAGCATTGATGACGTTTATGGTGTTATCCCATTCCATACCTTACAAACGGCCGGACAAGAAGAGCTATCTCACTCAGAGTTGAAGAGGCGTCGGGGAAGGACAGTTGTTGACATTTCCGCCATGCATAGCTTTGAGCACGAAATCACAGGGCATTGGCCTGGCATGCTAGGAGGCTGAAGTTGTCAGCCAGCTGTTGGCAGGTTTGAAACGAATCTGTGGTTTTGTTGGAAACATGGGTTCGAAAAACCGGCGGAGCCCAGGCCACACCAACTCTTTGTGCCGACGAAGCTTTTAAACCTATTCCACCAAATGTCGTAGGCAATTTGGAGCCACGGTTGATTTGTCTTGATACGTTAATGTGCACAAAGAAAAGTTGCCACTTATGACCTGCGTCCTGAACAGATCAGAACAGAACAGATAGTGTGCGGAACTCCTCGCATGCTCGCATCAGTGACCAACTTTTTCCACTGTTTGTGTAAGCACCCCCGGCTGACACGAGCCATCCACGTCTGCTCGTCATGTCCCTGCCGGCGACCCTGTGACGTGTACCCCGCCTCCCACCTGGCGGCAGCCCGGCCCGCGGCGCCAAACGCTGGTACCCGGACGCCAAGTTCATGCAGCCGTTCGAGAAGACGGTCATCACCACGGGCGACGACGACGTCGTCTGGAAGCGGCCCGACTTCAACCAGCACGTGGAGCCGCAGGTCAAAAAGATCCACATGATGCAGCTGAACTTCGGCCCGCAGCACCCGGCGGCGCACGGTGTGCTGCGGCTGGTGCTGCAGCTCGAGGGAGAGGTTAGTCTCGCCCCCCCCCCTTCCCGCGCCGCAGCCCCGCCATAGCGGGACCGGGACTGGTAGCCGGGCTGCGCTGTTGTCGTGTTGACTTCAGCGCCCTGTGTCAGGTAAGGTAACGAATGCGCCGAGACGGTGATTCGTGACCTGTTGGCGCTCCAGCACATTCGTGACCTGTCTCGGCGCCCTTGCACTTTCGTGACCTGTCGGCGCCCTGGCACTTTCGTGCCCTGATGGCGCCCCGGCACGTTTGTGACCTGATGGCGCCCCAGCACGTTCGCGACTTGATGGCGCCCCGGCACGTTCGTGACCTGATGGCGCTCCGGCACATTTTTGACCTGTTGTCGCTCCGGCACATTCATGACCTGATAGCGTCCTGGCACGTTCGTGACCTGATGGCGCCCCGGCACGTTCATGACCTGATGGCGCTCCGGCACACCCGCCGCACCACGCCTCACCGCTCCGTGTCACTCCCGTGACAATCGCCGCTGGGCTCTGCCGCCAGACGGTGCTGCGGGCTGACCCACACATCGGCCTGTTACACCGCGGCACCGAGAAGCTCATCGAGTACAAGACGTACACGCAGGCGCTGCCGTACTTCGACCGGCTCGACTACGTCTCGATGATGTGCAATGAGCAGTGCTACTCGCTGGCCGTCGAGAAGCTGCTCGGCATCGACGTGCCCGAGCGGGCCAAGTGGATCCGCAGTGAGTGAGGGTGGGAGGAGAGGAGAGGAGAGGAGAGGAGAGGAGAGGAGAGGAGAGGAGAGGAGAGGAGAGGAGAGGAGAGGAGAGGAGGAGAGAGAGGAGAGGAGAGGAGAGGGGAGGGGGGGGGGGGGGGGGCGGGGGGTGCACAGACTACTGCCAGGCTTTATGATACGCCGCGGTCGGTCTGGTACAGCCGGCCGTTCGGAGGTGCGGCGTTCGCCGGTGGCGCTGAGGAGGGTGCGATCGAACGTTTGCTGATGGGCTGTGGCGCTCTGATTATGTCGTGGACGCGCCCGGACCGGGCCGGTCTCGATCGACCCGGAATAGCGTGCGCCGGTCTAATGGGGTTAGTCGTTGGCGTGTGTGTGAGTCCGGCCGTGCCAGACACGCGTGAAGTGATCGCAACGCCTGTATTCGGTGGGCATGGTCTCGTACCCCTGCGCGGCACGGCTCTGCATCCATCAGAGACACCGCGCAGCCGAGATTGGACTGTCACGGCGCCGGACTCTGAGCGGTCTGACGCGGCGTGTCCTGCGCTGCCCCTCCCTTCCCCTGCCCCTCGCCCTGAGCTGCCCCCGCCCTCGTCCTGCGCTGCCTCCCCCTTCCCCTCCCCTCGCCCTGAGCTGCCCCCGCCGTCGTCCTGCCCTGGCCCTCCCTTCTCCTCCCCTTCGCCCTGAGCTGCCCCCGCCCTCGTCCTGCGCTGCCTCCCCCTTCCCCTCCCCTCGCCCTGAGCTGCCCCCGCCCTCGTCCTGCGCTGCCCCTCCCTTCCCCTCCCCCTGGTCCTGCGCCGCCCCTCCTCGTGCCCTCGCCTTGCGTCACCCCTCGTGCTCGCCGTGCGCCGCTGATGCTGTACCGACCCCGGCAGCCATGTTTGGCGAGATCACGCGCCTGCTCAACCACATCATGGGCATTTGCACGCACATCCTGGACATCGGCGCGCTCTCGCCCTTCTTCTGGATGTTCGAGGAGCGCGAGAAGATGATGGAGTTCTACGAGCGTGTTTCGGGCGCCCGCATGCACGCCGCTTACGTCCGACCGGGCGGCGTCTCCCAGGTCAGAGTCCACCCAGGGTGGGGCGAATGGGGACAGGTCACAGGTCACAGGTCGCTCGAGGTCAGGGCTGGAGTTAGATGTGGTAGGGGGTGGGGGTGGGGATTGGGTCAGCTGGAGTCTCACCGCAGTTTCACACGGAATGGCTCTCGACACGTGTAGGTGGCCTGAGTCAGACCAGGGTCGGTCCACCCGTCTTTCCTCACTCCTAAGCATGAAACCTCGTCGTAGAGTTGGTCAGTGCTCCGTTGTTACGATGGTGCTCGCCGCCATCCCTGCCCGTGGCGGCCTCCATCCCATCTCATGCGCAGCACCGCCCGACCGCCCCATCGGCCGGCAGGACCTGCCGATCGGGCTGCTGGACGACATCCACGACTTCCTCTCGAAGTTCAACGAGCGCATCGACGAGCTGGAGGACGTGGTGACCAACAACCGGCTGTGGATGCAGCGCACCATCGGCATCGGCACCGTTACCGCCGAGGACGCGCTTAACTGGGGCTTCAGGTCAGCTGCCGCCCGACGCTGGAACGGGGCCGGCTGGGCTGGGACGGGGCCGGGGCCGGGGCCGGGGCCGGGGCCGGGGCCGGGCCGGGGCCGGGGCCGGGGCCGGGGCCGGGGCCGGGGTCGGGGCTGGGGCGGGCTGGGGCTGGGGCTGGAGCTGGAGCTGGAGCTGGAGCTGGAGCGGGGCTGGGGCCGGGGCCGGGGCCGGGGCCAGGATTGGAGCTGTGACGGTAGACGCGCTGGCAGTCCGGCGCCGTGTGCGAGGGCGGCGCTGATGAGTTGTGCGTGCTTGACGTGTCAAACCGATCGTAAAGTAATCGCGGTGTTGTGCGTCTGGTCATCGTTGGAAGAATGCCGACACTCAGCTGACCGGCGCGGTAGACACCGAGCTTGTCAGCGACGCCCCGCTGCTGGTGACACCACGAGGAAGTGCCCTCCCCCTAACTCCAGCCGCTTGTGTGAACGACGGGTTTCCAGCGGTGTCATGCTGCGTGGCTCGGGCATCGAGTGGGATCTGCGCAAGGCGCAGCCTTACGACGCCTACGACAAGGTCGACTTTGACATCCCTATCGGCATCAACGGCGACACTTATGACAGGTGAGACGCGTCGACCGTGCTTTCGGGTAGTGTGAGTGGCAAAGGGAATACGACACGTAAACGATGACTGACGTGAATATATATATATATATATATATATATATATATGTATATATATATATAGCGCAACAACTGACCAGGGAAACGTTAATCTCCGTTGGAGAACTGCCTGAAAGGTCGTGAACTTCGGTGCTCGGGTAGCTGGCCTTTGAATGTAAATTCGTTGGCAGCAGAAACTTTGAACAATTAAGCAATTGAAATGTGCACGGTGCACCACCTGCAACACGGGGCCTGCATGCTGCTCAAGCCTCTGCTGGGCGCACAAACATCGGCCTATGGACGACGTAGCGTGCTGGCCATGCTGTGGATAGCGGAGGGGACGCTTCCTCCTCCTCGTGCTCCTCCTCCTCCTCCTCCTCCTTCCCCTCCTCCTCCTCGTCCTCCTCCTCTAGCCGACCCCCGGCGGCCGGCCGGGTGCGGTCGCAGCTGACTCGGCGCCCCGCTGACAGGTACCTCTGCCGGCTGGAGGAGATGCGGCAGTCCGTGCGCATCATCGAACAGTGTCTGAACAAAATGCCGCCGGGCGACATCAAGGTGGACGACCACAAGATCGTGCCGCCCAGCCGCGCTGAGATGAAGGTGAGCTGCCACTGGCCGTCTTAGAATGGGCCCCCGGTGACTGTCTGGCCTGGTTCTGGCGGCTTCGTAGCGTAGCGTAGGACTGTGATGAGCCCTGCGCGTGTCTCCGACGGCCGGCTTGACACGCCTCTGATTTTCCTCGGCGCGCCTCTGAAGCTTGGGGACGTGCCTCTAACGTCTCTGACGCGCCTCTGCTGACTCCGTCACCTGCCCCGGCCTGTGCCCGCTCCCCCCCCCCCCCCCCCCCCCTGACGACCGCTTGGCACGCCCGTAGTGCTTCGGTGACAAGTCTCTGAGGATTGGCTATTAACGTCTCCCTTTTGGATCCGGCAGGAATCGATGGAGGCGCTGATCCACCACTTCAAGCTGTACACGCAGGGCTACTTGGTGCCGCCGGGCGCCACCTACACGGCCATCGAGGCGCCCAAGGGCGAGTTCGGCGTGTACCTGGTGTCGGACGGCTCCAGCAAGCCGTACAGGTGAGCGGCGCGCGTCAGGACGGGCCGCTGCTGCCGGCGCGGTGCCCGCCCATGCGTCAGGACGGGCCGCTGCCGTCGGCGCGGCGCCCGCCCATGCGTCAAGACGGGCCGCTGCCGCCGGCGCGGTGCCCGCCCATGCGCCAGGACGGGCCGCTGCCGCCGGCGCGGTGCCCGCCCATGCGTCAGGACGGGCCGCTGCCGCCGGCGCGGCGCCCGTCCATGCGTCAGGACAGGCCGCTGCCGCCGGCGCGGCGCCCGCCCATGCGTCAGCACGGGCCGCTGCCGCCGGCGCGGCGCCCGTCCATGCGTCAGGACAGGCCGCGGCCGCCGGCGCGGCGCCCACCCATGCGTCAGGACGGGCCGCTGCCGCCGGCGCGGCGCCCGCCCATGCGTCAGGACGGGCCGCTGCCGCCGGCGCGGTGCCGGCCCATGCGCCAGGACGGGCCGCTGCCGCCGGCGCGGTGCCCGCCCATGCGTCAGGACGGGCCGCTGCCGCCGGCGCGGCGCCCGCCCATGCGTCAGCACGGGCCGCTGCCGCCGGCGCGGCGCCCGTCCATGCGTCAGGACAGGCCGCGGCCGCCGGCGCGGCGCCCGCCCATGCGCTGGTGGTCGTGAGGCTGGCAGGAGACCGTCGGTGTTCGTGTGCAGGACAACGGAGCCGTGCCTTTCTGCGGGTGATTGGTCCCGTTCCAAGGATGCCCGCGGTCAGGCCTTGACCATCCTGGAGGCGCAAGAGTGCGGTGAGGTTTGTGCCTCTTGCCAGTGACGGATGACATCCGCGACGTGTTTCAGGTGCAAGATCAAGGCGCCCGGCTTCGCCCATCTGGCCGCCATCGACCACATCGGCAAGAACCACATGCTGGCCGATATTGTCGCCATCATAGGTCAGTAATTAAGCGTAGTCTACCACAGCTGCCGCCTACCATCCCCATCGGCTGCTTCTTCTCCGCCGTCTTATTCTGTGTATTTGGGAAGCTGCGCTATCTGGTAAAGCTTCCCGAATATGCTGGTTTGCTTTTTTTCTGCGTGAAGGGATTAGCGGACGGCATTACGACGATGTATCGATCCCGCAACACGCCAGTGATGCGCACGTGAGACTTGTGTGTCGTGCTGTCGGGTCAGTTGAGCATGGTTAGACAGATATCCACAATCCTGCCGTCGCTGTCGCCGCCCATCGGCGCTGTTTCCGTGTACGATGGCGTGTGTCGCGCGGTGTTGGGCGCCTGCTGACCGGGGCCACTCTGTTACAGGTACGCTGGACGTCGTATTCGGCGAGGTGGACCGCTGAGTCGGCGGCCGCTGACGGCGTCGACGACGCCGAGCGGGTGTACATACTGCATAGTACTGGGCGCGTGTGCCACGGCCCCGGCGGCGGGCCGGTGATCGGCCGCCGCCGCCCTGTGCTGCCGTGTGACCTCAGAGGCGGGGATGTGACCTCAGAGGTCAGAACTGGTGTCTGTTGTGTCGGATCAGGTAACAATATAGTCTAAATATCAGAGTCCGTGTGTTGGCTGTGGTTGAGCGGTGGTCCCCCGGGACCTTGGTTTCCAACGACGTGACGTCACGCGCTCTTGTGAAACCGTTTGGGTACGGTCCGTGGCCTAACTAAGAACATGGGATCAAGTTTCCACCGATATTTACGGGATTGGTTCCACTGCAAAATCGCCGTTTCATTAATAGGCTAAAATGGGCGGGATATCCCCCTTAATTCATTTTGTTACCAGAGGACCGCACGGAGACAAGTGACTCCCCTTCCCGCTAAAATAGCGTGAACCCAACAACGCTGCATGGAGAGCTAAGGTTATGAAGTGGGCATGTCGCCGCCCCAAGTCCGGAAGTTCCGCAATCATTGTAGACTATTGTTGCCTGGCCTCGCTCCCTGCGCTTATAATGCAGCAAGTTTTCTTTCGTGCAGTGCATTATTTTTCGCTTTTACAATGCAGCGACCTCTCAGTAACTCAACTTTTTTGCAGCAACTTGACTTTGCAGCCCATTTTGACCACGCTTTGCTCAGCAGGCGGCCAAGCTAGTTCGGTTTATTGCCATGGTATCATGTGACATTACATGGAAGGCTGGCACAACTTCACAACCGAACAAAAAAGTGCTCCGGAGGTCAGTAGATGACCGCGTTGGAGGTCTCAACGCCGCTGGCATGCAATTGCATGCTGAAACCCTGCCTTACTTAAGACCACTGGTCGCTTCCACGTCACTGTTGTACTGCCAACATCTAGTATACGCACATACGGCGGGTTTTCTATGACAAGATCATCGGGTTTATTGCAGGTATCAGTCAGTTCCGAGTGTAATGACTACCAAATTGTACTACGGAGGGTTTCAGTTTATGAACGGCGGGCACGACTTTGACACAATAATGGTGAAGACAAGTCATTCCTGACGCCCCCACGAAGCACACGTATTCCCCTTTACGCTCGAGCCCAGGGGGCTATGCGCCCCAATCCAAGGCAAGGTAGGACGTGTCCCCACGAGTGAATTCTATTGTGTGGATTTATGAGGTACTTGGGGGCGGTGATGCTTCTGGGTAGCTGTGGTAGCTGTGGACGTAAAACGTGGGTTTTCGCGCGTTTTTAACTTGCAAAAGGTAGAGTGCGTATATGTATGTACAATAGGTAATGCATAACAAACCCGCTAACCTTAACGCAGTAGGCCGCAGCTTTTTACTTTGGTACCTGCACCGCCGCTGGCCGCCAAGTTTGTGCACTATCATGCTGGGCTGAGGCTGGAGAGCATTAGCTGACTTTGTGGTGTGATGTTTTACTGTAGGCCAGCATCAACAATAACTAAGGGACCATCAGGGGTTGTGTCAGGCACATTTTGTCATGTCTGTCACATGGTCCCATTATGCTGTGTTAAGGGTTAGTTGCTATTTTTTGGTTGTGTAACACCTTTCACATCCCTTTCCTGTCATAACATGATGTATGCATTTTATCTACATGTTAAAGTTATCACAGATACCTAAGGCAATGGCCAAGATCATGAATCCAGTTGAAAAAAGTTGTGATAAGAAAGCAATGCGTTATGTGTATATTCTGTAAATGTTGGAAGGTACCAGTCTCAAAGTGCGGGCATTGTCTGCTCAGCGATCAACAGAATTTCTGCTGAAGACCATGCAGGGTTGATTTTAACAACAACCCAAAAGATTTGGTAACCAGGGCTGTCTCAGTTGTGAGCATGTCCACTCAATACAGATTCTACAGCTCAAGTTAACCAGCATTTGTTGTATGTCTAACTAATTGATTTTTGTCTTTTCATCACAGCCAGCCAGCCTATAAACCATGGAAAAGCAGCTTGAAAGTGGATTAAGCACTATCAGGGAATTTGTGAAGAATGGCGATGGCTGTCCCAACATTGACATACAATCCATTGCCAGGGTAAGTCCTGCTCAAACATTTGTTCAATTTACTTGATTCCAGCATTTGTTGTGTGTCCTTCTCCAACTTAATATTATGAAATCTGTACTGCAGTAATGCTGGCATTGTAGAGTATACATTGGGAGAGCATGCAGTAGTAGCAGATGTGAATGTACATAATACATATACTTCACTGTAGAATGTGTGATCTTTAAGGCTAAAGGAAAAGTGAAATGTCCTTCCAGATAATAATGTTACATAAAACCATTTGCAGCTTTAAATACAAGCTCTTACAAGTGTATGTTCATTTCCATTTCAGAAATGCATGACATGCCTACAAGACAAGGCAACAATTACCAGCCTGTCATCAGCCAAACAGGAAGAGATCAAGGCGCTGCTGCTGACACTGATGGGGAATGTCACTAACCCCAAGGAGACAAACTTACTGGCATCCATCTCCCTATGCCTGCTGCTGCATACACAGGCGGCCGGTGGTGAGGAGTTCCTGCGGCTGCTGAAGCAGCCAAAGCCAGCGCCTGGTGTGCCCTACCTGCCTGTGTACCACCAGCAGATGCTGCTGCTGGGACTGTGCAGCTGTGGTCACACAGAGCTGCTATCTGTCACTGCTGGCAGCCAGCCGCTGGTGCTGTGCATCTCCCCCACCCTGTTCGCTCTGCTCGCCGCGCCGCACAACATCTTCCAGTCGTTCCACCTGCTGGAGCTGTTCCTGCGGCGCGTGCGTCAGTGCGTCGCCGCGCTGAGGCCGGCCGAGCTGGCGGACACGGTGCTGGCGCCAGCCGTCGGTGCACTGTCCGCCAGCTGGGAGCGCCAGTGCGACGGCCTGCCCGAGCTGCTGACCCGCTGCTGGGCGGCCGTACTCCAGCTGTACGCGCTGGTCCAGCCCGAGCAAGCGTACGTGACAGACCTGGTGGGCACTCTCACCGGCCTGCCGTGGACCAGCAAGGGCAAGCTGCACACCCTGTTCGTGCTCTGCCGACACATCGGCAGTGAGGAGGTGCGGGCTGGACCGAGCGCCGGTGGTAATTGTTTGACTGTCACTAGGCTCCTTTTGGGGTTGATCCCACTGCCAGTGTTGGATTTAAGCATACAGTCTTCAGGTGCTGACAAAGGATAGAATATAATCACCAGTGGATGCTTACCATTTGAAGTGACGTGCTACTCTGTTTAACTTGCTAATGGGAAATACTGCCCACCGCCATGCAAAATTCATGTAGATTGTGTGTTCTGGTCCATGTTCCGCACGAATGCAAGTCTTCTTGTGTCCCTCGACCGCGTGATTTACCATTATCCTTAGATTTCTTATTCTTGATCCTTGTCTTGACCATATCCCTTCATTCCGTGTCCGCATCCTTCGCTTGCGCGCACCCCCTGCACGCACCACAGTTGTTCGTTGCGGCCACGACCTCATGTCTCGCTAGCGTCGGTGCAGCGTCCCCGGCCGTGTTGCCAGCTGCTGCGGCGCGTCCCGGACC
Source organism: Pollicipes pollicipes (assembly GCF_011947565.3). Lineage (NCBI taxonomy): Eukaryota > Metazoa > Arthropoda > Thecostraca > Pollicipedomorpha > Pollicipedidae > Pollicipes > Pollicipes pollicipes. The sequence goes on along the minus strand of NW_023596420.1, from coordinate 3,421,211 downwards.
TGGTGGACGGCCTGACCGAGGCGGTGACAGGCCACCACCTGGCCTCGGTGACCACCGATCTCTTCCAAGAGGTGCTGGAGGGCGCCGACCAGCCGCGGCTGGAGGAGCTCGAGCGGCGCCTGGCACATCTGCTCGTCTCCGAGCACAGGTGCGGTGTCACGGCGCCGCCTTTGGTTGGCTCCGGGCGGGGGGTGGGAGCGTGCAGCGGTCTGGGGGGTGTTGGCTTACCGCGCCCCGCCGCTGACGCGGTGCGGGATAGTCGGTCTCTTTGTTTTGCTTCTGCGGGTTCAGAGCCGTTCAGATGTGGCGTCCGTGAGCGCGATTCCCAAACAAGGTGGGCTTTAATTGACTTTCAATAAGTCTTGATCAAGCTGTGCTTCAATCATGAATCACGTTCTGGGCTGTACACCCTTAGATGGCCTTGCGCATAGTCTAAGAAGTTGGACGAGGTTTCTTCACGTGCAAGCTATCGTACCCTCTTATCCCTTGTCTTGCTTTATCCTGAATCCTCGCGATGTCCCACCTGTCCAAGACAGGCTGCGTGCGCCAGCCACAAGTGGGTCGAGAGGCTCCCTGGAGGGGAGGCCCCCTGGCGCGTACCCCGCAGAGGAGTCCCTGCGCAGGTTAAGGCTCGGCGGTTGGAGAATGTAGTCGTGCCCTACCGTTATCCATTGTCCTTCACCTCAAAGCCCTGAAATGATCATTTTTGGTCGAAAGTGCTCTACTCCAAATCTAATTGACCAACCACGTGCTAGTTGTTACGGAAATACGACCTAAAAATATCACCATAACCGAGTATGCGAATGCAGGTAAACTTTTTAAGCTCACGGATAACTATGCACGAACACCATGGGAAAGGGTTAAGACACGATCACATAATGTTATTTGGCTCAGCGAGCACTCCCCTCACCACCACTACCATCTCGCTGAGTTTGAAGCACTGCAAGTGAGTGTTAGCGCGACACTTTCGCACGGCCATTATGGGTGCGCGTCAACGTCATGCAAACTTTCACTGACGCAATCAAACAATGACGATGAATATGCCATTCAGGGTTATGCTATACCACTGTGTGATGACAGTGCGCCGAACGATTTTTACTAAATAAAGAAAGGGTGTTCTCTAGGGCAGCCTGTTCCACTTAAAAACATACGAGTAGTTATGTAAGGGCTTATTTCATCATACCTGATGCTCACCTCAGTATCTTTAAATGTGGAAAATTGCCTTTAATGGTGATGCGGGAGATCGACACAGCGTCCGCTCCGTATAAAATACTGTAGGACTAGGACAAGGCCTCAGTAAATCCCGGTTTGATGGCCCGGTGGCAGGGAATGTCGGACGGCGACACCTCAGTCCGTCTCCATCGCCACGTCCTGTGGCGTCCCAGCCCGTGATGGGGCGTAGTGGCTGACTCCGCATCCTCCGGCAGCCAGACGCGTCAGACGGCGCTGCTCCGCTGGCTGCCTGCGCTGCTGCGCGGCCGGCCCGCTTCGGCCGGCCGGCTGCTGTCGCTGCTGGACGCCGACTCAGCCGCCGGTTGCGCCGCCCGGCTGGCCGTCGTCCGATTGCTGCGCGAGGCGGACGTGGCGCTGGACGCGCGCGCCGACGCCGCGCTGCGCGCAGGGCTGAGGCACGGCGACGCGGCCGTGCGACTGGCGGCGGTAGCCGCCTGCTGCGGCGGCCGGCGCGCCGCTGCCGCGCCGCCCGCCGACCTCTGTGCGCCGCTGCTGGAGGCGCTGCGCGAGGCACTGGACGCCGACAGCACCGCTCTGCGCCACGGCCTGCGCGCCGAGCTGCGCCGACTGGTGCCGCGCGTGCGCAGCGCGTGCCTGCGCGGCGGGCGGCCGCCGCCTCGCCACCTGCTGGTGCTGCTGCGCGGACTGGTGGACGCCGCACTCGCCGGTCTCTCGCCGGCCGCCAACTACCACCGGCGCGTCACCTGCCTGGCCGTGCTGGACGAGGTGCTCTCGCATTTGCTGCCGGCGGCCGGCGTGGCGCGCAAGGGCGCCGTGCCGCCACAAACGGCCGCTCTGCTCGCCTGGCTCTCCGCCGCCCGACCCGGCGGCCTCCACTGGCAGTTCATCGACCGTGATAGTATGCGCGCGCTGCTGCTGTGCCTGTACGACGACGTCGAAGACGTGCGCGAGGCGGCGCTGCGTCTGCTCGCCGTGTACTTCGTGCCGGCCGGCCTGGTGACGGCTGCCGACGCGTCGGGGCTGGCAGCGCGCGCCGCGCGCCTCGCCGACCGGCCCAACTTCCACGACGTGGAGACGGCGGCGGCGCTGTGCCGGCTGGTGTTCGAGACAGCGGTGGCCGGCTGCGGCCCGCCGCCGGCCGAGTTCGTCGCCGCGCTGCTGGCGGCGGCGCGGCGCCAGGCGGACGCGGCGCGTGCCGACCTTTACGCCTCGGCGCTGACGGCGCCCGTGCACGGCCGCCTCGCGTGCCTGCGCCGCTGCCTGTGCGACGCCGACCGGCCACTGCTGACGCCCGAGCTGGTGGGAGACAGTGTCCGGCTCGTGGAGGACGTGGTCGACACCATGCTGGCTGCACTGGCCGGCCGCAGGGACGACGAGCTCGGTCAGTGGTGGGTGCGGCTGGGGATTGAGTAAGCTGCGGCGAGAGGAGGTCCATGTTTTGTCGGGTGGTTGGACTCGATCGCGAGGAAAACAAAAATGGTTGCCTACGAGACCTCAACTGTGTCGCGTGGGGCTGTTGTTCTAATGTTTGGGACTCGGCTTCACTTCTGCTACATGTGCCCACGATTTTGCGTGTTACGATGTGACAAGGTCGTCCAACACCCGCTGCAACAGGCGCAGCGATAGTAAAAGCGGCCACCTCGATGGACCGCGAACGCGCGTGACTCCACACTGCCTACAACTGGTCGTCCTCCCGCGAGTGGACGTGCCAGTGCCGCCACTCAGCCCTGTGCCTCTCCGCAGAGGTGGCGCCATCGTTCGCTGACATGGGCGTGGCGCTGGAGTCGGTGCTGGTGGCGGCCGGGGACGCGGCCGGCGGATCGGTGGTGCTGTCGCAGCAGTACCAGCTGGTGCTCGCCTGCTGCTGGCTCAATCTCAAGGTAGGGCACTCTGGGAGTCGGCGGGTGGGGTACTGACAGCGATCACTCCTGCCGAAGGGGCTGGTGTTCGTGGATTGCGGGATCGGTGAAAGAGTTCTGCTTGGTGCTGAAACGCTGGAGCTTTGGCGGCTGTCTGCTACCCACTGTAGGCTGTTCATTCATCGATCACGCGGGGCGTAGGACTAGAGTTGCCTTGAGCTTGTGCGGCTCGTAGTTTCTAAGGCCAGCTGGTGGTGGAAGCAAAATCAAAGCTAATACAAGAAGTATTGATCCTAAAACATGCGTCCCCTTTTTAGCTCGCAGAGAACTCAGCGTACCACACAACTGCGCTGTCCTTTACCTTAGTTCGTTTTACATCTTTGAACCCTTTTCTAAGCCTTCGACTTTTCCATGGGCTTGGTGAGGGGAAAAGCTCATCTCGTGCGTCGTCACGTGTCGAATACGCCGCAAAATTTGTGTGAGACTCGACTCCTTTGTCGGCGAGCTGATGAGCCGTGGCTTAACGGCCGCTGCGTCTCGGCAAGAGTGCAGCTCCTTCGTCGGCGAGCTGATGAGCCGTGGCTTAACGGCCGCTGTGTCCCGGCAGGAGTGCAGCTCCTTCGTCGGCGATCTGATGAGCCGTGGCTTAACGGCCGCTGTGTCTCGGCAGGAGTGCAGCTCCTTCCTCGGCGAGCTGATGAGCCGTGGCTTATGTCTCGGCAGGAGTGCAGCTACTTCCTCGGAGAGCTGATAACGGCGTGTTTGGCGCGCCACGGGCCCGGCATGGACGTGCCGACCCTGCAGCGTGTGGTGCGCGTGCTGCGCCGCGTGCTGACCGGCTGCCGACACAAGGGCGCCATCGAGTCTGCTCGCGTCGCCTGGGCACAGTGAGTGGCGGAGGAAGACGGTGACAGCAAACACGTCGACCACTTGTTTCTGTGTGGGTGGAGCTCATGTGTGTCGGCTAGTTCGGGTGCGGGCGTGCTGTCGGTAGCTCTTCCTGTCAGCCTTTCTCTCTATTATGGTTGGTAGCGTATTAGTATTTATGTATATGTGTAATACAAAGTGATACTTAAATATTCCACGAGGAATGGAAAGAAGCTGTAATTATGACCCTTTTCACAATGAAATGCGTCCCACTGTATGTCTTACTTCATCTGTGTGCCGTTCAGAACCCTCTGCGACCCGTGCCTTTTGTTTCTGCACAGCCACTTGCCATAGGTAGCATTACAACGTTTAAATAGGCAGATTGCGTGACGGTTTTTCTGTGGCATCTTTTTGATGACCTAATGGCATCTGCAAATATCCCTTTTTCCACGAGCAACGACTGGGTCGTCGGACGTGAGACCGGTCTGCACAGGGCGCCTCGGGCCCCCCCTGGCTGTGTCCCCCGCCTCTGATGGTCCCCGGCCCGCTCCCGGCTGTGTCCCCCGCCTCCGACGGTCCCCGGCCCGCCGCCGTCTGTGTCTCCCGCCACTGACGGCGTCCCCGGCCCGCTGGCGGCTGTATCCCTCGGCCCGCTCCCGGTTGTATCCCCCGGCCCGCTCCCGGCTGTATCCCTCGGCCCGCTCCCGGCTGTGTCCCCCGCCTCCGACGGTCCCCGGCCCGCCACCGGCTGTGTCTCCCGCCACTGACGGCGTCCCCGGCCCGCTGGTGGCTGTATCCCTCGGCCCGCTCCCGGTTGTATCCCCCGGCCCGCTCCCGGCTGTATCCCTCGGCCCGCTCCCGGCTGTGTCCCCCGCCACTGACGGCGCCCCCGGCCCGCTCCCGGCTGTGTCCCCCGGCCCGCTCCCGGCTGTGTCCCTCGGCCCGCTCCCGGCTGTGTCCCTCGGCCCGCTCCCGGCTGTGTCCCTCGGCCCGCTCCCGGCTGTGTCCCTCGGCCCGCTCCCGGCTGTGTCCCCCCGCCACTGACTGCGCCCCCGGCCCGCTCCCGGTTGTGTCCCTCGGCCCGCTCCCGGCTCTATACCCCGCCACTGACGGCGCCCCTGGCCCGCTCCCGGCTGTATCTCTTGGCCCGCTCCTTGCTGTGTCCCTCGGCCCGCTCCCAGCTGCATCCCCCGGCCCGCTCCCGGCTGTATCCCTCGGCCCTCTTCCGGCTGTGTCCATCGGCCCGCTCCCGGCTGTATCCCCCGTCACTGACGGCGCCTCGGCCGTGTCGCCGCAGGCTGTGCACGGCGGCGCTGCGACACGGCAGCGCCGCCGTGCGAGATGTACCGGCCGGCGTGCTGCGTGACGTGCTGGCCAGCCTGCAGGCGGGCGGCACGCGCAGCTCGGTGACGCGGCGCGGCGCCGGCCTGCCGCTGCTCGTGCAGGCACTGCTGGCCGCCACCAGACAGGTACGGCCGGGCCGCCGGCGGCCCAGACGGGCGCGCGCTCGGCGCCTGTGGGGAGCTACGGTCGCTTATGGCGGCCGTTGTGGAGGCCCCACACTGGCGCGGCGCACCACTGCGTGCGCTGGTCGCCGTCCAGACAGGTGTGAGAGGTAACTGTTGGGACGGCAGCAGAACGTGTATTCATCCCATACACCCACTGGGGCAGAAATTCCAGATCAGTTATTGCCATGTGCCCACAGCGTGGCAGCGTAGTCCTGCGTGGCTCTCTCAACACAGGTGGGATCAGACTATGCGCTGCAGTAATTGGGCCGTGGCTGGGCGGGACGACCTCCGGCAGCACGGTGCACGCGCTTCTCTGTGTCCTGGCCCTCAGGGGGACGCTTTTTATTAAACCGATGCGTCCTTAGGATTTATGATCTTTGATGTTGACAATGGCCGTCCTTCAGTATACCAGAAGGTGCGGGTTAAACGACGCTGTCAGGACATCGTTTGAGATGTTACAAAAATCGACGCTTCGGGACAGTACTGATGGTCACGACTGGTCGTGTGGTAGACAAGTCTGGGCGGTGTGCCAGTCCCCATCGCCCTCCTCAGTGGGGACCACATGCGACTGTGCTATGCGGGCTATCACGACCACAAACGGCCATGGGCTCGCGAGCGCATGGCCGCTGGGGACCATGGGCTCCGCCTCGAAATGTCGAGGCGTCGGATAATATATACAAACAGCTGCTTCTTAGCATCGTCTAATGGTGTAAGTAGTTTCTGGGACATTGTAGATCGGCTGTTTTCAGCAAGAAGTTTCTAGCAAGCTAGTCAGCAAGTTTCAGAAAGTAGGTATTCATGATGCCGAAAAAACGGATTGGTTCCTTTCTCTCTCATGTCTAAGATCCTCGCCCATCCTTACACTGACCCAGAGACAGCTGAAGTCCCCATTACCCCTGGCAGTGGGGCCCCACCCTATCATGTACACGCACGAAATGTCGCCATGCTGTGCGTTCCCAGCGGCAGGTTTTCTCACCAACACCTGTAATTTATCGATGGCAGCCGAGGGGACCGACGTCCCTCGGTAGTTAACGGGAAAGGGACCGTGGTCGGTGACCAGCGTAATTGGCGGCGAGGGACCGCGTACTCGCGCCGGAACAGGACCAGGCGCTCCGGGACGGGCTCTGACGGCGCGCCGCCGCACCCAGCCTGAGGCTTAAACCAGATCTGTGCCACCAATGTCAAGTGTATTCCGCGGCGTTGGCAGAACACAGTCGGACAATGCACCCGCCACGACCAGACCAGCTGGCGGGCGGTGATGGGGCCGGCGGCCAGCCGCGGCGCCACATTCGCCGCATGACTCTCGCCTGCGAGGTCTGGCGGCCGTGCGCGGCAGTCTTGGCGCCTGACGCTGGAGGCGGCGGGCGAATAAAACACAGCCGGTGCGGTGAGCGTGCGGTGGCGCTTTCACCGAAGTCGTGGGTGCCTCAATGTGTGGTTATGAGTCGCTCGGGATGAAAATGGTGCTGTGGGATCATATTGCGACGGTGTTGCATCATTATCCACAGCGGCTTACTGTCAGTGTTTTCAGCTGGAATCTTTAGAGCCTATTTTTCTCTTGATTTTCAACTCAACTTGATTTGTAGGCCCTTTCCATACACCTAACGTAGTTCGTAATCTGGTATTCGTTAAAAGAAGTTCGCCGAACAACAAACATCCAGAAGAGTTATGGGGCAAGGCTGTGCGGCGCAGCTCAGGCCCAACCGTGGTGTCACGCAGGCTGTGCTGGCACCGTCACGTCACGCGTACTGACGCCACGGCGGCGGCTCGGCGCGGCGCGCCTCGCTCGCCGCGCGGCTGCCGCCGGTACTGGGCTTCAGTCGACCAGGCTCTCGCCCCAGCGGAAGCCAGCCTCGTACCCCCAGCTGGCGTCGTACTGCACGAGCCGGAACTCGACGTTGTCGGTGTTGCAGCACATGTGCGGCCCGTCGTAGTTGATGGTGAACTGCGGCTGCCCGGCCACCTGGACGACAGGCTCCGCCTCGCTGCCGCGGTACAGCGCCACGCCGCCCGGCCAGAAGTGGATGCGGAAGCGGCGCAGCTCGCTGGCGCTGAGGATGCCCGGCGTGCTGACCAGCTGGACGTCGGCCCAGCCACTGTCGCGCGTGTGACGGCGGATCGAGCTGTAGGTGTTGCTCCAGCCGCCGATGATGACGTACCAAACGTTGGCGTTGTGCCAGACGGCGGTGTCACGCGCCATCCAGTTGCAGTCCCGACTCACGCGGCATTCGAACTCCACCCAAAAGTCCTGCTGGCGCTGACGGCGCGCGAGCATCGTGTCGCGCGGGATCGAGTAGATTCGCTCGAGGCTCCAGTCGCCGAACCAGGGGTCGACCAGCCGCTGCGGGAAGCGCCAGCGACCCTCCACCGACGACGACGACCAGATGGCCAGGTGCGTGGGCGAGAACGCCTTGTCGTCATTCCAGCTGATGAAGTGGCCCTCGCCGACCTTCCAGACCCGGATTCGTCCGCCGCACCAGTGGATGCCCAAGCGGACGAAGTTGTTGCCGTCCAGCAGCGGCTTGTACGTGTCGGCGATCCGTTCGGTTCCCTCGCCCTCCTTAATCCGGTCGACCCTGACGACAGTGTTGTCCTGGAGGCCGATGTAGAACACGTACCGGTCGGCGTAGTGGGTGTAGGCCTCCGAGAGCACCAGGCGAACGTAGTTGCTGGCCTTCACGTCGAATTCGGTGCTGCAGAGTCCGTTCGCCAGCGCCTTCCACACCCAGTATTTGCCGTCGGTGAAGAGCTGCTGATCCGTCGGCATGCAGAGCGTGTTGTTGTACTTCCAGTAGCCGGAGGCGCAGCGACACTTGCTGCCGCTGCATTGGACGCCGCCGGTGACGTAGTGTTCGCACTGCTGCGGGTGCCGGCAGCGCTCGTCCAGACGGCGCAGGCAGGTGTCGCGGCAGCGGCCGTCGCGCACGCACGCCTCCTTCTGCCAGAGCAGCTGACTGGACTCCAGTGTGGGGTCGCCGGCCACATCAAACCAGCTCCAGTCGGCGTCCGGCTTCACGTGGTAGTTGTAGTGGTCGCAGGCAGTGACGGTGAAGATCTGGCAGATGGCGTCGCGCGCGTGGTGGTTGAAGCTGCGGCAGTTGCCGCGCTGCAGGCAGGCCAGCTGACACTGCGGTCGGCCGACGCCGGTCAGCGTCTCGGTCGGGTTGACGCCGGCCAGGCGCCGCCCGGCGCCGCGCCGTGCGCTGGCGTAGTGGCCGCCGGCCGGCGCCGCCGCCGCCGCTGCCGCCAGCAGCGCCGCCACGCACAACGAGAGCATCGTGCGCGCCGCCGCCGGGGCTCGGCACCTGGTCCGGCTCTGACGAGGCACCCCCGGCCGCTTGCTGAGCTCCGAGCAGCCGGCCGAGGACTGCGCCTGGTGAGCTCCTGCCGGCTGCAGATTCCGGCTGTGGACTGCGTCTGGTGAGCTCCTGCCGACTGCAGACTCCGACTGTGAAGCCGCGCCCGTCGCTGGCCGGCTCTGCCACGTCCGCCCCGCTCCGGATACCCGTCCGTGGGGGGGGGGGGGGGAGGGAAAGAGGGGGGGGGGGGCTCCTCCGGCGTACTGCCGGGTGCTGCTCGCGGCCGGCGCCCTGCCCGGCCTCCTGACGCCCGGACACCACGAGACCGCTGCTGCCGGGTCGGACCGCGCACGTGCTCTGAGCTGGCGGTGCTGCGTGGCGACCGTGTGTGACTGAGGGCGGAAGCCGCTCGGTCCCACGGCCACGCATAAATGATCGGTGGGAACATCGCGAGTGGTCAATCACAACCGTGTGTTGTTCACGAGGTGTGGGGCGCGTGCTCGTTCCTCGCTGTCAGCGATGTTCTCATGACCAATGGCTCGCACTCCGGTAGTGGCTGTCAATCGACCCGGTATGAGAAACTCGGCAGGTGTTGGTGTGTGTCTCCGGCGGCTTTTGTTTACGTGCCTACGGCCGCCATTTCTTTTCGTCGGTCCTTTGCATGCTTTGCGTGTTGGCGGCGTGTATGCGCGTGGAAGCCCTTAATCTACTGGCAGAGGTTTGACGCCGCTGTACGGTGTTAACGGGCTGCCGGTCGGGAGATCTGTAAAAACGCGCGCAAAGAGAATCTTAAGGAAGTGTGGTGTCATGGTGCCATCTTATGGAAGATTATTCACGACAATTTAGGATGCATTTGATTTGATATCAGCCGAACGCACGGCACCATGTAAGGTCAAAGGGGGCCATGCTCTTCCAGCGTGGTTACCCCGGATGAGCTGAATGGCAATGGGGCGGGGACGGCGCGGTGCAGCTTGTGGGGGGGGGGGGGGGGGGGGGGGGACGGGGCGGTCACGCCACTCATGCGTGGTGACCCCGCATGAGCTGAATAGCCTTTGGACGGGGGCGGCGTGGCGCAGCTGGTGGGGGTCACGTCACTCCAGCGCAGTGACCCCGCATGAGCTGAACGGCCTTGGGACGGGGGCGGCGTGGCGCAGCTGGTGGGGGTCACGTCACTCCAGCGCAGTGATCCCGCATGAGCTGAATGGTCTTGGGACGGGACGGCGTGGCGCAGCTGGTGGGGGTCACGTCACTCCAATGCAGTGACCCCGCATGAGCTGAACGGCCTTGGGACGGGGGCAGCGTGGCGCAGCTGGTGGGGGTCACATCACTCCAATGCAGTGACCCCGCATGAGCTGAATGGTCTTGGGACGGGACGGCGTGGCGCAGCTGGTGGGGGTCACGTCACTCCAATGCAGTGACCCCGGATAAGCTGAACGGCCTTGGGACGGGGGCGGCGTGGCGCAGCTGGTGGGGGTCACGTCACTCCAATGCAGTGACCCCGCATGAGCTGAATGGTCTTGGGACGGGGGCGGCGTGGCGCAGCTGGTGGGGGTCACGTCACTCCAGCGCAGTGACCCCGGATAAGCTGAACGGCCTTGGGACGGGGGCGGCGTGGCGCAGCTGGTGGGGGTCACGTCACTCCAATGCAGTGACCCCGGATAAGCTGAACGGCCTTGGGACGGGGGCGGCGTGGCGCAGCTGGTGGGGGTCACGTCACTCCAATGCAGTGACCCCGCATGAGCTGAATGGTCTTGGGACGGGGGCGGCGTGGCGCAGCTGGTGGGGGTCACGTCACTCCAATGCAGTGACCCCGCATGAGCTGAACGGCCTTGGGACGGGACGGCGTGACGCAGCTGGTGGAGTGTCTCCCCGCGAGCTCAGGCCGACTCGCGGGCCCGAGCGCGGCCACAAGTCTGGTGTTTTGTCGTCCCTGCTTGGATCGCCGCGGGAAGCTGATGCGCTAGCTTGCGAAACAATTTGGGACGTTGTCGTTTAACGCCCTCCCCAAAAGACAGCAATACCCCTTTGCCCTGGCAACACTTCGAACGTCAATCTCCAGACCTTGTCAGTATCAGTCTTAAAATCAACATGACACTGTATTTGAGCTTACGGTTTTGTTAGCAGGCATGTAAGGAGCTGCTGCGTGCTCTGCAAGATAACAATTCTTTCTGTCAGGATTGTGTTTTGTCTACGCTGCAATAGCTTCGCACAGTTTTTGCCTGAGCATGAGTCCAGTGGGAGGCGAATGCCACGACCGACGCTTCGATGATCAGCTGAGAAGTCGCTTTTGAACCGAGCTTTCATGCTCTTTCTAGGAACGACAGAAACGGAAAATATTTTTGGTGGTCCAGATTTCTATAAGCTCGGTGCCTCTGAGCGTGGCCTGCATTTCTTGTTCTCGAAATTGGAACGGCTTTTCTTCGAATTCATTCAATATTTAGTGTTAACCTCTTGGCTCAGACAGGGGAGGAAGAGGAGGGAGACGGGGCATCGCCCCACGTGTTCTCCGTGACAATGCGCCTGTTCCCCCACGGCGGAAGCGATTCCAACTCTGCTCGCAGCGCATGGAGCTTATCCCGGGGTGGTGAACCCTGTACGACGGACATTTGATGGCAGTGTTGTGTGTCAGGGGCTGATGGTCGCATGACATGCCTGAGAGGAAGCCCGGTCACGAGGTGGAGTTCGGGACCCAGTCGGACGACCAGGGGTCAACCACCTGGTCATCTGGCTGACAGTCAATGACTTGATCTTAGTTCCGTGAAGTTATGGTATGAACCTCTCGCTCGTGAACCGCGCCGCACGAACATACGAACAGTAGCCGCAGACGACGCTGTTTCACTGACACACCCTGATCATCAGCGACGTGAAATCAAAATTGGAAACAAAACTAACCCCGAACCACATATTCACTTCACGCGATTAGAACTACGTGGATCTGCAGTTTCGATCCGTGAAATTGAGTGCCGTTGGCGTGGCAGAGTCAATCGTCCGGCACTGCCCGCAATGTGTGTGACCCGGTGCGTCTTGGGGCATTGGACGGTCGTGCGCCGCGTCCGTGGCCTGACGCGCCGGCCGCCGGCTCTGTTGCAGCCGCACCTGGTGGAAGAGGCCGTGTCGGCGCTGCTGGCGGTGGCGGCGGCGCCGCTGCCGGCCGCCGGCGCCGCCGACGACGGCTGGGACCTGCCTCAGACCAGCGCCCTGCACGTGCTGCACGCGCTGCTGCGCGACGCGGCCGTGTCGGCTCAGCTGGCCGGCCGGCTCTGTGACGTCACGCGCGCCGCACTGGACGGTCTGGCCTCCCCCGCCTGGAGTGTCAGGTGAGGGCCGGTGTCAGGGAGTGCCACGTTAGGGACGGTGTCAGGGATGTCGGGGTACCATCAGGTGGAAGATGGCAGGGAAGCGTCAGTTGAGGGGCGGTGTCAGGAAGTGTCAGGTGAGGGACGGTGTCGGGGCGTGTCAAGTGAGGGACGGTATCAGGGAGTGGCAGGGGGCGTCAGGCGAGGACGGTGTCAGGGATGTCATGGGCTGCCGTGAGACGGAAGATGTCAGGATAGTGCCAGGTGGGGACTGTGTCAAGGGGTATCAGGTGAGAATAATGTCAGATAAGGAAAGTTGTTGTGTGGGTGATAAGGGGCGATGTCTGCCTCCGGAGCGTCAGGTGATAGGGCGGCTCGAGCTAAGAGGCGAAGTGTACACGGTGTGTTCAGATAGCGTGAGTGCCCGGACGTGCCGGGAGGTTGTCCGAATGCCTGTAGTTTGGTGAAGAATAATTAGTACTGTTTGAGTGCCAGGCGTAGATAATACTCCATTGGGCGTCAGTCAGTTCATTCTGGTGTCGTTTTGAGATAAGTGAGCGAGGGATTGCTCACGGCCGTTGAAGTTGGGAGGGAAACCGTGGCAAGATAAACGTCCAATCAGCGGCAGCTCAGCATGCATGAACTGAGAAGGCGCAAGTTGTCGGTTCGACGGGGTCTAGTGATGCTGTACAGCCTCACCATAGCCTATTCAATTGACGACCATTTAAATCGATCGACGTGCAGTGGGGGTTTGCTGGCCTAGCAGACAGGCGGTCCCTGTGATGGATTTTATTGAGTCTTTACTTATTTGCCTCGGATGTTGGACACACGAGCGCCTTGGGCACGGCGTAGTGTCCAATTCGTATTTATACACAGCACAGTGCTTTATTCATATCCTCGCTGTCTTATCACACAGTTTCACTTCGCACGTATCGGTAGACGGGGGCCTGGTGGTGATGACATCTTCCGCGCTGGCGTACGTGGACAGAACATCGTCCGATGCATGCGGCTGGGACGTTTCAAGCACGTCATCAGGGCTGCGGCCTTGCCCGTACGAGCCGCTGCGGCCCGCCGGCCACACCTCCGGCGGTGCGGGCGTCGCTGGCACGTCATCGATGCTGAGCACTTGGCGCGGCTCCCTCGGCAGCCACGTCTCGAAGACAGACGCCGACCGCGCCGGCCCGCTGAGCGGACGCGCAGACGGCCTGATGGCTGGCGTCGTCTCTATGCCGCGTGGAGACTGCACGACATCGGAGAGCCGGAGTGCTTTTACGCTGGGCGAGCTGTTCGTCTCCGAGCTTTGTCCGGTCGCGCCACCTGCGCGGTGCGCGCTGGGGCCGCCGGGGCCGCCGGTCTGACCTGCGCGGTCGCCGACCTGCGCCGTCTCCCGGCCTTGCCTTCCTCTGTCGTACGTCTGGCGGTCGCCCTCGTCCGCGGACTCCTTCGGCGCCGCGATCGTCCGGCCGCAGCACCGGCACAATTCGCCGGGGCCGCTCGCCTGAAGATGCTCTCCGCTCGTCTGCGCCCCTGCCGCGGCCGCCTCCTCCGCCCCGGCGTCCGTCTCGACTGGCGCCATGTCGGCGATCCCCGAGGCGCGAGCGGCGCCGTCCCGTCCAACGGGCGGCAGCGCCGGCGGAGCAGCCGGATGGCCGTGCTTGAAGGTCGTGTCCGGCTCCTGCCAGTCTTGCCAGTCCGCGCACGGACCGACCGCCGACGCCTCGGCGGCGGCGACGGCGGCGGCGACGTCGGGCGGCGCCCACTCGCTGTCAGTCCCGCTCGCCGGCGTCGTGCCTTCGCCGGGCTGAGTGACACGAGGAGCCGACGCGCTTCGCGGCGGCGCCAGCGGCGTCGACTGTGGTCGGTCGGCTGTCGCACGCCGGTGCTGCTGGGCTGGTGTGCTGTGCCTGGCGTCCCCCGACGGCTGGCGGGCGGCTGGTGCAGCGCGAGTCTCCGCCTCGACGTCCATCTGGAGCGGCTCGCTCTCGTCCGCCAGCCGCACGCAGCAGCCGTCCTCGATCAACCACCGCCGCTCAACAATGGCGTCCTCCGTCGCGAGCAGTGTGTACTCGTCCTCAAGCACCGGCCTGTCCTCTTCCCCCAGCACCAGTCTGTCCTCCATTCCCAGCGCCAGCCGGTCCTCGCCTGTCAGCATTCCGTCCTCCTCGACCCTGTCCTCGGCCGTGCCGTAGCAGGGCAGCGTCTCCTGCGAGTCGGTGTTGCGCGCCGCCGGCTGGCCGCGCCCGAACACCACCTCGTCGGGCGAAGAGGCGCGCGCACCCGGCAGCGGCGGCCCGCGCGCCCGGCAGCAGCAGCCGCAGCGCGGCGGCGGCTGCGTCGGTGCCGGCCGACCATGGCCGCGTCCTGGCCGCGCCGCGAACGTCAGCGCCTGCTGCAGCCGGCCGTGCAGCTCAGTCAGCGCCGTCTGGTCGCTCCGCTCGACTGGCCGCGGCCAGCGCAGGTGGCGCCCGCTGCTGGCGCGCGCGGGCGCCAACGACTGCGGAACAGTTGGCTGCCAGGCTGGCGCGCGCTCAGTCATAGAGTCTGTACTCGTTGCCTCGTTTTTGGTGGTCACGGGAGGGGGCTGGGGGACTGGTGCGCTACGCTCGTTCCGTAATGTTTGAAAACTATTGGCGCGGCGTGCATCACCTGTCTGAGTGGCGTCTGCCTCCGCTGGGGCTTCTTCTGACGGAGGAGTGGCCTGAGCGTTGTTATGACAGGAACACGTATTCGACGTTCTTTTAGCTGCTTCGTTGCTCTTCCTTCGTTTCTTATTGCTGACCTCTTTTTTGGTCCTGTGACTGCCCTTACTTTTCTTCTGCTTTCGTGTTCTTCCCTGGCATTCGTCGTCCTCACTTTGAGCCTGTGGATGTTCGGCTTCTGCCGCCCCACTTCTCAGATCGCTCTGCAGACTGTGCACAGCTTGACTGCTGCCCTGCCGGCGGAGCTCGTCCGCCTGTTGTCTGGCTGCCGGGACCTCCGATGGCTCGCTGACATCCGACGCGGTCAGCGAGCCGGCCTCTACCCGGGCGACTTTGGCTGGGGACGGCGTCGGCCGCTGCTCCGCCCTCGGCTCTGGCGACGTGGCCTGGTCCATCTGTTGCGGCGGTGGCGGCGGCAGCGGCGGCGTCTCTGTACCGACCGCTGCCTCCGCCTGTGCGGTGCACATCCGTGGCCGGCGCAGCACAAAGGTGGACGCCGCGGCGTTGGCCGGCGAGGCGCCGCCGCGGCCTACGGGATGACACGTAACGAACGCCTCGGAGCGCGCCTCCTTGCCGCCGCCGCCGCCGCTCGACGCCAAAGCCGTGATCTGCACGGTGGCTGGCGAGTCGCAGCAGCGTAGCGTCACGGCGGTGGTGACAGCGGCGGCGGACGGCGGAGTGATGGCGGCGGTGGATGGGAAGACGGCGACGGAAGCAGGCGCGGCCGGTTCCGGCGGAGTGTGCGGCGCGAGGTGGATCAGAACCGACGAGGAGCCGCCGGCCGCGCCGGCCGCGCCGACCGCCTCCACGGCCATCCGCTCGCCGAGCTCGTGTCGACTGCGGTGCTCCGTTGCGAAGGTGAGCTCTCGTGACCGCGAGCGCACCGTCTCCGCCGACGGACAGAGCTCGCGTCGGTCGGCGCGCAGGAAGCGGCGCGCCGGCGCCGCGTCGCCGTCGATGCCCAGCCAACGCAGCAGCAGCTGCTTCTGCCAGAAAAGGCGCGTGTGGGCAAGCGGCGGCGCGGCGCCGGTGGCCGCCGCCAGCTCGGGGTCGCTCACGCGGCCGACGCGCTCAGCCAGCGCGTGTGCCAGCTCGGCTCGCAGCCGGCGCTGGTTCTGGCCGCTGGCCGGACCGCAGCAGCGCACCAACATGGCATACTGGTCGCAGTAGCGCTCCAGCAGCGCGTGCAGCTCGCGACCCGAGAACAGGCTGAGCAGCGGCAGCACGCGCGCCGCGTCCAGCCGCGGCGGAGGGCCGGGCCCGGGCGTCGGGGGACACACCGCCGTCACGTAGTGCTCGTGGTAGCGTAGGAGCTCCTCGAGTGGGGCGTCGGCGGCCGGCGTGGGCGCGCCGCGTCGCAGCAGCTCGCGCCGCAACCGAGCCCGGCTCGGATGCGGGTCCGTCTCGGAGACCCGCAGCGACTCCGGTGCCCGCGACCGGCGCGGCTCCATCTCGGACACGGAGCGGCGCTGCGGGCCGATTAAGACTGAGCGGTGTGGTCCGAGTCCACCGGCCTCATCGACTTGTCAGTGGTTCCGTCAGAAAATACCTCATAAGCCGCAAGGAACAGCCGGCGTGAATGCTTCCTGCCATCAGTGGGTCGGCTGTCACATTTCAGGTTATTGGATCCATTTGCTCGAACTGACCCTCAGGGTCTTGGGATTCTTATGCTTCATTCGCACTTGGTATCGCTTGTTCATGTTCGGGGCACAATCGGAGGCTGTCAACCTATACAAGCTGTTTTGAACGCATTAACAACCACTCGGTCCACAAACTACTGCTGTAGAATCCAAGCTGGGTAGTCCAGGCATGAATGCGAGCATTGATACAAAAGCCGGCGCAGGTTGTGTGCTTAATAAGTCAGCTGTGATTCCCCGGCATTTATATTTTTGCCTTTTCAAAACGCGCGGGATTGTTTGGTTTGTGGCTCCACCGTGTTTCTGATCTTATAAGATGACTAATATTTCATCCTGTCATCTCACTTTTCGTTTACGTTCTTATTGTTGTTTGACAGAATATTGACCTGCCTTTTTATAGCAGTATATTAGCTGCGCTAATAGACCGTACATCTTACCCCGAATGTTCAAACAATCTGGAACAACGCATCACTGATGAGGGTTCCTTATCGGAATTCGAACTCGGTGTCGCCGCTCGGCGCAGATGCTGACCGGCTCTCCGGTGGCAGGAACGCCTCGTTCGTGCTGTACGGCGCCGTCGTGCCGCGCCTGATCGGACAGCGCAAGAGCCGTGACGAGGGCTCCGACCACAACTGCGTCACCTTCGCCGAGCTGTTCGGCCGCTGGCCGGCGCTGGCCGAGCCGCTGCTGGCGCTGCTGGGTGGAGAGCAGCCGGTCCTGGTGCCGGCGCTGGTGCTGCTGTCGCACGTGACAGCGGCCGGCGCCGACGCCGGCCTGGCGCCGCTGCTGGCGCGGTATCGCGCCGCGCTGCGGCCGCTGCTCGTCTCGCCGGCGTGCGCCGTGCGGCAGCTGACGGCGCGCGCGCTCGCCGCGCTGCTGACCGCCGACCAGCTGGAGGAGGAGCTGCACGCGGGCGGCGGCGACGGCCAGAATCGGCTGCACGGTCGGCTGCTGCTGGCGCGGCGCGTGGCGGCGCGCTCCGAGCACGCCGCCACCGCCGCGGACCTGTGCCGACGCGCGCTGCACTCGCCCTGCCCGGCGGTGCAGCACCAGGCGCTGGAGCTGGCCGCCGAGCTGCCGACGGCGGCCGAGGCGCTGGCGCCCGCGCGGCAGCTCGCCCGCCGCACGGTGCTGGCTAGCGACGGCGACGGCTGGGAGCCGGGCCACGACCTCTTGTTCGACCGAAGCCTGGCGCTGCTGGTCGCCGACCCGGTGGCAGCGGCGGAGGCGGTGCGGCGCGCGACGGCCGGCGGTTCGGCGGAGCTGACGGACCGTCTGATCGATAGCGCGTACCGCGCGGAGCGGCCGCCGAGCGACGAGTGCGCGGCGCTGGCCGTGCGCCGCGCCGCCGAGCTGCTGGCGGCGAGCGGCGGCGGTCGCCGTCTACGCCACTGCCTGGAGCTGGTGCTGCGCCACCGCGCCGGCACCATCTCGCTGCTGCGCCACGTGCGCGACAGCCCGGCCGCGCTGCAGGCGCTCGTCTCCGGCGCCGACCTGCTGCCGGCGCTGGCGGCGCTCGCCGCGGAGGGAGACGACCCAGAACTCCTCCTGGCCGCGTGTCGGCGCGTGCTCACGGACAGCACGCCGCGCCGCTGGGAGGGCGCGCGGCTGGACGCGGCTGGCGCCCTGTCCGTCCTCTGGCCGCGCGCACCGGCCGCGCTGCGGCCGCAGCTGGTCGGCGCCGCCGTCTGCCTGCTGCACGACGACGAGGAGGAGGTGCGCCGCCGCGTCGCCGACTGGGCCGGCCGTCTGCTGGGCTGCCGGCCGTCCGAGCGTGCGGCGCGTCTGCTGCACCTCTGCGGTGACTGTCCCGGCGCCGGCGCGCTGGCGCTGCGGCTCGTCTCGCCCTCGCCGTCGGCGGTGGAGCTGGTGCGCGCCGCCGCCAGCCCCGGCTACCTGTTCCAGCCGGGGCCCGACAGTCTGTGCGTCGAGCCGCTCCGGCTGGCCGAGGCGTGCGCGCCGCTGCTGCGAGCTGCGCCCGATCTGCCCGAGCTGCGCCGGCTCTGGAGCCAGGCCGACGAGGCGGCCCAGCTGCTGGAGCGCTGTGCCGATGTCGGTGAGTCGCAGTCGGCTGCCTGGTAGCGGCTTTGTAATGCTATAAGTGTTGAATATTCATTCACTGCGTCTTTAGCTTGATTTTGCTCTTGACACTTATTCGGTGTATTGTTCTTGGCGTTAGACCTTCGCCCTGATCGCCGTTTTTCATAACGCGTTCTGAGGGGGGGGGGGGGGGGGGTCGATGCGAACCCCTGGCGTTTCCAAAGTTATAAATAAAAAGCTTAGCAGAACACATGAGTGGATTGATCCCAACGAAATCCCGTGATTAGTACTGGTTTTTATGTTGTTAAGTCAATAATTGACGCCAAGATGTCAGGTCAAAGGTTACGTTTTCCCGAAAATCGCCAGACCATGAAAAAAAAACCATGCCTCGTAGCGACAAAGCGGTTAAACAGACGCATTCAGTATTCATTTCTGAGCACAATGCTACTATTTTTGATTTGTTTTCAACTTGGATTTATGATATGTGGCTTTTTAATGAAACGATGTTGGCCAGACGCGCGCGTCCCGCGGCATCACCACAGGCTATTGAAAATTTTGGGTGCACTTGCACTGCATGCCGGGGAGGTATCCTCGAAAAACCTTGGGGGGTCGCATCAACCCCACCCGCCATCAGGGCGATGGTCAAGGCACTTCCGTAATATGTGCAGAAGTCAAGTGAGGGTGTGTGTGCGCTGTGTCTTGCGGCGGGGAAAAACAAGGGACGAGATGTGAAGAAAAGCGGTACAAAGACAAAGAAAACACTCGCAGCAGAATGTGTCTTTCAGCGGTGTATTTCATTATCTGTTGCCGTCTGGAGGGCAGCGTTTCGCTGGGGACGGACGACCTTCCAGCGCCCCTGCTCAGACCACCTCGCCTCCCGCCCTCAGGCGAGCTGACCCGAGTGATGACGTCACCGGGCGTGTTTGGCGGCGTGGCGTCACTGCGGCTAGTGGTGAGTCTGCAGCCGCCGCCGACCGAGGACAGCCGCCGCCTGCTGGACCGGCTGGACCGGCTGCTGGCGGCCGCGCTGGACGGCCATTGGCCGCGCTCAGACCAGCCGGACCCTCGGCTGGACCAGACGGACCCCTACGTGCTAGACCAGACTGTCCCACAACCGGGCCAGACGGACCCACAGGTGGATCAAACGGACCCCTATGAGCTGGACCAGACGGTGCCGCAGCC
Source organism: Pollicipes pollicipes (assembly GCF_011947565.3). Classification (NCBI taxonomy): domain Eukaryota; kingdom Metazoa; phylum Arthropoda; class Thecostraca; order Pollicipedomorpha; family Pollicipedidae; genus Pollicipes; species Pollicipes pollicipes. Next base: position 3,401,630 of record NW_023596420.1, on the reverse strand, counting down.
GGGCCAAACGGACCCCCAGGTGGACCAGACGGCGCCACAGCCGGGCCAGGCCGACCAGGACGCCCAGCTGGACCACTTGGACGAGCTAGATCACCGACGGGACCAGTGCGACAAGCCGCCGACCCGGCTGGCACCCTGACAGGGGAGACGCCAACTCAACAGCTGGGCCGTGATGGTTGAACCACGTGAAGGCGCGGCGTCTCGCACCATCTGGCGGCGCGCGAGCCTCGGCTTTAGGCCAGGATCGGCCTTGGCTGGTCAAATGCCGTGAGTGAGAGGGACGAAAGCACTGTGCTCTTGTTTGAAGGTAAGAAATTGAGCTGTCATGGTCCGCGGCTATAGGCCCCCACGGCCGCCCATTCCGAGTGTTGTTGAGATGTTGACTTAACACCGGAACATGCATATTTGCTTGTTCGGGATGGGTTAAGACTCCCACTTACGTTGCGGCTCAAGATTGAGAAAGAATCCCCACTGCGTGTTCTGCTAACGGGATTCAGGTTTGAGCGAGGTGGTTGTGCTGTGTCGTGACACCGACACGCGTGCAGTGTTTAATATATGCATTGTTGACCGTCAGCTGTTTGTTGCTCGGGGCCACGGTAACGACCATCCGCTCCACTGGCGTCGGGCCAGTGCGGCGCGGTGCGTATCCACACATCACCCGCAGCGGTCTGCTCCGGGCACTGCGCGTCGCACGAGATGTTCCTCCCGGCTGGGAATAAACCTTGCCTCCGCTCGTTATAAACGGGCATGTGGCTGACCACCGGCGATGGATGGATAGGGGGCCACATCTAACGATGGTGTCAGCGAAGGATTTGTCAGGGTTCGTATCGTGGAGGAAAAATTTCCGAGACGAACTTCTTCTGGCATGGGAATGCCTTCCCTTGCCTTGAAACATGCCTTGCCATGGCCTGTTTGGAAGGCTTATGTCGCGGCATATATCCTGTTCCGCAAGTATCATATATACCATATATCATAATGCTCACATATCTCGTCCCTCAAGTCTCACGTATTCCTTTTTAGATTATCCTTGACCTAAGCTGTCATTCGCACATATACTGCCCTGCAAGCCTCACGCATTCTGCAAATTCCACACCATCTCATCCGCGTTAGCTCAGCGGAGACGAGCAGTCGGTAGTTGGTGTTTGCTGTCGGCCTTCGAGCGACCATCAAAGCACAATGCAGATGTCATTTGTTCACGACAAAAACCTAGCTGAGACTTTCACTCTTTACTGAGTTTTATAGTGAGCGTTACACTGCCGCGGCTGTTCATCCCATTCCCCCACGAGCTGACGTGCTAACAAATGCAAATCCGAACGGCTGGGGGAATCGACACGTGCCATTCCGTTAAAAAAGAAAAAGGAAAGCAGCAAAGATAATGCTTAGAAGCAAATATATTCTTAGAAACATCAAAACAGGACAAGCGTCCCTCTGTCGTATGCGCGAAATGCTTTCGCCCACAGTTTTCCATTTCCAAACGTGCCACAATATATCGAGGCGTTGAAGAGCGCCAGCGCTTTGGTAACTAGCAACAACACAGCGGTCCGCGCCACCCACACACCTCAGGTGTTCAGAGACTTCACGGCACGCACCAAAGCCTCCTTGGCTTTCTTGGCTTCTAAGCCTCTTGGCTTTGGAATCGCCGATAACTGTATACATAACCGCGTAAAGGACGGTGGTTCACCAGCAACCGATACAAAACAAATAACAGCGCTATTTGAACGAGAGGCCTACCCTACCGAATGTCAGCACGAGAGGTCTGCCCTACCGAAAGTCAGCAGGCCTACCCTACCGAATGTCAGCGATCTGACGCTAGCCATCCGCACACCCATTGGCCGGATCGGGGCGTGGACGCCGCCGGCATTCAAAGCAGCAACACAGACGCCCGGTCCAATCGGGGGCGATCCAGACCCCATAGCAAGCAAGCTTTACAAGCTGCCGCTCGCGAATTCAACATGTAAGTGGTGAAGGCGTGGAAAGCTTTTCTCAACAAGTCACGTAATCTATACTGCTTGCTCTAACGTGGGTGTGATCCTGCGCTTACGCGGTTCCAACTCAAGGCATTGCCGTGACGTCATCAGGACACGTGACGTCAGCACTGAGAACAGTCGACCGAGAACAGCTGCGTGTAGAACTCGGGCGGCGACATGTTCCGCTGGTACTTGAGCAGCATCTCCTGGATCTTTTGCTTGCGGCGCACGTGCGGCGGGTGGCTGCTGCGGGGCGGCCACAGGCGGCAGTCAGCGGCTGCGGTGACCCCCGCAGGTCGGGCCCAGCAGCACACTCTGGAGACGCTCATACGTCGGTACCGATCAGACCGACGATCGCTTGCCATGTAGATCAACGATTATCGCTCGCGCGTATATGTAGAATTTCGAGACTTCTTTGCAGGTCACTCCTTTGAGTGACGCCACTCCTTTGAGTAACGCTCACTCATTTGAGTGACGCTCACTCCTTTGAGTGATGCTTTGAGTTATTCCCTGCGTAAGAAATGTGCAAACGACAATTCCCAGATTGACAGCAACGTGCAGCATGCCCAAAGCCTCCGAACAATTAACGTTGGCAGGATAATTAATTCACAACCAAGGCTCCGTAGAGCCTGCGGGTGTTGGTCGAAAAAATGACCACATAGTAATGAGTCAGTATTTCTGCATCTACAACCGGAATCCAATGCCGTGCAGTTCCGAGAGATTCCCAGGCGGGTGGCGCCACGTACTTCTCGTTCTCCAGGCGGCGGCGGATGCAGACGTTGATGACGGTTTGCCTCACCAGATGGCCCAGAGATCGCCTGCTGACGACCATGCCTTCCACCAGGGGCGACGCAAATGTCATCCTGGAGAGAACATGCATGAGCGATATGACAGTCTCCTTATACAGCCACATGACGACCAGAAGGCGCAACCCCGTACGCAGCAAAACGACCACATCAATCAGGAGACGTGGCTCGAAACCTACATTGAACTGTGCGGTTTCGTCCCATCCGACAGCCGACGATGGGCCACACTCACGCATCTCTGACACCAAGGACCTACTTTCCGGCCGGCCCCTGCAGGTGGATGCGGTAGAGTCGGTTCTGGAGGGCGTGGATGAAGATGATGTAGGCGGCGGTGTCGGCGGCCGCCCTCTCCTGGCCGGCGGCCAGCGGAGGCGGCGGGGGCTCCAGCTCCGCTGCCGGCGCCAGGACACAGGCCGGGGTCAGTCGGCTGGTGAAGTGGCCGGTGTCCGGCGCTGGCCGCCCCGCCGGACACCTGTCCGCCGGCACTGGAGTGGCGCGTAAGGCGCGGCGCCAGGCGGAGACAGCCGACTGGCTTGTGGACCACATTGATCGCGCTGTTTCCTATCGAATTAGTAATTTGAAGCCTGATTTTGCTAAACACGCAACGAATCAAGACCGTCCCAAATGTGCAAAAGTTAGTGTCGCATCAAGACGAATGCAGCATGGCAAGTGATTTGCTCTTCCAAAAAAACAAACAAAAAAAACAACAAAATAACAAAAATCCATCACGCCGCTGGTCCAGCAATGAAACGGCATCACATTACAAGCATCTCATATTTTCTTTCACGCGTCGACACCCTCCCGTGCTCACATCAGCACCCCGCTCCTCCCATCTCCCCCAGACTGACCGGCCGGGAACGACAGATGGTCGTCGTAGCTCTCCAGCCAGACGACGAGCACGGGCGGGTCGGGCCCGCCGCGTCGGCGCGCCTCCGCCGCCGCGCCGGCCCGGTCGGCCGGCAGCGCCGGGCTCGGCACCACGAACGCTACCTCGCTGAGCGCGTCAGCCCAGTAGAGCGCCCATCGCGCGCCGTCAAACGCCAGCGGGCCGGCGGCCGGCGGCACCGCTGGCGGCGACGCTGCGGACACGCGCGGCGCCCGTCAGACGGCACCGGTGGACGGCCGTCGCGTGCGCTCGGGGCTGGCGACGACGCATACGAGGTGGATGCTCCAAGATAGCGACGCGACAGTGATGACACATCATGGCAAAGGCGCAGAGGCAGTACGTGACGCACGACAACTGGCCATGAGGGATAGCTGTGCCGACTTCGGACGGAGGTTGCCGCAAGCGCCACGAAACACGGCAAAAGCAGGATGGAAGGCCAAAAGGTAATTTACCGATGTGCGCTTCATCGCACCGATGGTCAGCCGCCAGCGCCGTCCAGTCATCGAATCGGGGCGCTTGATACCGGACCGCCAGGTTGGCACACCATGTGGGATTGCGCCCTAGAGTTCGAGCTCGACTGTTTGACTAGTTACACGGTATGCTGGTGACGGGCTTTGAGAGGTCAGGTCAACATGGGACGGCCGTGTCAGCACATAACGTGGCGCATATAAAACACAGCCATAAGGGGGCATGTACAGGGCGCGCAAGCGACCTCGCCTCATTTCATTCTTCAACATTGTTTCTCATGGATCACGCGGGCGGGTGGCTTGAATCGAGCCCCACGCATTTCAAATTTGGGGGTTGGCCGTATTTAATATGTCCGGACCAGGCGGACGCACCGCTGCCCACGTCTCACCGTCGAGCCCTGCCGCAGCTAGCGGCCCAGCCTTTCGTCCGGACCAGGCGCCATCGAGCCCTGCCGCCCTGCACGGCGCCGCACCGCACAGCTGACGTACCTGGCCGGTGCTGGGCCGTGTTGAACGAGGTCTGGGGCCGGCCCGTCCAGCCCGGGTGCACCGTCACGTCCACTGGCCAGCCCAGAGACAGCAGGAACTCGGTGAACGGACCGTCCAGCGCGCCCAGCGACGCCTGCGCAGATGGAGCGGCGCCGTTACAACACCGCCGACGCACGCTGAGTGGATGAGCCGCTCGTGGTCCACAGGGTCTTGGCGTAGCGTTAGAGGACTTAGTACAGGTTTTTGCCACGATATCTTTTATATTGTGGCTTCATTGTGCAATCTTTTTCTTAGTGGTTTGACTACGACATACTAATCCAACCTTCTAATAGATACAGCAGGGAGTAACTCTGTAACTGATGTTGATGTATCAAACAAGCAAGATGGTCATGAGTAATGACACATACACAAGAATAGAGCCATGTAAAATATTACCCATGCTCACCCTGAGGTCAGATCAGTAACTAACAAACCAACGACAAACCCAATTATTCACGTCAGCATCAAGAACGCCCTCACCAACCGCCTCCACACGGCAGCGAGGCAGGAGCGTACCCCGTTGGTAAGCACGCTGGCGGCATCTGTCTGTCCGTCGCGCACGTAGTACACGTGCACGGTGTCGCATGTGCGGAACGTGGTGGCATCCAGGGCGTCCAGGTCGGCGGCGAACCCCTCGGCCAGAGCGTCTAGCGCCACCAGCTGGCGGCCCGCCCGCCAGGACGGCTGCCAAACAGAGACGGCTCCGGTCAGACGGGAGCGCACAACACAGACGGCTGAGTCAGGCAGACGCGCACAACACAGACGGCTGAGTCAGACAGACGCACACAACACAGACGGGGTGAGTCAGACAGACGCACCCAACACAGACGGACCGAGTCAGACAGACGCACACAACACAGACGGCTGAGTCAGGCAGACGCGCACAACACAGACGGACTGAGTCAGGCAGACGCACACAACACAGACGGCTGAGTCAGGCAGACGCGCACAACACAGACGGACTGAGTCAGGCAGACGCGCACAACACAGACGGACTGAGTCAGGCAGACGCACACAACACAGACGGCTGAGTCAGGCAGACGCGCACAACACAGACGGGCTGAGTCAGACGGACACACATAACACAGACGGCTGAGTCAGACAGACGCACTAACGCAGACGGGGTGAGTCAGACAGACGCACACGACACAGACGGGCTGAGTCAGACAGACGCACACAACACAGACGGCTGAGTCAGATAGACGTACTAACACAGACGGACTGAGTCAGACAGACGGACCGAGTCAGACAGACGTACTAACACAGATGGGCTGAGTCAGACAGACGCACACAACACAGACGGCTGAGTCAGATAGACGCACACAGCCGCCAGTGGACACACACATTGAGAAAATAATTTTATGAACACGTAAGTGTTATTTACAATCAAATTCAAGTAGCAAATACAATACATAAAGACATATACGATATATATAGATAGATAGATAGATATATATATATATATATATATATATCTATATATATATATCTATATATATATATATATATATATATATATATATATATATATATATCTATATCTCTCTCTCTCTCTCTCTCTCTCTCTCTCTCTCTCTCTCTCTCTCTCTCTCTCTCTATATATATATATATATATATATATATATATATATATATATATATATATATGCATATGTTATATTATATAAGACATAATATAGACAAATAGATATATAGACAGATACGATACAAATACAAGACATACATTTGCGAGTGTGCCTTCATACACAAGTATGACACAAACGTGGCGTCCATTGGACGTATACATTGGCGACAGCCGGTAAGGCGGGTGGAGCCTGCTCTTGAAAACAGTCACATCGCAGAAGAGGCAGCTGGCCCCATATGGAAAGGCAACATACCGTGAATAAGAAAACGAAGGCAGACAACCATCTTTCAAATATCACAAATATCATCAAAAATCTCTTTAACGGCACAAATAAGTGATCCGGAAACATCATTTGGGGCAATCTTCTGTTATACGCCCCCGCCTTAACCATGTACCTTCCGTAATACGCCCATAACCGTAACAGTCCGCGAGTTAGACGTGGAGTGCGGCCTCGTGCGCACGCGCATCGTGTGCAGTTTCACTCGTCACCTTAATGTTCGACCTGCGGACGAGTTCGACGAAAAAGACGACAAACAGACCGACAGACAAACAGACAGAGATACCTCGCGCAACTAGTATATGAGATGAACAGGACGCTAACGCCGCCACATCGGCCCGGTGCCATGGTCGCCCGGCCCGGGTCGGCTGACCTGCAGCTGCTGGCGGGCGGCGCCCACGGCACAGTCGTCCAGGAACTGGAAGTGGCTGAGGAAGAGCCGGGCCGTCTGGAACTCCTGGCTGGGTGGCGGCGGCACACACTCCGTGTCCAGGTTCAGGCCGCTGGCCGTGCGCACGGCCGCCGAGCGACGCGCCAGACCCTCCCGGCTCGTCTAGAGGAGGGGTGCCTGGTCAGTGGACACACGGCAGGAGCAGACAGGGGGCTGGCGGCGATACGGACTTTACCAACACGTTACATCAGAGTGAGCGCGGGCCCCAAAGGATCACTAGGTGACTAAACCACAGTAAACGAGCCAGTCCGTCTCGAACCGTGTCATTAGATCATTGCCGGACCTGCTGTCTAAACCGGCCCTGATTCCAGCGAGGCCCCGACTCCGGGGCACTCCTCAGCCACCGCACGGCTTCGGAGAAGCCGCCCTGATTCCAGCGAGGCCCCGGCTCCGGGGCGCTCCTCAGCCACCGCACGGCTTCGGAGGAGCCGCCCTGATTCCAGCGAGGCCCCGGCTCCGGGGCGCTCCTCAGCCACCGCACGGCTTCGGAGGAGCCGCCCTGATTCCAGCGAGACCCCGGCTCCGGGGCACCGTTCGGCCACCGCGCGGCTCCGGAGAAGCCGCCGCTGACGCGGTTCAGCCCCAGCCCGAGCGGAGCCCTGGCAGCCTCACCTGCTGCTCCATCAGGTGCAGCATGCGGTTGTGCTCCGACGCTGACTTCTGGTCCTGTATCAGCGACTCCAGGCTCGGGATGGACCGGTCCCTGCCGAAACACCGGCCAATCAGCGCTCAGCGATGGGGCGTGATCCCGCCGCCCACTGGCAGCAAAACTGGCATCACATTGAGGCGAACAGAGGGGGTAGTCATCTGCCATTACGCGTGGCTGATCCCGGCGTATGATTTTACCCCGCATAGTCGGCTCATTCCCACGTTCCAGGTTCCGATAGAAGCGCACGTAGCTCGTTCCACGTATGAAACTAGCCCGAAATGCTGCGGATATCAGTTGCAGACTAATCACCCGCAGACAAGCGCACCGGGCGAGCAGCGGGCGCGGTCCGCCTGACGCAGGTCCGGGCTCCGCCCGCGGCCTCCGGGCAGCACGGAACTCACGCCTTGCGCACCCCGCCTGGCGCAGGCCCGGGCTCCGACCGCGGCCTCCGAGCAACACGGAACTCACGCCTTGCACACTCCGCCTGGCGCAGGTCCGGGCTCCGACCGCGGCCTCCGAGCAACACGGAACTCACACCTTACACACCCCGCCTGGCGCAGGTCCGGCCTGCGACCGCGGCCTCCGAGCAACACAGAACTCACGCCTTGCACACCGGGATGCGGTCCACCGTCTCAGGGAAGAAGGCGGGCGTGTGCGGGTGGCGCGCGGCCGCCTCCGACATGGGCAGCGGCCGGCCCGGGTTGGCTGACGAGGCGAGACGGGCGCCGGACTTGTGGCGCGGCAGGTGGCGCAGCTGCAGCATCCAGGCGGTGCGCAGCGACGGGCCACGCATCAGGCAGGTCACCGTCGGCTGCGGGTCTGCCGGGGAGACGGTCAGGTCATGACAGGGACATCAGGCAGGTCACCGTCGGCTGCGGGTCTGTCGGGGAGACGGTCAGGTCATGGCAGGGACATCAGACAGATCACCGTCGGCTGCGGGTCTGTCGGGGAGACGGTCAGGTCACGGCAGGGACATCAGGCAGGTCACCGTCGGCTGCGGGTCTGTTGGGGAGACGGTCAGGTCACGGCAGGGACATCAGGCAGGTCACCGTCGGCTGCGGGTCTGTCGGGGAGACGGTCAGGTCATGGCAGGGACATCAGACAGGTCACCGTCGGCTGCGGGTCTGTCGGGGGAGACGGTCAGGTCATGGCAGGGACATCAGGCAGGTCACCGTCGGCTGTGGGTCTGTTGGGGAGACGGTCAGGTCATGGCAGGGACATCAGACAGGTCACCGTCGGCTGCGGGTCTGTCACGGAGGCCAAGGATACTGCCAAGACATGTCCGCCCCCAGGTGACCTCACTTCCGCCAACACCGCAGTTCCCGCGCCGTCCTCAGCCACCCGTCACCACCCTCGTCGCTATCCAGCCCTGCAGCACGCTCCTGTCCCCGGTCACCCCTGCAGCCTACCCTCGTCGTTGCCGAGCGGCTGCTCGAGCAGGGCGATAAGCAGGCTCTCGGCCACAAAGTACTTGAACTGTGCGAGCCCTGCGCGCCTCTGGGCGGGCGCGGCGCCCGGGTGACAGTGCTGCAGCAGCGACGCCTCGGTCAGGTGCGTCGACAGCGACGACACACCGCTCGGCGACGGGAAATAGTCCACCTGCCAGCGGCCAGCGGCAGGCGTGTCAGAGGGCACAGGTCACGGCGGGAGACGACGCACCGCTCAGCAGTGGGAGGCAGTCCAGGCAGCGGGGCGGGGCAGATGTCAGAGGGCACAGGTCACGGCGGGAGACGACGCGCCGCTCAGGAGTGGGGGATAGTCCAGGCAGCGGGGCGGGGCAGATGTCAGAGGGCACAGGTCACGGCGGGAGACGAGGCGCCGCTCAGGAGTGAGAGGTAGTCCAGGCAGCGGGGCAGGGCAGACGCGTCAGGAGGCACAGGTCACGGCGGGAGACGAGGCGCCGCTCAGGAGTGAGAGGTAGTCCAGGCAGCGGGGCGGGGCAGACGCGTCAGGAGGCACAGGTCACGGCGGGAGACGAGGCGCCGCTCAGGAGTGAGAGGTAGTCCAGGCAGCGGGGCGGGGCAGACGCGTCAGGAGGCACAGGTCACGGCGGGAGACGAGGCGCCGCTCAGGAGTGAGAGGTAGTCCAGGCAGCGGGGCGGGGCAGGCGCGTCAGGGGGCACAGGTCACGGCGGGGGACAACGCGCCGCTCAGGAGTGAGAGGTAGTCCAGGCAGCGGGGCGGGGCAGGCGCGTCAGGGGGCACAGGTCACGGCGGGGGACAACGCGCCGCTCAGGAGTGAGAGGTAGTCCAGGCAGCGGGGCGGGGCAGGCGCGTCAGGGGGCACAGGTCACGGCGGGGGACAACGCGCCGCTCAGGAGTGAGAGGTAGTCCAGGCAGCGGGGCGGGGCAGGCGCGTCAGGGGGCACAGGTCACGGCGGGGGACAACGCGCCGCTCAGGAGTGAGAGGTAGTCCAGGCAGCGGGGCGGGGCAGGCGCGTCAGGGGGCACAGGTCACGGCGGGAGACGAGGCGCCGCTCAGGAGTGGGAGGTAGCGCAGGCAGCGGGGCAGGGCAGACGCGCCAGAGGGTCGGGTCAATGGAGACACTCTGCTCAGGGAGGGCGAGTGGCCCATCTGCGACAAAGGTAATCGGATCTAAACGGGACGGGTTATGAAAGTGTCAGCCCCACCAGCGGCGATAACACACACTTCGGGACGACAGGGGCTTCTAGGGGCTACTTCAGCCCTAGTGGACGGGACATGAGTCAGTGATCAACGCTGCCCCAGGGCCAGCACCACCGATTAGCGACGGCTCCGTTGTTATGAGAGCAGCGCCGGGCTGCGGTCACTGCCGAAACGCGCGCTCCTCTGCCCCGGGGGACTGCCGCCGAGCCTCTCCGCGAGGGCATCTGTAGCCCGCAGCCACCAGGCTGACCTGCTCCATGAGGACGTAGAGCAGCGCCTCAGCCGCCTCCTTCACCCGCATGGAAGCCGGCTTCAGCTGCTTCTCCTGCTTCATCACCGGCGGCTCCCCGTACTTAGCCTGGCGAGGCAGCGGCATGGTTGGCCTGATCATCATCAGATGCATCTCATCATGATCACATCACAGATCCATCACACCAGAACACGCCGCCTCAAAAAGGCGAGTTAGCCTCATCACAGGAAGCGGTGCGTTCGGGGACCCCTCCAGGCCGTATGGGCAGACCGAGGCATCGTTTAACAGCATGCAGAACCAGATGCATGTATCAACATGAAATAACCACAACAGCTGCTGCCGGGAGACAAGGCAGGACACTACACCAGATGATGGTAACAAGTCGACGTCACTGCCGGCGGAGTCTGCCAAGGAGGCGGAGAGGTGAACGGGGATCGAGCCGGGCCGGCATCTGATCAGCACAGGCGGTGGACCGAGTCTGCCGAGGAGGCGGAGAGGTGAGAAGAAGACGGGTATCGAGCCGCGGACAGCACCTGATCAGCACAGGCGGTGGACCGAGTCTGCCGAGGAGGCGGAGAGGTGAGAAGAAGACGGGGATCGAGCCGGGGACAGCACCTGATCAGCACAGGCGGTGGACCGAGTCTGCCGAGGAGGCGGAGAGGTGAAAAGGAGACGGGGATCGAGCCGGGGACAGCACCTGATCAACACAGGCGGTGAACGGAGTCTGTCGAGACAGGCAATAAGACAGCGCCTCAATGACCGGGAACGTCGCAGCACTCCGCATCACCTGACCGACACGTGGCGCCCCAGCGTCGGCGCCGGCTGTCGCTCTTCAAATCGCGCGGCGCCGGCCGGCCTCACCTGGGACTTGGAGCCCGATATGCCTAGCTCGACCACCTCCAGCAGTGTGGAGAGCGTCTCCCGGTCATCCAGCAGGTACGGGTGCTCCAGCAGCCACACGGACACGCACCGGAACGCGGCCACGATCGTCGAGTGCAGGTCCTACCGCGGAGGCGGGTTAGCGGGCGGGCCGATGGGCGCCGCGCCGGAGGTGCCGGCGTGGCGCGGGCGCGGCGCTCGTGACGCCGGACTCAGCGCCGCGCCGGAGGTGCCGGCGTGGCGCTGACGCGGCGCTCGTGACGTCAGACTCAGCGCCGTGCCGGAGGTGCCGGCGTGGCGCTGGCGCGGCGCTCGTGACGCCGGACTCAGCGCCGCGCCGGAGGTGCCGGCGTGGCGCTGGCGCGGCGCTCGTGACGCCGGACTCAGCGCCGCGCCGGAGGTGCCGGCGTGGTGCTGGCGCGGCGCTCGTGACGCCGGACTCAGCGCCGCGCACGGCGCAAGCTTGCAGCGCTGCCCTTCCAGCGAGGCCAGCGGGCACACTATTACGCGGGTCATTGGACACTGTCGTTTGTCATCTGAGACTTTCATTTGACCATCTAGCCAAACAATCCCAACGCACAGCCACGCATCCATTCCAATTACAGAGGCTGCTAGAGCTCCTGAAAAGGGTGCGATGCGCACACTGCCAACGGAATTGTGACAACGTGGCCCCCCTGTGTCATTTGAGCTTTACGACGCACTCAGCCACTGAGGCTACATGGCGTCGCCTGCCTCTCACCCTGGCAGGGAGGGCGAGCACCGCGAGGAGTCGAAACCCATACCTCCGGTTTCCCAGACGCGCAGTGGTTATGCAGATGCATTAACCACTACACTACCGGTACCCCCCACGCGGCCCCGCACCTGCAGCCACTGGGTTTACCTTCATCCATCGTAATCGACCCACACCCAAACGACCGCGCAATGAGCTCTCGCAAGCCCACTCGGTCAGACCACCGGCGCGTCCGGAGCCGAGGCGAGCTCGACCTGCGCTGACCTTGGAGTGCGCCGGCGGCGGGCGCGAGCACTGGTGGCAGATGTAGTCGCAGAGCCACTTCACCGCACGCTTGCACTCCATCGCGTCTGGGGGACGGGACGCGACGCTGAGGTGCGCGAACATGACGCGAGGCTGGGGTGCGCTCGCCCGGGCGCCATCTCGCCAGCGAAACATGACGCAGGGCTGAGATGCGCTCGCCCGGGCGCCCTCTCGCCAGCGAAACATAACGCAGGGCTAGGATGCGCTCGCCCGGGCGCCCTCTCGCCAGCGAAACATAACGCAGGGCTGGGATGCGCTCGCCCGGGCGCCCTCTCGCCAGCGAAACATAACGCAGGGCTAGGATGCGCTCGCCCGGGCGCCCTCTCGCCAGCGAAACATGACGCGACCAACGAGGGCGGATGTAGCTCCATGCGGTAGCTGGCGACTTTTCTCGAACCACGAGGGCGCGGCACTCCAACACGATAGTACATGCAGCGAACGCGCAGCGCGTCTCTGGTCGATGCACAGTTAAAATGACCACGTGAGGCGCACACAATCAGAACTCACCGGGTCTTCTCCGAGCTGCATGGGATGACATTGTTGAATTAGACAAACGTGTGGGGCTGATGCCAGTAGCATCCGTAAAACTCGGGCCAGCTTTGTAAGGACGGTATTTGCCCAGAGTGCCGGCAACGCTGCACCGGGTAAAACAGCAACGCATCACAACTAGACAAAACTGGCGACCGCCATCGAACGAACGCTCCCGTCTCCCAGCATCACGTGCTCCCGTTCGCTACAGCCCACACTGCTCTGGGAAGGGCCCCAGCTCGGCGAGCGCCGGCCCGTACCCTGCTGCTGGAGTCGCACGCGCGCCAGGCCGGCCAGCAGCTCGAGCGCCGCCAGCGATATGTTGAGATCGGCCTTCCACGAGGACATGAGTCGGTGGCAGACCAGGTAGATGGCGCGCACGTACAAGCCGCGCGCCGAGTCTGCGGGCAGCCGCGCAGGCAGCGGTCAGCCGACCGCCCCCCCAGGGGGCGAGCGGGGCGGGCTGGACCGTCACAGACCGTCACAGGCCACCGGTCGGGTCTACAGAGGCGCCGCCCCACCAGGGGGCAAGCGCCGACCGATACGACGCCGCCGGGCGAGAGGGATGCACCCTCCGTGGCTTAACACGTCTCATTCAATGACACTGGTATGCATGTGGCTATACTTGATTGTTCTGGATGTGTTCTAGCCTCAAACTGTTAGCAGTTGCAGCAGGTTCATGTATCACAGTATCTAATGAGCCGGGCTGGGACCCGAGCTGGTAAGCCGATTGTGAGCTGGATCGACAATCAGCGGGCTCCGCTACAGCGGGTCAGCGCCAGATCTAGCGAAGCAGCCATACAACGCCGAAGCAACCACGGATGTTCAAGCACCCATCGATTGTAATCAACGCGGTTCCTCGCTGACAGACGAGGTAAATAAGCCACACCCGCAGCCCTGCACCAGTGCAACGTGCACACCTGTGCACACACATTTAGTGTATCGTGCTGAACCAGACAAGCACATCCACCAAAAGGCCTCCATCTATACCCACCACCATCATCTTACGGTGCAAACACGACAAAACGGCTCGCCGCTTGGGGGCGAACTGGGAGCTAATTTATTATGGTAAGTCATTGAATGAATTGTCTATCACAATGCACCGTTACTTCATACTAACTGTCCGTGTCTTCACACCAGCTAATCTACGTCGAACGCTGGAAAGGTGAAGACCAGAAGCCAATGTCGCGCCCTACCCCACACCACCACAAGCCCGGTGCAGCCCGTGCTCTCCGAGTCCCGTTCGGGCATGCCGCTCACGCCGCCACCACGCGGTACCCAGAGAAAGCTTCACTTCCCAGCTCGGCCGGAAGGAGTGAGACCCGCGCCACCATCACCCGAAGGCGGTGCAGTACCGGAGGCCGTGAGTGGGGACGGTGCCACCGGCCGGAGGGGTAGGGGGCACGGACGGGGGCTGGGGTTACCAATAGCCGGCGGCTCCTCGGATGAGTCCTCTGGGAAACTGGCGTCACTGCAGGCGCTCAGGCTGTCGGGCGCCGCTGAGGACAGGCGCACACGCCGTTCATGGCCCAGTCAGGCGCGGCGCACGCCCCGGGCGCCGCTCGGGGCGGCGGCGTTACCTGCGCTGTGGCGCCATCCCGGCGCACATCCGACGGCCTCCCCGGGCCAGCCGGGCCCGCAACAGCAAACGAAACAACAAAAACAAAAACACGCCCAGGAATGGGGACACGTTCTGGGACGGCTTCCCAAATAAGTGCGCCACAGGCACCCCCGGTCACGCGCTACCGTCACCGTAACGTCACTCACACTGGCGCAGAGACGTGACCCGCAGAGCACATCGCCACGGCACGCCAGACGCCCCGCAAGAGCGCTCCCACTGGCCTCCCCGCGGACCTGCCATGTGTCCCCCAAGCCACCAGATGTCAACCCAGGATGACGAGTCACCTGACCTGTGACCTTTCCGGCGAGTCCCCTGACCGTCTACCGCTGACCCACCTGAGGAGGCAGCCTGGCCAGGTGACATGGGGTCCGGCATCATCTGGCTGGACTCCTCGTACAGCGCGCTGTCCTGTACGCACATGAGCAGCCCGCCTGCGCGCAAAATGGAGCCGGATCAGAGTCGTCCTGGCCTGTTCCGTATGGAGCACACAGGGATCGAGCCGGATCAGCCTCGTCCCAGCCTGCTCCGCATGGAGCACACAGGGATCGAGCCGGATCAGCCTCGTCCCAGCTTACTCCGCATGGAGCACACAGGGATCAAGCCGGATCAGCCTCATCCCAGCCAGCTCCGCACGGAGCACACAGGGATCGAGCCGGATCAGCCTCGTCCTGGTCTGTTCCGCATGGAGCACACAGGGCTCGAGCCGGATCAGCCTTGTCCTGGTCTGTTCCGCATGGAGCACAGGACTCGGGCCGGATCAGCCTCGTCCTGGTCTGTTCCGCATGGATCACATAGGGGTCGAGCCAAATCAGCCTCCTCCCAGCCTGCTCCGTTGACGTAAGGCATCGAATATGTACATCTACACGAACTGGTAACCACCCACAAGACTACAAGCCACCTGGCTCTGTCAGTAATTCAAAGCAATCCATGGTGACATGAAGATGTGCACCACTTCACTGCCGGAAGGACGTGCCGGACAGCGCCCGCCTAAAACGCATCCTGCCGCCCGGGAATGTCGGCCGCGGAGCGTCACATTCTCGCCGCGGCGGCGCGTGGCGCGTGCCCACCGAGCATCATCTGGCAGTTGGCTGTGTCCGTCTCCTGCTGCAGGCCACTGATGAGGAGGCCGACCAGGCGCGGCCGCAGCTGCAGGAAACTGACGGCCGGCCGGTCGCCGCTCACCGGCTCGCGGATCGTCAGTCCCTGGCGGCGAGCGCGCACACAGGTGTTCACACTCGCCGTACGGACGCCGACAGCTGCTACACGCTGGCGGCCGTCCGGTCTTAATGCTGTAAGCCACCGAACATGTGACTGACGGCCGCCCCAGGGGGCAGCACCTGTCCGCATCAGCCACTTTCCGTAACTTCACTGATGGTCAAACATAGCTGCGCCACAAAGCTGGGACTGCAGCCCGGCTAACGCTTGACGCCACGCCCGTGCCTGCAGCCACACTGCGGCACCGTCGGCCACGAGATCACGCGCCCTTCCGCCACGGTCCGTCCCGCGCCGGGCCGAGGCCGGCCGGCCGGCCGCCTACCTGGAAGTGGAGGGGCAGCGCCAGCATGGAGACCAGTAGACGGACAGAGGCCCGCCGCAGCGCCGAGCCCGGCACGTCGCTGTCCCTGCAGCCGGAGACACGGCGTCAGTGACCAAACAAGGCGGCGCACGCGTCATGATCGATCCCAGCATGAAACGCAGTCAAACAAGGCGTGTTTGCTGCCTCCAGCGGCACCTTTCGAAGGCCATTGATGTTACATTGCATGGAACCAGAGCATACACGGCCACCTCTAGGCATTACATTTACCGCTTCTCGAACGGATTTGATGACCTCATATTTAGGGATGCATATTCCTATTCAAATCACTATGATCAGTGAACAACTCAACAACAACAGCTCCGTCGAAGCTCTCGGCGGCAGTGGCGTCCTGATGCGGTGCACCGTGTCAGTGGCTCACCTGATCATGATGGGGTGGGGCGAGGCGATGATATACTGCACCGCGTCAGTGGCTCACCTGATCGTGATGGGGTGGGGCGAGGCGATGACGTGGTGCACCGCGTCAGCGGCTCATCTGACCGCGATGGGGCGGGGCGAAGCGATGGCATGGTGCACCGCGTCAGCGGCTCATCTGATCGTGATGGGGCGGGGCGAGGCGATGACATGGTGCGCCGCGTCAGTGGCTCACCTGACCGTGATGGGGCGAGGCGAGGCGATGACGTGGTGCACAGCGTCGGTGAGTGCAGGTAGCAGACAGTTGACGCCGTCCAGGTCCAGTTGCAGCAGGCTGGAGGAGTTCAGCAGGATCGCCGCCAGGTTCTGACTCACCTCTGACGTCTAGCAGTAAGGACGACGGCGTCATCAGCAGGACAGTACCGGTCGCTGGGTCCGGCACGTATCCCGTCACTCGGGAGAGGCGGCGTCATCCAGCCCTCTCCCTAAGGATTATCACCCCAAAGGCCCCCGCCTTGCCTTGCTCCCAACGCCTGGTCAGAGCTCTGGACTTAACGACGACTATCTGGCTACTCGAAACCCCCGACTTCACAACAGGACGGCCCCTCGCCGATCCTGGCGGGCCGGCACGCGGCCGCCTCCTCTCACCTCGCGGTCGGACAGCGCCTCGTGCAGCACCAGGTAGAAGCTGGCCAGATACGACGGCAGGATGTCCTCGGCCGTCTTCTTGGCGCAGAACACGCGGCACAGGGCGCCCAGCGCCTCGGCACGGCCGCGCTCGAATTTGTCGGCCGTCACGGCAGCGGGCAGCTCGGACGGCTCCGGCGTCTGCGAGCTGGTCGACGACTTGCGCGAGTCCAGGTACGCCGCGCTGGCGCGCTTGCTCTGACCTGACGGGGGGGGGGGGGGGCGGAGGTCACGAGCGGCGCGTCATGGTCACGAGCGGCGCGGCATCGCCAGTCAAGTGGAGCGCCGAGAAGCTCTTCGTGATGGGAGCAACAGCTGAGCCGAGTGCTATTCTCGTATTTAGCCAAGCAAAACCGCATGCCAATGCAGCCAGGCCGCGTCGACAACACAGCTGATGATAACAGACCCTGTCAACACCGTGACACTGCGCCAGGGAGCATGTCGGGCTTACTAACATCTCAACAACGGGCGAAGCTGAATCACAGGCGGCATCCTGAGAGCGTACCCTCGCAGGTGCGCACGAGCCCCGCCCAGACATACCCTGGGTGCGTTTGGCCGAGCTGAGAACGCTGGTGCCGACCAGGGCAGCCTCGAACAGCCAGGCGCCGAACAGGTGGAGGATGCTGTTGCACTTGGGTCGACCAGGAGCCAGCTGCAATGCCTGCTCAGGTAGTCCTGGCAGCGAGGGTGGCATAGTCACGCCACTGAACAGCTGCGCACCACAGCGACGGTGTGCGATGCGGCAGGCATTCAATGAAAGCAACGTGTTTATTGTACACAAACCATTTTCTTACAAAGTAGGTATATCTATGTGATACTATCATAGCCTTCTCATCAGTTGCCCCACCCACGATATTGTAAAAACAATAGTGAGATGGCACACAGTGGTCATGCAAGATGTCACCACACATAATAAGACAAAAAGGAAAGCTTACGAGCCCACATTATCATCAATACCAACCATGCTCGAGCAAAAATCACACCGAACCGCGTCCACGTCTACGTCCGCCGGCCACGACTCGGCCAGCGCCAGCACTCACTGAGCGGCGACGCGGCAGCGGCGGCGGCAGCGGCAGCGGCAGCAGCAGCAGCAGCAGCGGCGGCGGCGGCGGCGGCAGCAGCGGCAGCGGCGGCCGGCTGGTGCGCCTGGCCGGCGCCCGGTGCGGCGGCCGGCGCTGGCGGCTCGGCGGCGCCCGGCGAGCTGCTGGACGAGGCCGGGGACGCGCCAGCCGGCGGCACGGAGCTGCGCGAGCCCAGGCTACCGATGATCGAGCTGCGGCTCGCTGTCAAGAGGGATGCGAGTTAGGGAACAGGAACCGGGCGAGTCGATACTGAAATGATGAGCCCGTCATCCATCAAGAAACTTTCGTTCTCTTTCGTTTCGGTTGTTATGAGAAATCATCTACCACCATGAATTGCCACAACGTTATTGCGGCATTTCCTAATTCGGCCGTCACGAACTTGTTTTTTTTAAGCATGGAGACTCAGACACATTTCCTTGAGCTAAAAGAAACCGAGAATACGGGGCACACACCAGAGCTTCGATATCCTAGTCGCACACGAACCTCTGTTACGATGGGCGGACAAAAGAGAGCGAGAATTAGACAACCGCGCGCTCCGTAACCGCTCCGACGTGCCGCGATAGCTGCAACTGCCCTCGGACAGACGGAGGCGGAGGAGCAGCCCATCGGCGCACCTTTGTTGGCCGAGCCGGAGCTGAAGCTCTTGGTGGGTCGGCGCTGCACGGGCGGCGTGACGTTGCTGCCGGCGCCGGCCGCCGTCGGCGCGGCACCAGAGCTGTCCTTGCGGGCGGCCGGCTCAGCCGCCGGCTCCGTCACACCTGGCGGCGCGGCCGGGTCGTCAGGCGCCGCCGCACGCCACACCATGTGTCCCCGCTGTGGCACCCGCAGCGCCAGCCAGGCACGAGACATACACAGACTCGTCCGCGCCCGGCCGCACGGGCGCACCAACGGCAAGAGAGCAGGCTGGCTGCAGCATGCACCTGAAAGCGACCGCTCTTTGTTGCTGTTTATTAGCGTTTCTGGGCGCGACAACGGCATTCAGCGTGCCCAAAAACGTGAAAACGTCTGTGAAAGAATGTAATCCAACGGGAACCTTCACGATAAATATCAAAACATGTGTATAAGCGGCCAACAACTTTTCATGCACAAAACATAATTTATTGGCATGTGTCACTTCAAATCGCACTCTCGGAAAAATAGGAAGACTGCTCAGCAGGCCAGTACAAACTCGCTGACACAATACTGTCCACATGATGAGGACATTATCTACTAAGTTAGCAGAAAAAACGAAAAATGGTTCAAAATAGTTTAAACGCGCTACTTTTCTAGCAATCGTCTCTCAGTTCATCGCTCAATTCACACACCCTATGGTAAAAGCCAGCCTTCCAAAGCGGAGATCCGTCGCCACGCAGCCTCACCTCGGTGCGCGACACCCCACCCACACACGCCCCTCAGTGCGGCGCGGAGCACGCCCCTCCGCCTGAGGCCACTGACCGAGGAAGGCGTTGACGAGCAGGGCGACGGCACGCACGGCCCGGTGGTAGATGGCCGGCAGCTGCGCCAGGCACGGGTGCTGGTGCGGCTCGATCACCGCCTCGCTGCTGATGGCGTACTGCAGGAACTGCTGTGTGCTGCTCACCGACGCCGCGCTGCTCATCTCCACCGGGTTGCCTGGCAACCGGGAAGCGACGTCAGCCGACTGGGAGTGATGCGCGATGTTCTTACCCACGTGGGATGAGGTGGCAGCGTCGGAATCGCGTTACAACACAAACGGGGAGACCAACTCATCTTACGGTGGTGGGGCACAAACAAAGCTCGTGCACACCTGATCCAAATAGCATAAAATGCCATATTTGCATTTGCATTTGGCATAATCGGACGCCCACACGTAAAGATGGCCGTTAACGCATGTCATTATAAAGAGCAAAAAATGGCGGCTTAATGACTGCGTGGAGGGATATCACGGGTCTGATATTACGTGAGACGAGGCTGACCATAATCAGAGGAGATGCAAGAGGTAACACAGCAGTCAGTGACCCGTTCGCTTACACGGCGGCAAGCTCAGTCGACTGGTACCAGGATTGTACAAGGACGGGACGAAACATACACCAGAAGCACACAAGGCTCCGGTGGAAATGGCCACGTTTCGTTTCCCGATCTTCGCTCTAACAGCTGCTTGTCCCCAAAGGCGGTGATCATGCTGCTGGTATACAAGGATTCACAAAACTGTTCATAACATATAATCCGAGGGGCAACGACCCTGAGCCAATCAACAACCACGGCAATCACTGTGCTGAACGAACTCACAACTACGACAATAGCTGTGCCGCGCAATCAGATGGTACAATGCCAATCGGATGATGACTGTTAACTAACAAACTTCATCAATGAGCATGCACCACCAGTCCAGACGTCATCGGCGCCACCGGCCGTTACCTACCAATCGTATGCAGTATGCGGTACCAGGTCTGCGCCACGGCCTCTGCCGACATGGCCGCCGGCACCGCATCCTCCTCCGGGACGGCCAGCGTCGGGAAGCCCGGGCCGTACATCGACTCCAACAGGCGGGCAGTCAGCGCCGTCATCACGCAGCTCCACTGGTCCACCAGGCCCGGACGGTGGCGCCAGTGCAAGCAGCTCTCCCTGAGGGCGTCACAGGTCACCTACAGTCACCCCAGGTCAGCAAAGCAACCACAGGTCGCCACAGGTCGTCATGCAGCTCCACTGGTCCACCAGGCCCATATGGTAGCGCCCATGCAGGCAGCTCTCCCTGGAGGGGTCACAGGTCACCTAAGGTCACACCAGGTCAGTGCAGTGACTTCAGGTCGTCACAGGTCATTACGCAGCTCCACTGGTCCAGCAGGCCAGGACGATAGAGCTAGTGCAAGCAGCTCTCCCTGGGCACGTCACAGGTCACCTAAGGTCGCCTCAGGTCTGCGCGGCAGTGCCAGGGCGCCACAGGTTGCGTCATAAGCTCAGCAGTTTCCCGGGTTGGACAGGCCTTACCATTACAGGCTCGCCCTGAGAGGTCGTCGAAGGTCATCATGGTGATCAGCAATACACGGTCTCACAGGACCACAACACCATCACGACTCTCCATCACCGACACCAAGGTTGTGTCCAAGGTGTGTGCATCTGTCCACAAGTTATGCCCGTGAAGGCATAACGCGAAAGTCATCCATTGATCGGACAGCGCTCCTATTTCGTAAACCTTCAGCCAGCGATGCGTGGTGGACCTCCGTCCCGCCCTTCAACCAGCGACACATGGTGGACCATCGTCCCGCCCTTCAGCCAGCGACACATGATGGATCGGCGTTCCGCCCTTCTGCCAGCGACGCATGGTGGGCCGCCGTCGTCCCGCCCTTCAGCCAGCAGCACATGGTGGACCTCCGTCCCGCCCTTCAGCCAGCAGCACATGGTGGACCTCCGTCCCGCCCTTCAGCCAGCGACACATGGTGGACCTCCATCCCGCCCGCACCTGAACGTTTTCCAGAGCGGCGGCGGTGGGAAGCACTTGCAGCATGCCTGGATCCACACCTCGAACAGCACACCCAGAACCCGCTCGTACATCTGGTCACCGATGTCGTCTGAAAGTAGGCCAGAACTGAGGCGTCTCCAAACGCTGCAGTGCGATGGCACAAAACACGTATAACGATATTTGGATACTTTGTGCGTTTTTGCATCAGCAGGATGTCTTTGCGAGACGCATGCGAAGGTCAGATAACTTAGTCAGCTCGTCTCGTGTGGCCAACGCGCAGTCGATAGTGACGGTCACTGCCACCTAGACATTGCCGACCTGGCGCAATACGCGGCACAGGAGTGCGCCAGGTCCGCGAGGCGTACCGAACGGCGCCGGGCACCGTAGGACGACCCTGACGCCTACCCTTGACGGTGGGCGGCGCGAGCAGCGAGTCGTTGACGGTGAGCAGGAACAGCAGCAGAGTGGACCAGGTGTCCGGCTCGAGCCGCTCCGACTCGTGCGTCAGCGTCTGCACGGTGCGCAGCACCCGGTGACAGAGCACCGCCTGCCGGTTGATGGTGTCGACCGCTGCCGGGCGGCGACGCCGGTTAGACACCAGGCACGGGCGAGGGGGGGGGGGGGCGTGGCAGGTCTTGGCGCAGGCGCAGGCAAATGAACAGCAGCGTGGTAGCTAGCACCACACTACAGACAGCTAGCTACAGATAGCTAGCACCACACTGAATGCGCTTTGCCTTATGGAGGACATATGTATATGCTGAAAAAATTATACAGTCATACTTTAAATAGTTTCGTAGATTCTTCACGACCGGAACTATACATGGACTGTTTGTTCAAGCCACTCGTGCCCCGCTGGAAACTTCTCCAAAGCAGGATGCGGACCCATCACGCCCATCATAAAGCGCATGTTGTGTCCCTTGCACCTGTCCCGCCCTTTCGCAAGCCCATGGCAGACCTTAAAACTTGACATTTGGACTACACTGCATGGTGCGGACTCACACCCCTAGCACTACTACTCAGACTTGAGCGCAACTCTCGGCGTCCCTTCCCCGACAGAAGTCCCTCTCACACTCACACTGGTCGCTGCGTGGCACGAACAGGTTCTGCAGGTGGTTGAGCATGCGGCGCGAGTAGAGGTTGGGCCGCTCGCGCACCGCCTCGGGCACACACAGCTTGGACGTGGGCAGGAGCGCTGTCAGCCACTCGCAGTACACGTTGACGCAGTCTCGGATGGTGTCGTGTTCCGACAGAGGCAGGCTCAGGCCGTAGCATATCACCTGGACGGAGGGGTGCCAGACGCCTCGTCACACTACGCCAGACCGTCACAGCATCACAACGCGGATGCGCCAGTGGCGTGAGGCAGCGATGGGACCGAGCAGCGCTCAATGGGCTGGGCAGACGGTGCCGGCGGCGGCAAGACATCGTCGCGTGATGGACGCAGTGGGTCCGAATATTGATGGGCGACAGCACTCAGCGAAGCACTTCACTGTACTTGGCTGCCTGGCATGTCTTCCACTCATGCTAGCTAGTGTAACTGAAAAGCTCAACAGAATACACACACACAAAATGGAATAAAACCTGTGCAGAACAATGGTGGCGACACCATTGACCCCAGCTCACCTCCATGCACCAATCGACCTCATTGGCTGCAGCCAGCGGGCTGGGCTGGGGCGCGGCCGTGATGCCAAGCGTGCCCGCCAGGCCACGCACCACAGCTGCCACCACAGTCTGGCCGGCAGCCGGCGGCAGGCGGCTCAGCACGCTCCGTGTCTCTGACTCGCGGTCATGCACGGCGATACTGAGCGACACCCAGTCGCTATACATAGTGGCAGCCGTGTGATCTGATGGAGGGCACTAGTGCAGATAGGATGGTTCACTCTGCATTTCTGAAATGACAGCATGTCAGGCATGTTATTGCCATGAGTCAATGACCCTGTATTACATCAGTGCAGTAACATATTGCAGTGCAAATTGGCCAATACAGCATATCAAAGGGTAACCTTTTTGGCCACAAGTAGTCTTAAACATCAGACAACACCTTAATCTTTCATCATGATTTGCAGCTAAACCTGAACATAATGCAACATGTAATAAGACAATGCATGGTGAGTATGACACTGTTTTGGTTGTAAAATACATTGGTAGTAATTATTTTCACAACATTTTGTTGTAAGATAATCAAAAGCCATATGTCTAGTTCATGCTCCAACCAGCATTCCAAAATTTATCCAGTAGGGTGTGCACTAGGATGCAAATATCACTTCATTCTTCAAGAATCCTGGCTCTCTGGTGGCCCCTGTACTGAACCCAAACATCTGACCTGCCCAGCCTGTTTGTCAAGCCTGAGGCACTTATATACTGGGACAACAGCCATCAGGCTGATGCTGATTGGCTGATCTTGAGCGAGGAAGGGACAACAGGCAGTGAGTTCCAAGCCAGGGTGTATACCACAAAAATATATACATCCCTACCATCACGTGGCCAAATATTGGAACACTGATGCTCTGTGGCATAAGTACAGTTTGTACACAAGTTGATATCTGAGTTGACTTCTGTAATGCTAGAGTGCAAGTTGAAGAATGTTCCTGATGTGATGAATGAATGAGGAAATGAATGAAAGAAGGAACCTTGGAGAAAGGATTTCAAGTGGTGTCTCATAGCTCATATCATATCAGGTTGAAGTACAATTGTTTTATTTCCTTACAAATTTGATAATTTTCACTTGCAACTCATCTCTGGATACAACATTCTGAAACTGCTTTGCTGTTTAGTTAGGTTTAATCTATCCTTACTCTCATTTTAATCAGTTACACTTACTGGGCCACAATGCAATACAAACATGCCCCTGGCCATGTATCATAGATAAAAATAAATACCAAAATTGAAGATCTGAAAAGCTATAAACAGTGGAACAAAGAGATAAATGTATGAGTACCTACCAATTGATCCCTTGTGCACAGTTAAACATACATATCAATGTAAAAGCACCTACTGGTTAATAGTTGCTGTGCAGTTAAACATACAGATAAATATAAGGGCACCTTCTGGTTCATAGTCTGTGTGCAGTGTAACAAAAATGTATTGGTATTGGGAATGATACCTTGCAATTGTTTAACACAAACTGGCAGACGGGCATGATACTACATCCCTGCACACACAAATTTTCTGAGCCCTTTCTGATAAGGAAGCTTACAAATGTGGTGTCCGCTTAACCATACATCCACAAATATTGCAGTATTCTGTATCCTAAAAGACCCATAACAAATATTTTGTTAAAAGACATCACCATTTTTCCTTGCAACTGAAAATATGTGCAGAAATGCAGGAACTATTTAGATCCGGCTCTCAAGGAATGTAACCAACTGAAATCATAACATATAGGCAAGGTTGCGATGTTCACGCTGGATTATGTTTACCTAGACGGAAAAATTTCCACACAATGGCCAAGAGAAGCAAATACCTAGGCCTCACTCAAAGTCCATCATTGGACAACGTCAGCGCCGTGAAAGAAGCACATTCCGCTCCACCTCTCGACATACGCCTCGCTGCTGGTGTTGTACTGTCCTGCGCATTGCTTTCGACAACAATCAAGGACAGCAGTATGAATCAGCTGAGTGGACACCAAAATATCAGAAACTCTAAAATACTGCCCCGCAAGCTCATTATAAATTAGGAAAATTAATCCATGAGCAGGCCTCGGGGATAGCTAGTCGTCAAGTGAATGCTATTTGAACACAAGCCACATTAAGTTGAGAGTTCCATACATGCAACAAACACAAAATGTAATAAAGAAATCCCACCAGTTTTGGAAATTAATCCTTGTCGGCTACCTGATGTGTCATGAGATGCGTCAAAATACCCTTATCTACTGAAGTAAAACACCGGAGGTGCCGAAATACACCATAAATATAAACTCAAAGGACATTGTGATGTTAACATCAGTCATTGTCCGGCCGCTTGCTCGTTCAAAACAGACCAGCTGTTAGACCGTCTCATGCGTGACGGGTTAAATGTACCAAATTGAGGGTGGATCCAAGGGGAGACCACCTGGACTAAAGCAGGATGGTGTGAACCGTGGTCTTCCATAAAGTAACCCAGCTTGCAATAAATGCCACATTTATAAGGCTTAAATAAAATCTGAGCATTTTTATTGGGATAAAAAATTTTTTTGCAACACTTTTTGATACATCAAGCAAAATCCGATGATATTTTCTTTTTCATCAAAACAAATTTTGGACTCCCCTCCAGCCAGGGCTGCTTCTCCCCAGGGCGGTGCTCTGGATCCGCCATTGTCCCGAATATTGTTTTAGATTTCGTTCGACATGCCCATGACACACAAATTCTCCCACAACTGGTACTTCAGGAATTATCTCAAGCTATCACAGCACTATGGCTCCGTTATCACCTGGTTCCTGAAGCTGCCGGTCGCCTGTTCTCGGAGGGTTGATCCAGGACTACCGCTGCTGGGCGGGCAGCGAGACCGGCACACCACACGGGCCAACTGCTGCCGGAAATTCGCCAAAATATGCTCCTACAATTAGGTTGTGTGCACTTCGCCGCTTCTTTATTCCGCTGCATCTGTGCCTTCAAAACAAAAGCAACGTGGTCACGGAGTCCCAGGAGCAACGGGCTTAATTGTTACATAATAATATATTAGTAAAGTGAGGGAAGTTACTTGCAGCTATACACATGTAGCTAAAAACAACGAGTTGATTACGCCGTTACTAAACAGAGAAGTTGCGTTGTGTGGCGGAGTAACAAACCGTGCCCACCTATGTAAATGAGAACAAATGGGAAGAACCCTTCACCAATGCAGAGGTGTCCCCGATTTTTGTTTTACCCTGACAACATATGATCTATGTTTTTTCTCGGGGTTATATCATAGACATTTGCTCAAAAGTCACAATTAACGATCAGCTGACAAATCCACGTACAGCATACATATATCACAAATATAATTGTAAGCAAATGCACGTACGTAGACGTTTTGTAAACGAAAATGTTCGCAACATCGCAGTGATTCGTATCCCGGATGTGCGTAGGCGCAAGCACTTCCAACCGACCACGTACGTACCGCAATCATTCGTAATGCAGATCCCCAAGAAAGCAAAGATCGCAAGTTGCATATATTCGTTAGTAGTAAATGTTTGTAACGCTATTGTTCGTCGACGCTTATGTACCTAAAATCGCAGTCGTTCTAACAGCAAATGTTTTGCAACATTAATGTCTTGTATAGCATCTGTTCGTATACTCAAGCGTTCGCATCGCACATCTTGGGATGCCTAAGGCGGAAAACGGCTTGAAAGTAGGGGGATACTTAATTGTCAGTGATTCGGCTCGGAATAAGTAATACTGTTGGTTGTTTTAGCTGGAGCTGAAGTGACATCAAATTCGGACGGGCGTGAATGTATGTCGTGGATCGCCACACAGGTTGAATCCATTGTATATGCGGGCCTCACGGCCCTACATCT
>NW_023596420.1:3264432-3369432 GCF_011947565.3 Pollicipes pollicipes | reverse complement strand
ATAGGACTTGCCGAAAAATGTGGCCACTCGACGTATCTGTGACTTCAGGTCCCGCTTCATATCCTCGAAGAAGAGGAAGCACATGTTGGGATGATGACGCAGGTTCCACGCCTCAATCATATGCTCGCACATTGTGGCTGACATCATTGTGCCGTCTGTGAAATCATCCACGAAGAGCTGAAAAAGAGGCCAGCCACATGTTACACCTCGTTTTTCTCGAATGTGAGCCTATCAGACCCACCATGGAACGTAGTACAGACAGTATTTCGTTGAGCCAATCGGTACTGATATTGTGCGCAAAAGCCCAGGTGGAAATCTTGCTCCTCCTTCAGGCATAGAACCGATCAAAATGACGTCATGTAGGTAGATATACACAGAAAGGCGTAATCGGCCGCCTGGTTCAGCTCACCGGCCGGCCTCTCAAAAGGTCAGTGCGCGGCCCACTGCCATCCGTTCGATGTCATTGCGATGCCACTCAATTACGATGTCTTTGCTCGCGGAGATAGTGAGGGCACACAGTTAAGTAATATTGCGATCGAAGCCATCCTTTGGGGGTAAGACGCCCACATCCGTACGGACCTTGCACTCCGTAAAGCCATGCAGCCTTGCATGACTGCACAGTTATACTATACGGCGCATAGCGGGACCAGCCTGTCGCCTGCTGTATGCAGGTGTCCACCAGACCCAGCCGCCTACCCCGCAGTTTTGAATATTGTTCCCCACTTCCTCTCACCGGACCGTTTGAACTAGTTGACATAATGAAATAGAGCCACGTAATTAGTTAGCTAGGTTCGCAGGTCAGATTGAATGGCTTACGAGTGGGTACCACGCAGTCATTTCCTGAGTCATATTTTGCAATTCCCGTCGATGCTCTGGTCCCCCCCCCCGCTATAAATCAACCCCATCAATAATCTAATCACATTAGTTTATGTTACTACTGGCATGATACTGGCATGAGGACGTGATGTCCACCAGGAAGGCAATTGATGGGTACGATTTGCAAAACTGTACATGTGGGGCACCCTTGTTTTGTGTGCTAAATGCGTTTGCGATGATGCGATGATGCGCTTGTGATGTTCGTTTTTGTAAGTTTGGGTTGCAGTACTTTCGATCGCAAAAAGGCTACCATGCCAGGGTACCTGCCTATTTTATTGTTTCCTCCGCTACCTGTATGAACGCAGCATAGTGCGAGATGTAACATTTCTAGATGATTCATGCTTACCAACAAATACTGGGTACAAGAAAGAGAAGCCTTCAGCTCCTGTTTTTCGGCACTAGGAGTTAAAAGTTGTTATGCTCAGTTAACAACTTAAATATACGGGAGCTGCTGGTTAAACGACGTTATAGCGCTAAGCAATGATTATATTGGCGGTGATCAATATTTCGAGCTGCGTTCATCTTCCAAAGAAAGAGCGAGCGCAGCTCTTGAGGAAGAACACAGTTTGGAGACCACTATTGAGGATGAGTGTGAGTTAAAAACCCATCTTGAGGAAGGATAAGCGCAGCTTGAAGCCGTCTGTTGAGGACGAATACAACTCGAAATATGGTGTAGCGCCAATATAATCATTGTTTAGAAATATATCGTCGTTTAACCAGTACCTCTTGGTGTATTGAAGGTGCTCAGCTCGGCATAATAAATTTGAACTCATAGCATAAAAAATATTTAGCATTCACTTGTGTGTGTGTGTGGGAGGGGGGGGGGGGTGAATTTGAGCCTCCGAAGCTTTCCAGAATTATTTCTGAATGGTACGGGTGTAGCCGCGCCAAACTTTTCATGCCTTCAAGAAATTAAATGAAAGACATTGGGTGAAAAACAATAGATGTGCATTACAATTTTTCTGACCTATGGCAGGTCAAAGCCAGGCCGTGGCTATCAGCCAACGCCATTTCTTGGGAATCGTCCAATGTGATACGACAGTGGAGTGCTAGACGAGTCCATACATCTCTGAGATAGTTTCTCAAGTAATACGCCAGCTAAATTTATATTTCTTTACCACGAATTCCATCGACCTTGGATCACGTATGAAGGTCAGACCGAGATGGAAACTAGCCTGAATTTTTACTCGAGAGCTTGCTCTATCGTGTAGTTTTTGGCATCCATATAAGTTCGTTAATGATGAACACTGCAGCATCTGTCTTCAGTGAACTTTCTTAAGGTCAGAGCAGGTCACTGACCTAAAATGACCGAGGCTCACATTTTGTTTTTAGGAACATATCACCTGACATAATCCCTGATGCCTAGTTGAATAGCGAAATAGGGGCAATTTGGTAGGGTTTGGTCACATTGACCTTCCAATTGTCAAGAAAGGTCTCTCACCTTAGATTAACACCATGAACCTCTTGCTTAGAACAGGTATCTATGTTCACGACGGTTGCATGAGGAGGTGTGGGAACTTTTTGCACACTAATTTGGAGTTTGACCTTGTTAGACCTCACTGAACCCAAAAGCCACGACCCAGGAACCTCAAATTTTGACACAAGGAAATTAACATACAGACCAACTTGCTCTTTGAATTTGGTGTCGCTAGTTACCTCAGTTTTTCAGATGTTAGGGGGCTAAATTGACCCCCTCTCGAGCGTCTAGAAGTTACCCGGCCAGCCGGACACGTGTTATTAACCAGCCGTTGCCAGCCGGGCAACGTGTGGTGCGGTTGTGTGGTTATTGGTCAATGACTTAAACGAGGATATTGCACTCATCATGTACTGCGATGCAGTTTTGCTTGTTTCTCCCTATTGACATACTTTTTTGATAATTGAGGTACTGACACACGAAAAACTGGCAGCGCTTTCAGTCGTGATACCCATGTTTACATCCATATTTACTAACACTCTATCCCCAGCCATACCTGGACCCGTAACTGCTCCGAATATCCCCGGCCATACCTGGACCCGTAACTGCTCCAGACTTTGCGCTGAATCCGTGATTTTGCCCTCTCGAGTCGCGTACCCACTGGTATACACGGCGCATGAAGGCCTCGTATTGTGATGTTATGCCATGCAGTGCCATCGTGATTTGGCACAACTCGAACATCATCCAATGCTTAATTAAAGACTGAAATTCTTTGCTAAGCTTTTAGTGGCTTCACATGACCTCTTTAAGCGAAAGCGTGACCGTGTTCTGCCATGGTAATGTCTAAACATGCAGAAACCAATGGTTTTGCGTTAACATATTTCATAAATTAATTACCTTTACCGTGCAGTCAGTGCCTAACATGCAATTCTCTACAGCAAGCCGCCAAGTGCTTAATATCCTTAGGACACGGATACATCCCCGTTAAGCTCCTGCTCGACGCGATGACTCTTCAGCCTTCCGCTTGAAGGACAGGCTGGAAGTTTTTGAAAAAGCCGCCGCTGCAGGGGCAGACAAAGACGTTTCGGCCGCCGTTCTACGCTTTTGGTAGGAACAAGGCAGATTTGACCGCCACCCCCTGCTTAGTTCAAGAGCGGCTGCACCGAATTTAGGAATTAAAATGGTCATAGATGACACCGTGGTGCGCGACTGTTTGAAACTTCATACAGGCATTCATCACAGTCATATCCAGGAAGTACCGTTTCATGTTTTTATAATTTTCATTTAAGTCCAGAACTTTTGAGCTTACTTTAAACATTATTTTGGTTATCTGACATGCTCATGTGTAAAGGTGCAACACTGAAACAACACAACGACATGACAGATCAATGTTAAACCAATCGGTTCATATTTCCTGTTTTTGAGTGATGGCGAATATGCGACAGGGGTCAGGGCAGATTGAACCCCTCTCGGCCAGTGACAGTTAAATATGCCTCCCCCGTTATTCGTCTTAGTCCTGAATCGGCGTTTTTGCAGTATAGGAAGAGGATGTAAGCAAAAATGCGGCATATGGAACGGATTGGAGCGGGGATCTTTAACTACCAAGCTGGTTACAGTACATGTAAGGTAGACAAAGTTGATTCCATCGCTGCGCACAAAAACGTCTATGCAAATCGTACGTACCTTCGGCCTGCTAACGCCAAGGGACGTTTAGGTATTGGCTCACCGACTATAATGGTTTTTACTCCAGTTAGGGCTACCCATCTCGTTCCTAAAGAAGAGGAAGCAAAGGTGCAATTTAACGTACATCAATAGTCCCGAATAAAGCAAGAGGGAAATACGAGCGAAAGGCGTTAATAGCTGTGAACCTCATACACTGAACATTTTTGTAGTGGAGGCCTAGAAGCACCTCCACGCAAGTACTATTACTAAGTAGGCGAGTGCATGCTTGGCTATCCTCATACATACCTCGCTGCGGGTTATACGAATACATCTAAATTGTTCTTAAATGCAAGGACCAATCAGGATCTACATAACGAACCACATGCCCTGGAACGAGAAATGAGATCACGAACGCACCTTCAGGTCCCCCTTGAAATCACGGAGCTTAAACAGCTTGCAGTGATGGTAGTAAGATGTACAAGCGTCCTTCGGGTTCCTGGCCACGTAGACAACCTTGCAGACGTCTAGTAGGCGCGGGTTGTTCATGCTCATGGGCATGTGCGACTTGATGTAGCGTGGAGACGTGCGGATGTGGTCGCCAGACGTGCCAGTCCAGTCTTGAGGACTACCACCAACGGATGGTGGTAGTTCGGAACAAACGGGTAAAGCGAAACCTTTGTCCCGACGAGCGGCAAAGTCCATGTAATGCCACCTGAAAAGATATTCGTATTAGGGTGTGTCATCGAGGGGGTGGATCTCTTGGAATCAGCTGAGACAAAGTTATTCCTTGGCACACGGATTAATGATAAACGTTCAGGTCTGTCGCACCTCACCAAAGTTGATATTCGTCGGTCGCGAGTAGTTGTTCTTTCATAGGCCAAGACAACTGTATTCGATACTAGCGCCACCTATTTTACGCACTGGGGTCATCATACAATACGCCTCAAAGCTGCCACTTTCCACACTGCCGGTACATGGTGGATTAAGTATGAAGTAGGTATCATGAAGAGCACCAGCAAAGCATTGCCAAACGGCTTTTAAGC
Source organism: Pollicipes pollicipes (assembly GCF_011947565.3). Taxonomy (NCBI): domain Eukaryota; kingdom Metazoa; phylum Arthropoda; class Thecostraca; order Pollicipedomorpha; family Pollicipedidae; genus Pollicipes; species Pollicipes pollicipes. Next base: position 3,364,437 of record NW_023596420.1, on the reverse strand, counting down.
TGACTTTTTAATAAGAAACAACTCATTCTTGGTAAAACCCGAGGCTGCGCAGCTATGAGAATGCTGTAGCAGACCAGGTTAGGTTCAAGTTTGTTATTGCTAGCGCGTCATTGTGATATTGATTTGCAATTTATATGCTTTTTGCGGGGGAGATATGGGTTTATTAGTTTAGCTATGCCGGTACTGAAACGTTTCTTTCGAACAATTACTTGCATAAGCATGCCGAAGGCTTAACGGTCGCGCAGAAAACATTTTGTGATAAGCCACCCGTCTCCACTGTCCCACCACCAACTGCCAACAACGGGAAAGCCTGGAGCTACATGAGGTGGCTGAGCGAATCGAAAAGGAATCTCACTAATACCATCTTCAAGACAGCAACGGTAGAAACCAGGGAACTGTGGACCAACGAAGCGATCCCTGTTCATGATCTGAAATGCGTGACAAAGTTGATCGAGAGGGATTGATATCATCCCAACAAAGCTATCAGGAAGAAATCAAAGAATGAAAGAGAGTGTCACAGCAACGCCGCCACCGCGAAGTTCAACAGGCTTCTTGATGTCGCGGAATACAAGTGCAAGCTTCAGTGCAGCTTTCCATGCCCAGTTGCCTGCACAGTGTATCGCGAGGAGGTTGCCATGAGGGACCAGTGCAGGCACCGGAAGCTTCCCCTGGGGTCATATGAACGGCATACGATTGTGACTAGGGAGGTATTCGAGGTACGGAGGATGGCCAGACAACTTCAAGGTTGTCGTGGCTCGGCCGCCAGTGAGGCGGTGTATGCTGCTGAGCCTGAGTCGCCTTCCCCGCCGGCTGCTGAGCCGGCGCCACCTGCTGAGCCGGCGCTGACTGCTAGTGCTGACCCCGAGCCTGCTCCGGGGCCAAGTGGTCTCAGCGCTGGTAAGTCAGCCGAGATTCTTACACGGTTCCGTACATCGTGGAAGGTGGCAACGACACCGATTGCTCGTTCCGGTTGAGACCACTGCCAATGTAGATTATAGCGTTAACGATCTGACTTACACCACTCTGGCGGTTGACAGCTACGGTGGCTCGACGCTGGCCGCTGCTGCTATCATCAACGCTTTTCAACAAGACGGTAGAGACGGACTGGCTACCTGAAATCAAACATCGTAGATCCTAAGAAGATCTACTGCGCAAGAGACAGCGGGAGAAGAGAGACGGCTCGTTAAAATTTTGAAGCAATCCATGAGTCAGGTTTGACCATCCTCTATTCCGACGGCCGTGAAGGCAGGAGCTACATGAGCCACACGGAGCCAGACGAATGCCGGCGAAAAACACGAAGTTGCCATCACTGAGCCAGGCAGCCGCCACGTGACTCATTTTACGTCCGAGTTCGGCCGCGCTCTGCACTTGTTCAGCTGCACAGCGGCAACGAGCTGAACCTACCCCCATCTGCTGCTGAGCCTGGATGGCACGACCACAGGATCGATATTTTTTCTAGACCCATCGGCAAGGCCTGTGCTGGAGAGGTCTGAGAGAGGGACGTTGTGGCATTCAAGCCTAGGTCGGGGCCCGTGCCAAACCTGCCGGTCGACCTGATTCAGCAGCTGAGCACCAACCAGCAGCTGCTGTACCTGTTGGCCTCCGGCGTTCAAAACGGCTCTTTCTGAAATGCGGCGGCCCAGCGGCGAATCGGACCATCGAACCAGGTCAGGTGAATATGAAAACGCATTATCCTTAAAGTTATAGCAATCGGTGTTTAAAGTTCACTAAGTATCATTTGATATTTCGTATGCTCACTGTTGAGTATTTACTTATTATCATACCTTGTGAGGTGTCATATCGCATCATTTGCTGGTTGGTTCATGCTTACTAACATGTTTTTTATATGTATCCTGTCACATTTAAGGGCTCTGGAATAATTACATACACTAAAGGGGCACAATAATTTTGCAAGATCTAATGCTCAGTTCGTATCAAATTGTTCTAATAAATTCGCTTTCGTTTTCAGATGGTTGACACTGGCCGCTCGTCTGCTCCTAGTTAACATTTCTACCGAGACCTCCAGCAGCGCTCTCAAGGACCTCGCCCAGGGCGTGGTCGGCCTTTATGTGCCGGTATGGTCCGCCATCCGGCAAAACAGCGGCTGCGACTTTGGCTTACGCAGCTTGTTCCGGAGCATCGCGGTGCCCCGCGACCTGCTGCGGCACACATAGTCCTCCAGCATAGCAGGTACTGGGTCCGTTCGGAACAGCTGCTGCTGGATATGGTGCGGGATGAGAACCGCATGGTCCGCGAACAGGCGGTTCCGATCGTCGCGCCGCTCGTGAGCAACAAACCGAGGGCCTTCTTGAGGCCAGGGTCTTCGCCATGTCAGCGGTAAGCCTCGAGGCCGTGAGGTACACCGAACTGATTCCCTGGCACGGACCAGCCACACAGCCTCTACTGCGAGACCTCAGCGGCTGCGAGCTGCGGGACAAAGTGCAGGCACCGCTGACCATCTTGCCTATCTGGTTCACACTAGGAGTGCGACGCAGCACCGCACTGCCGAGGACGTCTGCGGCTGGAGATGGAGCTTCGGCAATATGTGGAGCCCAGCTGCGACGGTATTTCTGCTACCGTGTGATCTCTGCCAACACGCGTTTTGGGTTTCCTGTCTGTGAGCAGCTGCTGCTTGGGCCGATGCATCGAATACACAGGTTCGGCAAAGAGCAAGATGTGCATGGGGTCACCCTACGGCCCCTCCCCCCCCCCCCTCTACGTTCGTGGTACAGGTTGCAGAACTTGCTGTATGTATTAAGTTGTACATCAGACAATGTATTTTGAGTCATATGCTATGCATAGTTTTGTTTGCATCACGTGAGTTGTTTTGGAGAAGTGAAAGTCTAAAGCAATACTAGTCAACATACTCGTACGAGTTCATACTCAACAGTACATACAGTTTCCGCCAAATGGCAACCAATCAAGCAATGCCTGATCTGCATATTAGACCTTAGACCGAGACATTCTCGTACGACGGCTTAAGGAGCGTTCGGTAGCGTCATTTCTATACGCAAAGGTATTTTGTGTCGCTTGCCACCCACGGCTTAATGTTACCTGCGGCGGCGGACGCCGCCCAGGATGCGGGTGACTGCAACGCCGGGCACTGGTTTACGGCGATATTTCGATCGACCCGCGCCTCACGAATTTAAATTTTTGGGAAGAACTTTTGCTATGCCGTGTACTTCTGGGCTCTTGCGCCAAATAATTCCTTTGTGTCACTTGGTTTTGTTGCTGACGACACACCCTAATGCGTATTGAAGTACCCGGCATGTGACTGATAAACAGACCCAGGCTGCTAGATTATTACCATATATATATATATATATATATATATATATATATATATATATGATGATGATATATATATATGATGATGATGATATATATATATATATATATATATATATATATATATATATATATATATATATATATATATATATATATGCATGTATATATAGAAATGCGTTAAGGACCATACGCAACCAAGACGGGCCATCGTGCCTGATGGCTTCGGCTGGAGATACAGATCTAACAGCTTTAACATTTTTCATGCAACCTAACCCATTAGGTGATACCAGAATCTTAACACGTGCTTCCTTGCCGTACACGGTGAGCAAAACCGACCACGTCCAATGTAGGCCGTTGATATTTTCTGTCTTAGAAGAATAAGAGACAATCTTTGAACATTCTCTGCATTTGTTTTCTCCTGGCTTGCCGGAATCGAATCACCGAATCAATCTTTAACCAACTGTTAGAATGACAGCCAGAAGACGCTTTGCAATGGAACGGAGTGAGCCTTCAGCTGTTAACCGGAACCGGTAATGTGCCCTTGGTGTTCTACTCGAGGAGTCCCTTGCCCGGAAGGAAATAATGGACCTCATTATCGTTGAGTAGAGTGGAGGTCCCATAATTGCTGAATAGAGCAGGTCGAATTAAAGTTTTGGAAAACAAACAAGGCCATCCCATGTTTGCATAAGAACGCTCATTTTTCAGAATGGATCAGTGAAAAAGGCATAAGCAAGTTTGAACATGCCCGCCCACAACCTTCAGAGCAAGGACAGCGATGGTCAGGGTTGCAGCTTCCGTAAAACCGAACGGCTTCGGCCACTGCAAGTACCATCAGACGGCGGTCGCCGTGTTAGTCTGTCTTCTTGACAAATTACTAGTCACAAAAACACGAAAAATAGAGAATCTTCTTTTAACTCTTCCAGTTCCACCACCAGATTTCCGGCACCACCTCGCGATGCTTTAAGGGTCAATCCGGTCTTACCATCAGTCTAAAAACCGCACACGTGAAACATGCGCCCAGACTGCCTTGTAGATGTAAGATTTGATGTCCTGAAGCGTTCAAAGGTATCTCTTTCAGAATCGTCATCATTTTCGTCCACCCGTTGGCCACGGCTCAGTATTAACTGTTAAGCCGACGCTACGCGGCCCACGGAGACTGCAACGCTTGTAGCCGAGGTTTCAAACTAAGATTTGCGAGTACGCATGCTCAAAATGGTGTCACATTATTTTCATTACTAACCGATTCAAGCTTTTAAAGGTAATTGTTTCAGAACCGTTATCATTTTCGTCAACCGGTGGACTGTGACGAAAAGTTAACCACTGAGCTAGCGCTCCACGTAATATGGATACTGCAAGGTCTGGTGCCGAGGTTTTTGTTGCTAAGATTTGCGAGCGCGCATGTTAAAAACCGCGTTATATAAATTGTACCACTAATCGATTCTGACTGAATGTTGAACATTTCCAGACAAACATGGCTTGGCGATGTTAACACATATTGTTGACCGCTCAATCTACAATAAAAATGCTCATCCTCAAACTCGATCACACATATCGATCTACAGTTTACCTTCACGATGTCCTCAATGTCTGTAGAACACAGATAAAACAGTACGAAAAATTTACTGAATTCTATCGGTTTAGATAGAGTCTACTAAGCCATTGCGAATTAAGGACACCGGTGAGTTATTCCATACGGTCGTTAAACGCCTGATTTCTGCAGTTCATTGACCTTAACACGCGCTCGGGTGGGGGATCAAATTGACTCGCCCCCCGAAGGTTTTCCAGAATGGTTTCCAAACGGCCGGTCTTCTTGAAAGCCAAGCCATGTTTTGCATAGCAATAGAAAATTGAATAGCGGATTGTTTGGGATCACAAATTTAGAGGTGCTTTGTAAGGTCGCTGACCTATGGCAGGTCAAAGTCAGGCCATGGTTTCAGCGAAGTCAACTTCTAGGGAATCGTTCAATCTGATGCAGCAATGAAGTGTTAGACGAAGCCATACATCTCTGAGATGCTTCCTTAGGCAACACAAATACTGAATGAGCAAATTACGTTGACCTAAGGTTAGTTATAAAGGTCAGACCAAGGTCAAAACCAACCTGTATTATTACTCTAGGGCTTGCTGTATGGGGTAGTTCCTCGTGTTCATTTCGAATTTGTTGATAGCAAGAACCGCATTTTACATCGTCCATGGACTTCTTCGAGATCAGAATAGACCACTGCCCTAAAATGACCTAGGTCAACATTTTGTTTTTAGAAACATACTGCCTAGCGTAGTCCTTCTCGCTTATTCAAATGTAAAATTCAGAGCAGTCTTGTAAGATTTTGGGCACCATGACCTTCGAAAGGTCAAACAAGGTCACTGACCTTCACTGAAAATGCGATCTTTTGCTAAGAAAGAGTTATCTAGGTTTTGAGGGGCACTTAAGAGACCAGCCTGGAAGTTCACCTTTTTGACCTTATTTGACCCGAAAGTCATGATCTAGGAACCTCACACTTTGACCTAAGTAAGTTCACGTACAGGCCAACACACCCTGTTAATTTGGTGTCTCTAGGTCTTTTAGTTCGCGAGATCTCAGGAGGGTCAAATTGATTTCCCACCCGAGCGAAGGGTATCTAGCCGGCCACCCGGGTGCGTGATAAAAATGTAAATAGAATTGACTTCACAGTAGCTTCTGGTTTCTGTTCTGGTTACGACGAAAAAATAGCAATAAACCAAGAAAATCGCTATCCCTTATTAACAAGTTAACTATATCCGGGGATATTTTTTGTGGGGTGGGGATCACCATTTTGTCAACCCTGTGTTCCTCTTAGCAAGGCTTTGACTACCCCCTGACTGCCTACTACACATAAAAGCAGATCAAGTCATCTACGTTGAATGACGCAATTAAATGTCCGTTGGGCCAATTCATACCTAAACTAGGCAGCTTACCGGCGGTATTTTTCTGTGGCAGTGCGTTGTAAGGGAAGATATTTCGTAAAACGTACTTTTGCAGGTGTCCAGCACATGTTTTACATCCCAATTAGTGGCAACGCCGATCCAGAAATGTGCAACAAAGCAGCCATACCATCAGTTCGCGGTCAGTCATTCGGAGACAGCCGGGCCAGGATAGTGGCCACCGACGTCGGACGGGAGCCGGGCTCAGACAAAGAGTATGTGACAGAAGGGCCTTCATTCTGTGGCTTGGTTTTCGAAGAGCTTTCATTTCTATGGTTTTTGTCACATGGTTTTTGGCGGTTTCAAGCTTCAGAATTTGTTTCCGCATAATATGCCGCGGCAAGAAATATCTCTTGAAAAGGAGCCATCGAAATGAAGGCGCATGGAAAATCTGTTGTACTGTGAGCTATCGATTCACTTTCAAAATTTTCACCAGCATACGCTCAGGCCATATTTTGGCACCTACCCTGTGAAGACAGATGCCTCCTGAATGTCCTAAAATGCCTACCCGCTCGTGGAATTTCGGCCCCCCAGGAAAGGCAACGTTGAAATGGACGAATAATCTTGGGAAGCTGGATAGCCTTCTTTTCCGAATGACATAGATGCTTTGCATAGGCGAGAGTGCGCATCAGTAAGAAACAGCTCTAGATGCATATCTAGAATAGCAGTCATTACTTTGGAATAAACAGCGATAATCACCATCCCCCTCCTTCCCCCCCCCCGGCCATCCGGCTTGTTTCCCTGAAAAAGTTCCTGAAGTACGCCCTGAGCTTACCCCCCCCACATTTTGAGGCGTTCCTACGCCTATGCAAACAAGAGCCATTAAGATATTTTACTCAACGAACATTTCCAGCACCGCCACTGCCATTCCTTGGCGAAACTGAAGGACTACAAGTGAGTGCTAGGGTGGCGATTTCGCACAGAGAGTTTGGTAGCACCGCAACGTCAAACAAACGCTCCGTGACGCAAGGAAATAATGGCGTATTGAGGAACATATACTGAAAAGATGAATTGTGTTGTCTAGAGCAGCCTTTTCGGCTCAAAAGTACACCAATAGTTACGGACGGGCTTATGGCATCACATCTGATGCTTGCTTCAATACCTTCAAATGTGGAGCATCCCCTTCAATGTGCGCTTGTTTTGTATGTCAGTAAGAGCGAGCGGTCTCCATCAAGATCAATATCAACCTACATCAGTGATCGTGTCCCAGAAAACCTTGATCCCGCGTTCACCTTGATTACGCAGGTCCAGTGGAACGTGGAAAGTACCTCCTAGTAGTTGTGGCTATCATGCATGCCATGCTGCCATGTTGCCACCGCCCTGTCTCCCGTCGGCAGCAGCATGTGGTGCGGCCCGAGGCTGCGCCACCGCCCTGTGTCCCGTCGGCAGCAGCATGTGGTGCGGCCCGAGGCTGCGTCACCGCCCTGTCTCTCGCCGGCAGCAGCATGTGGTGCGGCAGAGGCGGCCCGAGGCTGCGCCACCGCCCTGTGTCCCGTCGGCAGCAGCATGTGGTGCGGCCCGAGGCGGCCCGAGGCTGCGTCGCCGCCCTGTGTCCCGTCGGCAGCAGCGTGTGGTGCGGCCCGAGGCTGCGTCACCGCCCTGTCTCTCGTCGTTAGCAGCGTGCGGTGCGGCCCAAGGCGCGCCCAACTGGCAGAATAACCGACAGCCGCGTAGTATGCTGCTCTAACAGGCGGGACGGAGCGAGCGGGCACAGCACCCGTGGTCCACTGCGTACTGTGCTGCCATCTGTGCAGTTAGAGCTGGCTCCTGTTCCTGTGAGACGGCTCTGACGACATAGCCACCAGTGAGCAAATAACGTCCAGCTCTTGCGTTTGTTTTTTGGAGGACAGTGCATTCTAGCAAGCTGGCCTTCACATTACCTTCTTTTATGATTTCCACATCGTTCATCCGGCCAACGTTAAGGTGCAAAGCATCAAAACGGGTGAGGAAGGAACGTGGCCATGTAAAGGTGATAACTACAAGTGCCTCCTTAGGACGCACCAAGTGCCTACAAGTGCCTGGATTAGTGTGTCTCTGAGCATTATTATGTGACCTAAGAAACATCCTAGTAGTCTCATATGCTTGACAATGAAAAACGTGAGCCCGCACGAAACAAATAAAACAAAAAAGAGTACCGAAACTACTATACAGGTTGTTGACACACTTAACGCAATTATGGATGTCAGGCTGCTACACGCTTACACTTTTCTTAATCAAAGTTTTCGATGGACCCAAATCATTAAAAAAAAACACGATTCAGGAACAACTGATAATGAACACTGAGTAGGTGGACGGCTATACCAACTGTTAGGCTGTGTTCCGACGCGCAGATCTGCTTAGGCTTCTGGTGCTCTAATTCCCTGGCAGCACTGGACTAGGTGTTAGCAGTCTGCGGACAAGGCAGCAATACAGAGACGAAAATCGGTGCCCCTTAAAAATCATGTTTGATATGCACGAACAATTAAGTGAATACTGCTCACATCGAGCCTAACACTACCAGTGACCCAGTTTCTCCAGCGACTTTAATTCGCCTGAAGGCGCAGGATGGTTGTAAAAGAAGCCTTATTCGCTTCCGACCGCGCACCCATTGTCATCGGTCGAGCGCTGTTGAGATTGACTAATGACCTATAGACGACATACTTGCCTACATCGTGCAGTGAGCTTTTTGTGCTGAGGTGCCTTGGTTGCATAGATACATCAACACTCCAGAGATCTGGGTAGTCTATCGTTAACGCCTGGGTGTCGTTGTGGACCGCACGCAGCGAACATCCACACTCCAGAGATCTGGGTAGTCTATCGTTAACGCCTGGGTGCCGTTCTGGGACGGCAGGCAGCGAACATCCACACTCCAGAGATTTATGTAGTCTATCGTTAACGCCTGGGTGCCGTTCTGAAAGACAGGCAGCGAGCGTCCACACTCCAGAGATCTGGGTAGTCTATCGTTAACGCCTGGGTGTCGTTCTGGAAGGCAGGCAGCGAGCATCCACACTCCAGAGATCTGGGTAGTCTATCGTTAACGCCTGGGTGTCGTTCTGGAAGGCAGGCAGCGAGCATCCACACTCCAGAGATCTGGGTAGTTATCGTTAACGCCTGGGTGCCGTTGTGAACGGCAGGCAGCGACCGCTTTCCCCACACGGTTGCCGTCTGATCGATGGGTGCTGCCAGCCCAGTAGCCCTCTTCATGATGAAGCACAAAGCAGTCGCTAGCAACTTCGTTCGTCGCACAATGCCAGTGATGAGTCGCTGTGAAGCCGACTCGCTGAGACCTGAACCCCGCCGCGACTCGTGTTTGGCCTTGTGGCTTTTCAAAGACCTAACCGCTTCCGCATTAAACGAACAGGAACGCTATGTTTCGTTCGTATCGCAATGTTGCTGAACCCTTTCCGAATAAGTCGGCAAAAATTGCTTTATTAATTGTGCGACCTGCCTTTGAGGAAAACACTAAGAGCTACAGGGAGCTGTTAGATCCTAGAGAACAGAGTTGCAAGGTCGCGAACATGAGGCTTCTAGAAGGCTCGGTCTGTCCGAGTCACTAAAATTGAAAAGCATGCGGCTTTTCAAAACTCAGTGGTCCTATGCCCCCCCCCCCCCTCCGTACGCGCACTGGTATTCAAGTGCGTGAATGATGTACGTTTTTGTGCGGTGCTTCGGCCACCAGGGTTATGCAAGACCGAACAATCAAGTGAAATAAATACCTGTCAGGAAAAAGTGGCGTCTTTGCTCCCTCGTAGTCCAGGTTGTTGACGATGAGCCACACCATCTCCATGGTCCAGGTGCCACCACACTTTGGTGGCGCCACCACCCAGACGTCACTCGGGTCCAGCGGATAGTTGTAAATGTTCTCCAGTTCGGTTTCAGTGACCGTGGCCGGCAGCTTGAAGCCCCAGTGATTGCAAGACGCTAATCCACTTGGGTGTCCTGCAAAATCTTGAGCTATTTTCTTCTGAATCTCATTTTTCAGCGGCAATATCTTAAACGGAAATGATTTCCAATCGGGGGCCATCTGAAAGAAAAAAAAACGCTGTAGAGGTTATCGATTAGCCATTTAACAACAAGTTTACGAAGCCAAGTCAGTCAAATTCAAAACCAAGTCAAAGTTGGTCAGTTGTTCGAAATGGTCGTTGTTGCAACTGCAATAAACGTGACCTCTTAAATACTCCCTACCGTTTCTACTAGGCTGTATAGGCATGCAGGTTAATTGAAAGTCAGGAAAGCTAGTAGGAGTTTGGTCGCGCTTCGTGCAATGTAAAATACAGCCAAACCGAGCCAAGCAGCTAGTACGATTCCTAGTTACCAGGACGCGCGCAGAGAAAGCGGAGTCACAGGGACTCCCAGCCTCGCTCTCGGCCTGACAGGGACTCCCAGCCTCGCTAGTTACCGGACGCGCTCGGCCTGAGGACTCCAAGCGCCTCGCAGCGTTCGGCTGACAGGGACTCCAGCCCGCTCTCGGCTCGGGCTGCAGGGACTCCCAGCCTCGCTACGGCAGGTACAGGACTCCCAGCTTCGCTTCTCGGCCTGACAGGGACACCGCCTCGCTCTGGCCTGACAGGGACTCCAAGCCTCGCTTCGGCGGACGTACCAGGACGCGCTCGGCTGACAGGGACTCCCAGCCTCGCTCTCGGCGGACGTACCAGGACGCGCTCGGCCTGGCAGGGACTTCCCAGCCTCGCTTCTCGGCAAGACGTACCAGGGCGCGCTCGGCTGCCTGACATAGGGACTACTCCCAAGCCCTCGCTCTCGGCAGACGTACCCAGGGCGCGCTCGGCCTGACAGGGACTCACCAGCCTCGCTCTCGGCCTGACAGGGACTCCCAGCCTCGCTTCTCGGCAGAGTCGTTACCAGGACGCGCTCGTGGCTGACAGGGACTCCCAGCCTCGCTCTCGGCAGCCCCGTACCAGGGCACGCTCAGAGGAAGCGCCCGTGCGTCATCGGAAGCCGTCACCATATAGGCGGACAGAGGACCGACTAAATAATCTGTAGTCTGCTCCTCCCGTCCGGCATACTCCAGCCATGGATGCCCTTCACGCCCCTCCCCCCACCCCTGCCCAGCTGCCCTCGTTCTGGTCCAGGGCCCGGTTGAGGATGACAGTAAGTTAACCTGCTTTAGTAAGGGGCTGCGGGCCGCGGGACTGGACACGCTCTGAAGTTGGGGACGGGCTCACCCACTGGGAACGGGGATGGGTTCACCCGCCGAGGCCCAGGGACGAATACGCACACCGAGGCCAGCAGATAGGCACGCACCGTGCTAGGTGCCTTAAAGATGGAATGTTTGGATTTCGACTTGACCTTTAACGTGTACAGGTGGGGGTGACGGTAATTTAACCCTGAAAGTTTTTACGGAATAATTTGCAAGCGACACGGTGCAGCCGCGCCGAACTTTGCTCAGTAATCAGCAATTGTTTAGCGGATATGTTGGCATACCAAATACCTTGTAAGGTCTCTGATCAATGGTAGGTCGAATGCATTCCGTGGCTGCTAGCGAAGGTCATTCCTTGGACATTTTTTCATCTGATGCGGCAACCGAGTGGTAGACGAAGCTGTACACCTCAGAAATGGGCTTTTAGACAGTCAGACTACTGAATTAAACATTTCAACGAATTAGATTAGACCGAGATCAAAACCGATCTGCCTTTTTATTAGAAGGCTTTTTACGGTGCAGTCCTGGTAGTCATTTTGAAATTTCTTGATAACAGCGACGGAAACATAAATCCTCATTGGACTTCGTAAGGGTCGGAGGAGTTCACTGACCTAAAATGATCAAACTAACCCTCTGTTTTTAGAAACACCCTGCCCATCGTAATCCTTGTGGCTCATTCACATTAAAAGGTTAAAACACCCTGCAAGGTTTTTGGACCTCTTACCTTCTAAAGGTCAAACATGAATTGAAATGAAATGAACACCAGTGGCCTTTTGCTAAGAACAAGTATCTAGGTCCAAGGCGGTTGGATAAGGAAATCTGGGACGCTTTGGACTCCCATGTAGAGTTGGACCTTGTTTGACTTCATCTGATCCGAAGGTGATAACCTAGGAACCTCAAGTTATGACACAAGTAGTCCACACAAATGTTGACCCAGTCGGTGGTTTTGATGCCGTAATCTCGCTTGGTTTCTCAGATACCGGGGACAAACGCCCCCCCCCCCCGCTCGAGCGCGTGCTATTGAACCGGCAACCCGGTTACGTGTTAATGCAGTACGCTTCAGACGAGATCGTTGCAGTTGGTTCTGAAACTGGAGAAAGGAAGTGATGCATTCGGTGGAACCATGCCGGATTGAAAGCAGGTTGCAAGGAACCGCAATCAAGGGATCTAATAATTCCTGTGTGCTCCAATCGCATCGATACAAATTCCTGCTAGCATTCCGCATTCGGTACGGACTTGGCGTAGTGTTCGGAGCGGCATTCGGTACGGACTTGGCGTAGTGTTCGGAGCAGCGTTCGGTACGGACTTGACGTAGTGTTCGGAGCGGCATTCGGTACGGACTTGGCGTAGTGTTCGGAGCGGCATTCGGTACGGACTTGGCGTAGTGTTCGGAGCGGCATTCGGTACGGACTTGACGTAGTGTGCGGAGCGGCATTCGGTACGGACTTGGCGTAGTGTTCGGAGCGGTATTCGGTACGGACTTGGGTAGTGTGGAGCGGCGTGCGGTACGACTTGGGGTAGTGTCGAGCGATTCGGTACGGACTGGCGTGGTACGGCTGTAGTGTCGGAGGCGGTACGGATTGGCGGTGTCGGAGCGGTATTCGGTACGGACTTGGGGTAGTGTTCGGAGCGGCATTGCCTACCCTGACGCAGGAGCTGCTTGATTGCCTTATTTCTGGTCACCGACTGGAGCACGCCATTTCCAATTAGTAAGACACGAACAAAGGACGTCATAGATATGCAATCTTGAATGCTAAGAGTCGGTAAGCCGTCATGAAGTCGCTTTGAACTATAAATTATGAACACATTGGGGGAACTAAAAATCAAAGCTGCACGCGCTTGGCCGTGTTGACACAGGTATAACTGAGTTATGCCTGTGCGCCTGGTATCGATATATCTTGACATCAGTCTGTTTCTCAGAGCTTGATTGTGTGTGCAGATTTCTTGCAACTATGCGAGATTGAATGAGAGGGTGCGCATTAATGTTGCCAAATATCGAAATGGGGCGTCCAATGCCCAAAACGACGGTTACCAGCTACCCCATAAGGATAGAAAGCCTCCAGTGACCAACTTTCGAAATGGTTGCAAAGTTTTCCAGAGTATTAGAATCACAAAGATCACCGAAAAGAGACCCAGAAAAATCCAGCGAAAGTCCACAACCACTTGGGGAAGCCGCCAAGGATCGAACTTCAGCTGGTAATAATTGCCCGATAATGCAACGCTGGTTTGCCAAAAAAAATAAAATAAACGCGGGAGAGACCAGGAAACATCCCCACTGATATCACAAGGCCAAAACAGCTGGAAAAAACTGATTGATAAATGTCAAAACTGCAAAAAAAATGCTGCACACGAAAATATAAACAAAGGCATACCTCGTAGTGACGCCAAACCTGCTTCAGCATTTATTGTCACCGCGTGGGTGAGAAGATGGGATGAAAATCATTTCCACAGAATGCTCAAAGACGTGGAAGGCATGTGTACTTTGTCTCGTTGTTAATTTATTTTTTATAACTTTAAAGCTAATGCCATCAATAAGTACGTGTTAGTATGATCACATTCAGTTGGATGGGCCCCAGGCCAGACCAGCATCCGGCTGAAACCTCCCTCGTTGACAATACAACAAAGGCACCATGCAAGGGCGTCACCTCACACACTTTCGGGGGAGCAGGGGGGGGGGGAGGAGGGGGAGGCTGAGCCCCCAATGTGACTTGAGCCCCTAGTGCTACTCTCAGTCCCCTCAATGCGTTGGTGCTTGAGATGGGCGCCTGCCGGCCCACGATGCGCAACATCTGAGTCGCTAAAGGTTGCCTGATGAATTATCCACGGTAATTCGCCAACTTGGGTTTGAAGGTGGCCTTGAAGGCTCGTTGACTTGTCCACAAGAACATGAGCATGGTTGTTAAGGTAAGGGCACAGCATGAAGTCGGGCGACAGGTCGGGCGAGTGAGAAGCCACGGCACGGCCGCATTAGGCTGATGCGCATTCCAGCGAAATGGTTCTCGGACCAATCCAGTGAGGCCCGTGCCGTGTGCGTTGTCGCCCCGTCCTCCTGAAGTCATTCTTCGTCCCAGTGGACCAATCCAGTGAAGTCCGTGCCGTGTGCGTTGTCGCCCCGTACTCCCGCAGCCCCTCTTCGCCCCAGTCGGACCACACAACCACCATTGCTTTCACCACGCTTGACCATTGTACTATCATTTAAGTTTCCTCCTGGAGCCACTCTTCATCCCAGTCGGACCAAACAACCACCATTTTTATTTATCATGCTTGGCCATTGCACGATCAGTAAATTTCACAGCAGTCTTCATCGCGCGAGAAATACGCTGGTCACTGCTAAGGAAAACTGAGGGAAGCGTCAGTTAAGTTCTCTCTGAGCCACCATGCATAAACGGTATCTCCACGCAAACACGGTCCGTTTATTTCACCTTTCCACAACTACTTTGCTAACCTGATGAATTGTTAACCCGAGAACTTGCGATACAATGGGGAGGCCTTATTCAGTGCTCCGTGTATCCGCTCTCGTTGATGGGGTACATAAGCACGTCTACATTGAGACGACTGAGCCTCAAAATGCATACACACTGCATTCCTCATTTGTGATGTAAGGACCGCTTTCTTGGAAGCCATGTGGTGTGCAGAATTATAATGCAGTATGACTGGATGGCCGTGAGCGCTTTAAGACTTAGCCTGGACGCCGGTATTTGAGTCACCTTTAGGAAGTAGAACAAAAAAGCTTCGATATTATCCTGTTATTTGAAGTTGTCATCGGCACCAACTACTAGACA
Source organism: Pollicipes pollicipes (assembly GCF_011947565.3). Lineage (NCBI taxonomy): Eukaryota > Metazoa > Arthropoda > Thecostraca > Pollicipedomorpha > Pollicipedidae > Pollicipes > Pollicipes pollicipes. The sequence goes on along the minus strand of NW_023596420.1, from coordinate 3,349,290 downwards.
GCATGCTACCCAAAGCAAAAGGCTGCTCGAGATAATTTGAGGTCAGTAACGTACTCTGGCTTTTATGATGTCGATGTAAGAAGACATTTGACGTCGTTGAGAGCCTGGAGCTCGAAATGAGCGTCACAAATATATCTTAAGGCATGCTTTCCGGCATTAAAGTTATTTGGTTTGGACCTGGATATAACTTTTATACATCGCCTAAGGTCAGCAGACTAAGTCGGAATTCGAATTTCAATTATTCAATTGTTTACGACAGTATCTCAAAGTTGTACGACTTCGTCTTGCACACCATTCTTGCATCACATTGAACTTTTCCCTAAGAATCCTCCTCGCTGACAACCATCGCCCGACTTTGACCTGCTCTAGGTCAGCGACCTTACAAGGTAGATGCCATCTTTTATCTTTAAAAGATCGTCTACTGCACTCCCACAGCTATACCAAGTTTGGCAAGGTTACTTCTCAACGTTCACAAATTATTCCGGAACAAGTGGGGGGGGGGGGGGGGGGCGGGTAAAATCACCCGAACCCGAACGCATGTGAAAGACGCTGGGAGATTCTCGGACGCATCATGACACATGCCAGCCTCTCCATGATCTACGGACAGTCCCCTTACCTTTCGATGGAAGTTGTCACGAGCTTCTCGTTGGTGTTATCTTCACTCGCGGCGTCGTGCTGTCAGCACCACTCCTGGTCCCAGCTTCCAGTGAGCGTCGTCTCTTGCACGCCCGCAGATTGTTAGCCTCGTGGTCAGATCTGTCTGCACTTTGAGCCGCTCGTTCCCACCTAGTTCTCCTGATTACAGCGTCAACCTATGCCATCATGTATCACACAAGCGAACAGAGACCGTTCATAAATTACGTTACGCATGGGGGAGAGAAGGGGCTTCTGATGAACCGAATCCGAAGCGTATCAAGGAAAGGGCGCGGTTGACAGTGTATCGTTAGGCTCAGGAACGTTTTGAGTCACCCTGAAATCCATTGTTAAAAAGTAAAGGGAGGGGATAAAATGTGCGTTTAAGCGGCCTAGGATGTGAACCCTTGTTTAAAGACAGCCTCAAACAACGCCGGGATTAACACAGACTATGTTTATCAGTGGCCTTGAGCCTTGGCCGGGTCCGGCGACGGCGTGATATGAGGCAGGCCTGATTGTCTCATGACATATGACGTCATACAGGACCGGGCCCGTCGGCGGCCTGATGCAGACAATTGAGCCCCCAGCTGGCACTGGGCACAGGCGCCGGTGGGGAGGAGAGCGCAGTGGAACGATGTGATTTCGAGCTACCAGTTGACAGACCCGTTGACAACAATTTTTGATGTCGTTGTACCAACGTGTGCTTGACTCGTACCAAGTCAACCGTCGGATTGTCCAATGACGATATCCGAAGGGTGACGGTAACGGCCAGAAGGGCGCTGTTGTGGAGAGCCTCTTGATAAGATATTTGAGATAGACCTATCATCAAAGAAAATGCAAAGCAATCCAAGATTTATTAAATCGTTGCAGTAAAAAGGATCGCAAGGGTGCACTGATCAGCACCTAATTACACCATGACATCCAGTCATGATGTCAAGTCAGCATAAGATACGCTGTCGAAGGTCTCCAGCATTCGACTGGAGCTTCAGATGACGGTCTGTCTTACAGGGCTGTGTACCATGTTTCGTGAACCAGACATATTTGAAATACGGGAAAACGGTATCATTTGGGCCGCTGGTCTTTGAGGGTCTGGAGGGACAATGTGACAACGCTTGGGGCAAAATATTGCCGCAGCTGGTTTTGCAGGGAAAACCTGTTAGACTGCACGGTCGCAGCGACATTTGATAGAGTTTAGAACATGTTGAATTAACTCATTCGCACGCTCGACACTGGGGTGCGTAAAAAATGTAACCGGAATAGTTCCGTTTTTAAGAAATGTCGTGGGGAATAGCGCTGAATATGCGATTACTACCATCGTTCGAATATTCCCTGGTCGCCATGGAAATTCTAGCACTTATAACCTTATAAACCCTATGGACCATCATTATATCATACTAATCCTTATAAACCTTCTGTGAAAAGAAAAACTGCGAACACAAAAACTAAGGTAAACCCTCAAAACGCAGCTGGGAGAAATGATACAGGGTTTAAGATTTGGAACACACTTGGCAGGAACCAAATGCTGACTACAACACTTTAATGATACGGACATTACAGATCGCAAAACAAGGAAGGATTTCATCCAGTCTTCGTGAAACCCCTGTGATAGGACGCACTGAACCATACCAGAACGCACTGAACGAGGCTGAGGGGGGGGGGGGGGGGGCACTGCGAATCCCAGAGGATGCACAGACACCCAGTATGCCCGCCTGGCTACGTGCTTTAAGGGAGTGTTCCACACTTGTATTTTGAACTGGGATAGCCATGTTGAAGATCATTCTGTGCAATTCCCAGCCCTGTCATTCTGAAGACCTAAACCTGTTTATTTTTTATTTACACGCCCGCGGAGATATGCGGACTATTTCCGGTAGACTATGTCAACGTTACCAAGCAACCACAACGCCATAATGGCGACATTTAAACCCTGCCATTCCGTTGGCCATGCGGCGATCAAGGCCTATGAAAATATATTGTCGAGTCCTTCATATCTGGCGTTCGTGAGCATGATTTCCGGATGTAACGGCCGCCGATTAGCTCTCAATCAATGTTGTACAAGGTACGATGACGTACATATTCAAACAAGGATGCATTGAGGAACATATCTACTTAACAGAGAAGCTGTGTTGTCTAGAGCAATCTTTTCTACTTAAAAAATGTGCTAACATTTATCGGTGCGCTTATTTCATCATATATCATGCTTGGTCAATGCCGAGCATGTCCTGTAAAGGCCGTGGCCCACCTTTGGGGCATATTTCAAAAACACTCTCCGGTGAAACCTCAGGAATAGTTGCGTCTAATGATAACACTGAGTAGTACCACTGCAGCACCGCAAGACATGACAAGGATATTAATGTTCATTATTTTCCAGTCCAAATTACGCTGTCGACGCATTGTGCAGAGCCACGCTTCTTTCCCACAGTCGCGACCACCATCGCCATGGCAACCACCGTGCACACCTCTGTTGGTGCGAATACAAAAGTGGCTGGCCCAGCAGACAAGCCCTGTGACCGAGAAGTGCATTGGTTGACGTTTGAACCAGTGTGTCACATAGACCATGTGACACTGCCATTCCCCAAGCCACAATGTGTCTCGAAAAAAAGCCATTGTGGTGAACACATAGGGGAGCAATCATAGCCATAGTATAACCTTTCGTTGAATTCGCGGGATAATGACTTAATGGTTACATATGTTATTGTCCAAAGAATGGTTCAAGCTTTCGCCGCATTTACCACGCAAACATTTTGACACATGAGTTGGTGCAAAAATTACACAACACACACGTTGGAAGAAGCAAGGCAAATGAAATGTGTTGCTTTCAAAGTAGTGAGCAAGCAGTAAAATGATATTTCTCCCGCAAGATCGGCTACTTCGGATTGAAATTCAGAGCCATTCGGAAGGATTTCGAGAAACTGGTATTGCTCATCAAATCGTACCCGTCTATCGCAGCAATAGTGGAAAGTACAAAAAATGGAGTACTTCTTCTAAGGAAAAACTCGACAACGTGCGGCGTGCTCCCTTCAAAAATAATGCCCAAATACATGGAGTGTTGCCCCATACCTATTTCCCGACCTTGCGGACGTTAGCGTGGTGCCATGGATGCTGCAGGGACAGGAAGGCTGTAAATAAAACGCAGTTTAGAGCCATTATGTACCGCCATCCTTCAACCCATAGGCACCGGAACTATCTCGTTATGAGGGCTTCGTGGACTCGAGCCCTCCGGCGGAGATAAAATTTAACACTAGGTTTACGGCTGGCTACGAAAAGAAGCGACTCACAGTGTTCCTGAGCACCCTCTAATCCTTGACAAACCCCTCGCCCGTCCTGACCCGTCGCAGAGTTCGTACATTTAGGATGCCGTTTCTAGCAAATCTGCGGTTCGTGACGTCAGAAATCGGTGTTTTGGAAGCAAACGCTGCGACAATATCTCTGCCGATCAGGGGTTCGGGCCTCAACCTGCCTGTTCTAGTACTTCATCTTTGTGTCACCTTTTTCGTGGTCGCAAACTTGCTAGTCGCGGCTTAAGCCGGATATAGATGTCTGCGTCATACACAAAGCAATCTCCATGTAAGTATGCCGTACACATGCCTCTTCTCCCCAAGAAAGCGCACAGGTGAGTCCGCAGAGAAAGTCGGGATTTTGTGGAGACCGGATCGATCTCTAAAGCTGTAACCTAGCCCGAGCTAGGCGCTTAACGCGGCCCCCAACGGCTGGGTCATCTGGTCATCAGTCGGTGACGCGTAGACTCTCCGCTTTCACCGGATATCCAGCACCAGGTCACGTGGTCTAGCTGCACAAGAACCCCCCCACCCGCGAGCGGGATACAACCACGCTGAGATCACGCCACGACTGGAAGAGCCCACCACCATCCATTACGCCACCGGTCTAGTAATGTGATTCATCAGCGGCCGGCTCTTGTCCCTTAATTTCGATGTAGCGAGTTGGCCAGACGCGCTACAGCGCAGCCCAGCACATTGCAGTGTGCGGCGTCGATGAGGCGCCGCTGGGGGGAGGCGCCGCTGGGGTGGGGTGCCTCTGGGGTGATACTCCACTGGGGAGGGGCGCCGCTGGTGTGAGGCGCCGCTGGGGTGAAGCTCCGTTGGGGTGAGGCGCCGCTGGGGGGAGGCGCCGCTGGGGTGAGGCGTCGCTAGGGTGAGGCTCCACTGGGATGAGGCTCCGCTGGGGTAAGGATCCGCTGAGCTGGGTCGCCCGGCGGCCTGCTAACGTCGAGCGGGAACCGGTCTGACCGGCGGGTCCTGCCATCCGGCGGCTGGGACCGGACATCGGCGCTGCGGTCCGGCCCCCACCGGCAGCGATCGGGGCTTTGTCAGGTGACGTCACCGGTAAGGGATCGCGGTCGGAGCGGGCTGCCAGGGCGCCTCAAACGACACCCAGCGACGCCGTGGGCGCTGGTAACACCAAAATCGACTCGAGATGTGAGGTCTAGTGAGCTAGCAGGGTGGGCAGCTGATCCGTGCAGGCGTTGGCAGCTTTGACAACAGTGACAATATGAAAGCCGTAGGGTGCTTATCCAGGGTTTTTATTCTTAGCCAAACGCAATCCATTGCCGACCTGAAATGTTGGCCCACCAAATGCCGCTGACTTAAAATGGGTAGCACGCCGCCACGGTTGAATAACGGTCTGTAAAGTGTTTTTAGAATAGGGGTCTGCAGTCCGCGACACCCTCGTTCCCAACCGATTTCACGGACATTACACGCATTCTTAGGGTTGTGATTTGCACATATGCCTGTACCAGTAAGATCTCTTGGGCGTTGTGGGACGAGCGCGGAGACAGAACATGTCACAACTGCTTATCGCCATGCAGATGATACTGATAATGAAGATACTGTAGTCACACGTCTTTCACGACCGATGCCAACAGGTTGGACAAATGCACGGGAAAGTTGCTTTAAACCTGTGACCATGATGCGATAATGATGATAATCACCTTTGTCGTTTTCACGACCCACTCACTACCGGCTTAAATCACAGTAATTTGTATCAAACCGTTGTCGAAGGCGGCTGGCCGCATTCCTGGCGATCACTGACATATATATATATATATATATATATATATATATATATATATATATATATATATATATATATACCGTGGGCTCAAGTGATCACAGACGCGGCTTGAAACGAAATTTGTCACAGCCGCCGCTCACTTGACGGTGCAATGGCGGTACCACAGGTAAGCTAGACTATTGCCACACTAAGAACCCCAGCTCACGATATTTGTCGCGTTCTATTTTCCGCATACATACTCCCCGCGTGGGGCCTGATTCCTTGCGCGGGGAATCTTCGCTTTGTTACGCCGTGCTCTGTCACACGCAGTCTGTCGTTAAGGGCGTGATAAGCGGCGAATATTATGCAACCTGTGGTTCATTTATGCTCTGAGTCATTCAAATAAAGCAATTAATTATGCCTTTTCAGTCCGAATTTCGTTGGTTCTTTGGTCGATTCGGACTCGGTGCAGAGTCAGCTAAAGGTCTGAATATAGCCCGACGTCTATGGAGAGATGTGCTCGTTAAGTTAGTTTTGGTAAATACACATTTCGACATGTCACATACCACAGGAACAGAACAAAACATCAAATACAGTGCATTCACCTCTGCCCTACGAATAAACTAAGCCGTGTTGCCTTCGACGCACGAATAACAATATCAGTGAAATGGTATAAACCTTCAACGTGGCGCACATCCCAATGAACGAGTCAGGTACGCACATGCACATGCGCACAAGGCCATGCGTACGACTCTGTCCCCAGACCGCGCCAGCCACCGACCAGCGACATCCCGCCAGCGATCAAAACGTTGGCGGCTGTCATCTCTGAAGCTGCAACGGAACTAGTTGCCTCGGGAGTTGGAACTTGCGACACATGTTAGATTGAGAGGTAGACGCCGCAGCCCACTGTTAAGACATGTACGTGACAGTGTCATTATTGGCGAAACGGAGCCAGCAGCATTCCAGAGAACTGAAAGCTGCAAAGTGACATATCACTTTGTTCATGGCGGCGTTCTGACTCTTCATGTCAAGCACAGTGAACGCTGTCCACGCTTTCCTGAGGGCCACTGTTTACTGTGGAGGTTAACAGATACCGCGACCCTCACAGCTCCATCCCTAGCCTCGCCGCTTGTCTCCACAGAAACTTCTCATTCCCTCCGTGCCAGCTCTGCCCTGCGCTTCGCCAGCGTAGCCTGTCGCCGAGCCAGCCCGTCTCGCGCAGCACTCCGGACTCGCCCCTACAGCCTTCTCCTCCGCCGCGCTCAGTCCGGCCTCCGCTCCCGCAGCCCCCTCCTCCGCCGCGCCCAGTCCGACCTCCGCTCCTGCAGCCCTCTCCGCCGCGCTCGGTCCGGCCTCCGCTCCTGCAGCTCTCCTCTCCGCCGCGCCCAGTCCGACCTCCGCTCCTGCAGCCCTCTCCTCCGCCGCGCCCAGTCCGACCTCCACTCCTGCAGCCCTCTCCTCCGCCGCGCCAGGCCCGGCCTCCGCTCCTGCAGCCCTCTCCGCCGCGCCCAGTCCGACCTCCACTCCTGCAGCCCTCTCCTCCGCCGCGCCAGGCCCGGCCTCCGCTCCTGCAGCCCTCTCCGCCGTGCTCGGTCCGGCCTCCGCTCCTGCAGCCCTCTCCTCCGCCGTGCCCAGTCCGGCCTCCGCTCCTGCAGCCCTCTCCTCCGCCGCGCCCGGCCCGGCCTCGCTCGCCGCGACCGCCTCAGGCGCCGAACGCCGGGTCCGCCTGGCACACGAAGCGTCGGCTGGCGTCGCACCGGCTCAGCGCCCAGCCGTTCTCGCTAGGCTGCAGGCTCACCGGCCGCTGCGTGGCGCAGCTCAGCCACTCGTCGTTCCGCGCCAGCTCGGTCGCCGCGAAGGCGCTGAAGCCGTCGTCGATGCGCGAGCCGTCCGCGTCCAAGCGGAACACGCCCTCGGTCTGCGTGTCCGAGACGCCGATGTACGGCTGTTCGGCGGCGGCGCGGCGCAGCACCAAGAACGTCTGCAGGTTCTGCTGCTCGGCGCGCGACTGCGGCGAGACGAGCGCGGCGCCGGCGCCGAACAGCGCCGGGCACGCGGCGAGCGCGTCCGACCAGGAGGCGGCGCGGAACGGCGAGAGGCCGAGGCAGGTGCCGCCCGCGTTCAGCATGTCCTCCGGGCAGGCGCCCTCGCGCGCCTCGCACGTAGAGCTGGTCGGGTGGCAGAAGTTCGAGCTGCACTGGGAGCCACGCTGGCAGGCGGCATGCTCGGCGAAGTTGGCGACGCACCTTGGACGGCGGAAGACACTGTCAGCGCGGGCACACAGACTCACAGTCGGGAGGGGTTTCCTGACCCTTAGAATGAGGGGTGGGGGATGGGTGATGAGGTGAGGCAGACTGAGCGCTGGGCCAAGAATGCGCCTGTTCTCTGTAGTGTCGTACACAGGCCAAAAACGTCTTTAGCATCGGGGAAACTCTCGACACCTCTCATCTGTCCATTCAAATCCATTAACCTCGCCCGGCCAACAAAACATAACAACGACCCAGCCGCTGAAGTACTCAAAAGGCCTTCCACTTTCTTGCCGCATTGCACGGGCCTTGCGTGGCCCGTGGACGCGTTTTCGCGTCCACATACCGTGCGCATTTCACGATCGTGTCCACGCACTAACGTGCTGTGCACGGCAGCGGCGAGCGGCGGGGAGCCGGCTCACCTGTGCACAAACAGTCCGTGGCAGGTGAACGGCTCGCAGTGCTGGTTCAGCGGACAACCGAGCTCCTCGGAGCAGTCACTGAGCGCGTTCACTTCGAACAGCGAGTGGCGCAGATCCTCGCACGTGTGCCGGAAGAACAGCGACAGGATGCGCTCTGACAGCGTCTGGCCGCGTGCCGGCCCCGCCTGCGGCATTGGAGCGCGCCGTCACGTGACGGGAACACCGCTGCTGAAGAGCGCGCAGTCATATCAAGGGAACGGCAGCAAACGGCGCAGCCCAGTCGCAGCGACGGCATGCAGCGCGGTCAGGTCACGGGGGCAGCGGCGAAGAGCGCAACAACTCCGGGCGATGGAAAGAGCGCAGGGAGTTACCTGTGCTCAGTCCAGGTCGTGCTTTCAAATAAAGCCAATTCGGAAATGTGAAACCCATTTCAACAGGAGTTGGAGTGTGTTCCAAATGGCTGACAGGACGCAATCTCGTTACGCGGAGACACAAACGATTCATAAGCCAACTGAACCCAGTTGCGTCAGCATGCTATACCACGAGCACTTTAACACATCACGAGGTAAAGGCAGCTCCCGGGCCGTGCGCTCGCAGGATGGGGTCCCACTCTGCTCCCTGCTACTCCCTGGCAGCGTCAGCCTACCCTCCTCCCCTCCCAACAGGCGCGTGGAGGGAGAGAAGGGGCACTCACCAGCAGCGTCATGATTACCAGCGCGTAGTACATGCCGAACCGGGAGCCACACCAGCACTGCCAGTCGGGCCCCACTGCGCCGGTCCGGCCGACCCGAGCTAACAGCACCGGTCCGGCCGACCCGAGCCAACAGCACCGGTCCGGCCGACCCGACCCAACAGCACCGGCCTGGCCGACCCGACCCGCCAGCACCGGTCCGGCCGACCCGACCCGCCAGCCGGTCAGACCGGGCCCGTCGTCCGCCGCCGGCCCGACGCTCGCCAAACACGCCGTGCTGCGCGGCCGGACGGCCCGTTTATTGCAGGATCGGAGGGGCGCCTCCACCGCACGCGATCGGAGCCCCTGGAGAGCCAGCACGGCACAGCGCGCGGTCCGGCGGAACACGTGGCGTCCGCGTCAGCCACCCTCGGAAGGCAGCGCTGCACACAATCAGCCCAGTCCACGGACGGAAGAAGACCTCACGGCGCAACACAGACGTAATGTCCAGTGATCCCGCCCCTCGATTTATGCGTGGTAACAGCCATATGCCAATTGCTCGTTGTTACTGCAGGGCAAAGCAGTTTCACAAAATGTTGCAGCGCAGCCTGGAACCAGCAAGGCACTTGCTACAAGATTACAACGATACGGCATCGCACGGGTGACGGTGTCGATACATTAGCAGCCGTCCGGGTAGTCAGGGGATGGAGATGCAGCAAGAGCAGGCCTATAAGGACACCCCGACGTCCGCAATACCTCCACCACGCAAACAATATGTAAAACGGCTGCTCGGCTGTCCACAAGCCCGCATACACTCCATGGCTAACTCAGCACACGAGAACGAACACAATGGAAAGCAATGCACCCAAAAATAGTTAGCTCGTGAACACGACCACAGTGGGAGGGAAACCATGCACCCAAACATAGCTTAAATTACCGCAAGCACTATGAAGCAGCGTTGGAAGAGCGGTGCCCAGCCACTGGAATATAAGCTTTTCCAATTACGAAAGCTGCTGACATCCAATCACACCACCATCGGTGTCCAGTCCAGCTCAGATATTCGTGCACCCAGCGGATAAACGCTGTCGCACTGACGTATTTTGATTTCACACATCACGTCACGAACATACGTGTGATGTTCACACACTTTCGCTGCGGGAGTTCTCGTGTCGGCAATTCAGAGGTTCAAACAGCAGCAGAGAAGTCAGCACATGATCGATACTCCGCACCGCTGACCGGTAAGCAGACGCCAAGTGGAACAGATCGACCAACCAGGCTGACCTCCCCGCCACGGCTCAGGGAAGGAACATAAGTTGCCGACGTCAGGTCAAGAAATGAACGGAAAGTTACTCTGCATCTAATCCGACGCGCATGAGGAATCTGAGGAGCCTCACGTGGACGCTAGCAGTTTATCCCCTTGTTTCAAGCCAGAGCGAGCCACTCACACGATATAATACGGCAATGAACTATCATCAAATAGCTGTAAAGCACTGCAAGGATAAGTTCTTGCGGTAATTTATACTAATAACTACGCTCACAGCCAAAGGCAAGAACTCACAATAAGGACAACGTTTCATCTAGCATATCTAAAAATACTCGCATGCCTCAGGCACCTAGATTCTACATTGGTCCTTTCGTGGAAATACTTTGCTATCATTACCCGTCACGCTCGTTACGATTATTGTCCACCCTAGCTCATCACGGCGATCCCTTTATTTCCAGTATCCAGCAGCTCCAGACCCAGTCCGTTATTGATGTGTCATGGATGCAATGATCATTATTCTATCCTGTCCATGCAACCTACAGCATGCTCGTCGATCAACGCCAAGAGTTAGGATTGGACGCCACTACACACGGAAGGAGCCAGTTTTGGGATTCCACCGCACATATGATCACTGATTCGGTTTCACGTCTTCCCCGACTTGTCTGGCTGATCAATCCCCGCCAGACGGCAAACGAAGCTCAGCAAATGGTTGGTCCCCTTGGAGAACGGCCTTGACCTATAAACACCGCACATCTAGCATCCGTCACGCAGCAAAACTTCCCAAAGAAACACGCTCATATATGAGCCACGAACCATCATCAAGTAATGGCCCCGAAAGTGGGCCCATTTCGATGTCAGTTGGATAGGAGACTCTTCGCCAAACGTGCTTACTTCTCGATCGGGGAGAACATCGACCTCCAACACAGACCCCCAATGCTTAGCTATCAGGCTGATCGCTGGACCCTCGTCAAAGATCCTTCGCGCTCCGTCGGGGAGGGGATCTTTGGTTCCTCAGCCGCCACTCCGACCGGCCGACTCTTCGGTCGGCGGGGCGAGCCTCGTCGTCACCCGGGGGCCGGCCTCACAGGCCTCCCTAGCCCGTCACACGGCCTTGACGACGCGCCGCCGGCCGCCGTGCGCCGCCGGTTCGTGGCCGTCCTCGTCGTCGGCGAGCTGGCGTAGCGGCGAGTACATCTCGGAGCCGGTCTGGCCGGCCAGCTCCTCCACCGTCTCCGGCAGCGGGCGGCCCAGCGTCTCCGGCAGCATCAGGTTCAGCAGGCCTGAGCCGACCGCCAGCGCACCGAACACCGCGAAGTGCAGGTCGGCCATCACGTCGTTCTGCGGGCGGCGGACGGCGTGGGAGTCACCAGACCGACCACCGGCACAGGGTCAGGTCTGAGCGCCGCACCCGGTGCCGCCTGGGGGTCACGCATCGGCACGACCAGAGGCAGCCGTGCCGCCCATTTGGATCTTGTCCACGACGCATGACCGGAGGCGGCTCGACCAAGTCATTCTTACGCGCGGGCAAACACCAACACAAGAGTTTCTAGTTAACAGCTGACTAATCACAAACGCCCTCCACTAGTCACCATCCTGCAACTGTGCCTATACCATTCGCCCGACGAGTACTGAAAACCCGACTGAGTTCCGGCAAAGCCATCAGCTGTCGGACGGCGTAAGGCCTCGTCACAGCTCAGAAAACGCCAACGACGGGGTATACCCACCAGAAGGGCCATGAACGGGTAGACGATGCCGCCAATGCGGGCAAACACGTTGACCAAACCGAAGCCGGTGTTTCGGATAGACGTGGGGAAGATTTCGCCCGAGTGGATGAAGATCACGGAGAAGCTTGCCGCCGCACACAGCTTGCCTGCAGGCAGAGACCGAAGAACCCATCAGTCGGTGCTCACACTGCTCTGATCTAGACGGCGGACAGTGCAACTGTACGGGCTGCTCAGTGATGACTCGTCTGCCTGGTTAGTCATCACCAAAAATACCAATATTGGTGTGGTATTACGCAACGCAAGCGTGCGACACAAAACATACACGTAAACACGTGAAACGTTCCTTCTACTTTTAACCAAAAGAGCATTTTTTTCAACAGGATGGATCGCAAAACAGCTGATTCATGATGGTTGGTATCTTTGTGACTGAGTGGGTCCGGCAGCTGAGTTGGTTACAGCGCCTGTACGTTGTATTCACCCATCCGTGGTGTGATGGGCTCCAGTCCCTTTAAGAGCTCAGTATTTTCCCCAGAATAAGATGGCCCGCGGCCCGTGGCAGCAGCGACCGCGCTGAGGTCCGGTGACGTCCGAGGGTTGGGCGTGGCTGAGCAGACCGCTCCCAGCATTACGACTTGTTAAACTTTTGCCCCCAAAATTCTGTCGTTGATCGAGAACTTCGCAGTCAGATGAAAGGGTAAGGGCTCACTTCATAATCAGATGGAGGGACCAGGGCCCACTTCATGGTCGATTGGTGGGACCAGTGCTCGGGCAACAAGTACTGCCTAACACAAGCTCATTTCAGAAATTCACCAAACGAAAAGGAGGGGGAGGGGGAGGGGACAGCTGATGCAGATGATGCAAGATAGTATAGTAAGCTGGTCCTGTCAACATTTAAGACAGCTGGGTAGACCAAGACAGATGGCCAACCTCCCCATCAAAGACCTGATATAGACCCGCTTACCTCTCCAGATTTGATAATGTGATAATGTGGCATGATGTACATGCCACTCATCTGGCATGTACATCTTATGCCAACGCAATATTCACGGCGATGCCATGCTCTGCTTTCATAACCAAAAGATACAACATGTGAGAACTGCACGTGGTCTGTGCCCCTGGCGCGTGTGGCCCTTCCGGTTGGTGGTGACCGCTCTGCTGGCCCCTCACCGATCAGGCCGAGCAGCATGCGCAGCTGGGCGAGCCTGGCGTCGCCGTGCGGCAGGCCCATGATGCCCAGACAGCAGCCGCCGCCTAGCAGCATGAAGCCACAGAGGGGCGTGCGGCGACCGACCCTGCGCACACCGGCCGGCGCTCAGCACAGCGTACACCGCCGCTCAACATGTTGCCGTTATTCGGCCAGCACGGATCAGCCAACCGCTACTCCGGGCGAGGCAGGGGAATGACCGGGCAACGAAGGTCAGCACAGACGGCTGTGTCCCTCGGCGGCGCGCTACGGGTCAGTTCAGATCTACACGGGTCAACACCAACAAGTTCAGCTTGCGGAGGGAGGACGAGGAGGCACATCAGGCCGGGCCCACAAGAGCCCCTGGCACGCGTCCCGCAGCAGGACAAGTCACGATACCGGGAGGTCAGGTGCCACACATCGCACGGCCGACCCCCCCCCCCCCCCCTCCGGCCGCACGCGGACGCGCACACACCGACAGGCTGCGGACGGTCCTGTCCGTCTGCTGACAGACTCCCGCCTGCCGCCCGACCACAGAAGCGGGCTGTCGACGTGCCTCGGCTGCCCGGAGCGGGCTGGCGCGCCCACCTGTTCAGCACCAGCATCACGATGGCGTAGGCCGGCAGCTCGATGAGGCCGCTCAGCGCCACTGACGTGAAGCGGTCGCTGCCCATGGTGGCCGAAGCCGACGTCAGGCCGTAGTAACACAGGTTGTTGGTGAACCTGAAGCCCGCACGGAAGGCGGTTAGTGAGTATCGCACGCTACAAGATCATACATCCTAGTGGTTCTCTAAAGCTTTTGCCACTACAGACTGCTCGATGAGCTCCTGCGAATCCTGCTCTCATCTAGAGGCGGAGAATATCCACCAAAACCAAAACAACACGAACAAAACCGCCACGACCAAGCTCGCCAGAGCATCAACGGTAGGGCACTCACCACGAGAACATCATGACCAGCGTCCAGACAGCCACTTTGCGGTACTTGAAAAGGGAGCAAACGCCTTCGGCGACAGGTGCAGCGCGTGGCGCGGCCGAGCGCAGCTTAAGCCCGGCCGGCAGCGTGGTGCCGTTACACCGGGCGATGCGCTGCAGCACGCGCAGCGCCGCCTCCTCCCGACCCTTCAGCAGCAGCCAGCGCGGACTCTCCGGCAGGTAGCTGGGTCAGGGAGGGTCAGTGTCAGCCAGCAGGACTCTGCGGCAGGTAGCTGGGTCAAGGGAGTGTCAGTGTCAGCCCGTGGGGCTCTCCAGCAGGTACCTGGGTCAGGGAGGATCAGTGTCAGCCAGTGGGACCCTCCAGCAGGCAGCTGGGTTAAGAGAGGGCCAGCGTCAGCAAGCGGGACTCTACGGCAGGTAGCTGGGTCAGGGAGTCAGGGAGGATCAGTGCCAGCCAGTGGGACTCTCAAGCAGGTAGCTGGGTCAGGGAGGATCAGTGTCAGCCAGCGCGGACTCTCCGGCAGGTAGCTGGGTCAGGGAGGATCAGTGTCAGCCAGTGGGACTCTCCAGCAGGTAGCTGGGTCGGGCAAGGATCCATCAAAAGACCACCGGTAATCGCCATGATCACTGGACGCAACGTACATAAAAACCTTTGTGAACTGCACCGAATCCCATCCACAATGTGTGTGTGCATTACAGTCATACAAAACACAACGATCATTACGACATTCCATAAATCATGACATCTGTTATCATGCCATGGCGCAAGATAGCTGGTACAAACACACCAGTGCACGGCGACTAACACAGATCAGGTTGAAAAATTCACGCCCTGCGCCTACACGCCCAGCATCCAAGCGGGCTGCCGCAACATCGACATCTGCGGCATCTGAGCATTCCTTCCGGGCAGGCCTACCGCTGGACAGACACTCACAAGTAAGCGCTGAAGTACGCGCAGCCGAACAGCGTGAAGAGCAAGTAGAGGTGGCGCCAGCTGTGGATGAGGCTAGCCGCCGCCGACAGGACGGGGATGCCCAGCGCGAACATGACGCTCATCAGATTGCCGCAGAAGGCGCGCTGGGAGGCGCCCACCACCTCCGAGGCCAGCACGAACGTGGACAAGATCATGCCGATGGTGACAGAGCCGGAGACGAACCTGTCGCGGGGCGGCCGCCGGCGGTCAGCGAGCAGTCGGGTCGAGTCGGACGGGGCAGGGTGGCAGGGGGCGGGCGCGGCCCGGAGCGACCAGCTCATGGAGGGCGTGACAGGAACCTGGCAGTGAAGCGCGGGCCAGCGGATGGTTTGAATTTGAAGGGGTTCATTTGAAGGCAGACGAAGAGACGCAGGCAGTCTGCAGCAAACCCGCAGGGTGAGGAAAGAAAGGTCTGGCGCGGGGTGATGGGCAGGTTAGAATACAGGAACAAACCGTTGGGGAGCACGCGACTGCATCAGGAACGAGTGAAATCAGTGGGTAATCCGCGGGTCAACCGGCGAGACTGAAAACGCGCGGGAACTATTCGAAAGGGTTATACAAACATGGGAAACCCGACGGCGAGATACGGGATAATGCTAGATTAAGATGTCGATAAAATAAATGTATAGAAAGCGAGAACACTGAACTCAAGTAACAAAACAAGGACTATGATAGAGATAATACGTATTGGCGGGCAACCTGCAATTTAAGCAATGGCTTTATTATTCAAATAGACAAAATCAAAATAACTTAAGAGGAAAGTGTTCCCCGACCCTATATATATATATATATATATATATATATATATATATATATATATATATATATATATACAGATACAGATATATACAGAGACAGATCATCTGGCTTCAACGGGATACTGGGAATGAGTGCGAACGGTCACAGACCGCGCATTCCATGCTCTCGAACTAACGTTGGTAGTTTTTCCGATACATAACATAAAAATACGCCTACTTCATGCAAAACATCAGTAAACACACATATTTACAAAACACCATGTAAGTAAATACGCATGCTTTCGGTGCACAACGTAAGTAAAAATGCGTTCTTTTGATGCATAACGCAAGAACGTGCGGGCCTTTCAAAGCATGTCGACACCGGATTCGTTCAATGGAATATTCACCGGCAGACACTTTCGACTGCACAGACAAACATGCGACAAGACAAGGGTCTTATCTCCAAACCTGGAGCAGTGCAGTCAGGCTTTGGTGACGCAATGGCTATAAGTAATACAAGCATACAGAACAAACACTATACTACCTACAGCACCCAGAATGCATATCACACCGTGTGCAAGGGCAGAAAACAATACGGACAAGAACAAGCACCTTACGGGGAACCATCACAACGTCTAAGATAGCAGCGTCCAGTGCTTCTATTATCATCCAAAATCGCAACATCCAGCGTTCATAACATACAAAATGCGTCCAATGCCGGCCTATGGGAGGGGCTCATAGCATACGAGCTCGCAGCGTCCAAAGTCACATCATCCAATGCTGAAAACATCTAGCGATTACGATGTCCAGTTGATACGCTTTAATCGACACTGTAGTTCTTCAACCTTTGGACGTCATGAACACTGGACGTTATGAACTTTGGATGTTGCATTTTTGGATGCTGCAAGCTTGAATGTTATGATTTTGTCCAGTCCACGGACATGGGACGTTTTGATGTTATAAGCACGTGCTGCAGTTTTGGACGTTTTGACCATTGGACGCTACCACCTCTGGATGTTTCAATACAAATCCCATCTCACACTTCTCATGGCTGCGATCCAGACTTAGCAGGAAGCTGTGCACAAACAAAAATATGTTAGGCCAGCGCACGCGCATTTCTCGATTTGTTGACCATGTCAGGCCCAAATGATGGCTGGAATTCAGGACACGTTAATTTCACCAGAGCAACAAGGGCCTCGGATGACATGTCAACTGGGAAAGGGCGGAGGGTGGGGGGGGGGGGGGGGGAGGGGGAGGGGGGAAGTAATGTCCCCGATGTGACAGACATTACCCCTGCCCCCAAGAACACATTCTGATCAAAATGAAAATAAATACCATGAACCGAATATTTCGCCTGGGTGGATGAAAACAGCCATGTTCGAGTGTACTTTCAGGTCAATAAAACATACTCCGATAGAACAGCATTTACTGCTCTGCCTTGCGATGTTCTGTGTTAAAAGTGTGGCGGTAATTTCATAGAATTTTTTTAAGGAAGCAATTTAATGGCGTGGCGCATGCAACCACAGATTTTCCGTCCAAATCACAATGGCAATCCAATAGCGGCAGGTGATTGCTTGCTAGGTCAAAGGATTTGGTAATGTATCGTCGAACCAGCCCTCCTAGTGGTTTCTTCAGCTAATGTCCAGCTGTACACGCGCAACGGTTCTTTGCAGAACAGGAAAATATTCAATGCCTCCTCATCCTTTCTTATCGTTCTATTTTCTGCAGTGGGGAGAGGGGGGGGGCTGCTAAGAGCTCACTGTTGGCGAACAAAATAATACGTTGCCAGCATGATATTAAAACAATTCAGAGCTGCAAGGCGTGCAAACATCTAAAATCAAAATGAAAATGAAGGAAGAGAAGACCAGACAAACCTTTTCACGGAACTAAACAAAACTAATTAACCCCATTCCTTAAAAACATATTCATCCTTATGATGAACATTTGTAGAAAGGTGACTGTGGCGGGAGGGGGGCAAGCTTGCTACCATTTTCGTCTGACCATGTTAAAATCTGTTAAAATTTATGGCCTGAGTTGTATTACTAGCCTCGGCATTACCGTCAAATAGCCTGAAGTGAAGGCGTTACTTTGGCTTTCAGCCTGAACAAGCGTTTTACGCTGTTTTCTTCCGAATGTTTCTCCTCTGAAATTTCGTTGCAAAACGTAAAGTAACTGAGGAAATGGCAAGAAAAATCGAACCTGTTCGCACCTGCTGGATAACGTTTCCATGCATGATAATAGCGTTTAAGCGCCAGCGCGGCAGTATTGGGCGTCTCGTGTCATACAAAGTCTGCAGCTACCCATTAGCATTCGTTTATCCCCGAGACCTGAAGCCAATTATGCCGCACCCAAATAAAATCGTGAGCATCACGCGAACCTTATGAACTTAAAATCGATCGTGGTGCACTAAATACAGTTTTGCGATCACTCGAGAAATTGCGGACGAAGTAGATCAGTCAAAGGAAACCACGGCTGGACTGTGTAGATGCCGGGAACATGACAAACATATCTCTTTTACGCGTGGCTCAATTCACCTGTAATTTTGCAGACAATACATGGAGTTGGTTTTCCGATCAGCGTTATGGTACAAGACTGGAGCGAATCTGAGCTCAGAAGTTCATTTACGGTTTATTCTTATGGTCTTTCTTCCATATTTCCCTCCCCCCATCACACACACACATACATACATTGCCAACCTATTATTCAAGGCCTCGATTCCAGCTGGCTCCAAAAATAATTTCCCATCAGCAGAAACAAGATGGCCGTTGGCGTTTACAGGTGACCTCGATAAGTGATAACTCGCTGCATGGATATCTGTGTTTGACGATGATAACGACGATTGGGGATTTAGGGTGCGTCGGCCTCAAAGGTCATATTGCGCCATCTGTGTTTGACTGTGCGGGGAGTTGGTGCCGACCCTGCCACCATGCAGTTCGAATTTTCATTGAGCCGTCAGCCAAGGCGGGCTCGTTTCCCCGTCAATGTCCAGGTGAGTCGGAGTGAGGGGCGGCGCCAAGGATTTTGAGATAGGAGGCAGAACTTTTCAGGGGGCCTCCCGGACAACAGGGAGCCCCTTCACAAGGGGGACCTTCTGGGAAGTATCGTACTCAAGGGGGAAAGGGGATACATATCTCCTTAATACATTGTTACATGTATCATATCCATGCAAAGAAGCATCGACAATTTGACAATTCAGAATTGGGGCCTTCTGACCAACACAGGGATATTTTCGATCCCGCAAAGGCCCCCCAATCTCAAAAACCTTCTGTTGCAGAAGAGTCTACTGATGCATAGATAGACCTCCTTTTCCAGATCAGGATCATTCCGATTCACAGAAGGTCTTCAAACTCAGCAAAGTGCCTCGTTATTCCAAACCAGGCCATCCCGATCCCGCAACGCGACCATCCAGTGCATGACAGAGGCCTCCACGAAGGGATAGCATATCCAGCTACCGCCAAAACAGAACGAATCGACACGATCGTAACGCGCGTCATCACAGTTGCACAAAATGAACAGTTGGAGTCCCATCTTGATGGGCAACGCATGCCCGTTCCGACGTCTCGCTAGCTTGAGAGTTACCAGCGGACAGTGTGGCGGGGGTGGGGCACCAATGCCAGGCCGTCCGCAGAACACAATGGAGGGAGCCAGAGGGAAAGCACTGACAAGCAGAGTCGCGCGTACCAGCTACGGCAGCTTCCCTGAGCAGCGTTGCGGACCGTGTGAGGAAAAAAAGAAAACGTCCGGTGGACCACACACAAGTAACAGCCACAGCCCAAGGGGAGCACACAGAGATTGACGGAGATCACGGTGGGCGGGTAAGACCATGCTGTATGTACACAGAAATGTCACAGATGTGCCCGCAGGTCGCCGACAGACGAGGGTCGCCCACCGCAAACCCGGAAGACCAAGGGCCAACAGACGCCAGCAACTAACCATGGATCGTCCCAGACTGGGATGCATGAGCTCCTCAGCACTGGCGAGCATCGACCCCAGCCCATGGGCAGGCTAGCTCCAGCAGTGTCCCAGTGAGTTCCGACCATAGTGGTAACAAGCCTGATCCACGTGGTGGAGAGACAGCACAGGGGTGTGCTCAGACAGCGGCCTATGAAACGACGACGGTGGTGAGCGGTCGGGCAGATGTCAAACCGATGCCAGAGGACGGATGCCTGGTCTGCTAACCGTTCCTCACCTGAGTACCAGGAACACATCAAAGGTGGGTGCGGCCATGCTGCCTCCGAAACAGGCCAGCAGCACCAGCAGGCAGGCAGCTATGGTGCGCAGGCGGCCCACCTTGTCCGCCAGTGGACCCATTAGTGGTGCTGCCACCATCAGGCCAGCCATGAAGGCTGACTGGCAGCCCTTGGCACGGTAGGCCTGGTCACACACCAGGTTCCACTGCAACAGGGAAAGATCACAGATTGTCATCTAGTGGAATGGTGCTGGGCAACAATTAGTCAATGGAAATTGATGCAGATGAAGTCAAATACCTGTGAACTTTTCAATTGTCTGGGAGCCTCTGTATTTGATTACTACTATTATCCAGCTAAAATGTGTGTGGTAATCCAGGCTCCATGCTTCATTAATGACCCATACATCAGAACTTAGCTGTGTGCATCACACAACATACCCACCTCTGTGACAATAGTTGAGTAGTTTGAGTTGTAGACTAATCTGGCACACTTGGCTGCTTCATTGTCAGGACATGCATTAAGCAAAGGAGCTGAGCCATCTTCACTAGGGTAGCACTCAAACTCAGGAGCAAAGGCTATAAAAGAAAGTGCATTGAATGGCACACACAAACACTAATTTTTGCACAGACGGTGGTGACCCACGACCATTTTAAGTCACCAGTCCTCACACAGTGACATAAACTGAGGAAGTACACAATGTGAGGCATGTGATGCACTGAGGCCTCCAGGAAATCAATAGTTACATCATGGCTTCAAGTGTGGTCAGAACCAAGCTGGCATATACATTCATGTCATCTCTGAATGTATTCACAGCACAAATCAGCTAAATTTAAATAACTGATTCAGCAACCTTTCCATTTGTTATGCACAATAACTCACCTGTAAATTCCATATTTAAATTAATTGATGCTATGTATACCTGGGCTAAGGATATCACCAGCACATACTTCTTTTGAGCTGGTCCAAACTCCCCAATATGGGAGAAGACTTCATCAATGTCCATATTGACACTGGAATGTGCTTATGCCACACAATGAGAATTCCAAGACCTGAAAAACTGTACTGTTATTTTTCATCCAGTGACCATTTCTGAGACAATCAATGGAAAATTACTTCTTGCAATGAAGCAATGAACAAGTGATACCAAGGGCCTTCTAGGATTTTGTTTGTGCATGGCTTATAAAAAAATTGGAGAAAACCTACATCACAATAATGGTGAAAAAGAATGATAATGAAAGGTCAGTATCAAGTTGCATAATGAAATGACAGCAGAAAGATATAGTTCATGTTTTGTGCCAAACATCACTGCTATCAACCACAGTAGTTATAAAACACTCCCTGATCATTTCTGCTGTAATTTACGGTGGTTGAAACCACCTTATCTAAAGCATTTACTTGCAGAACTTTTGAGTCACAGCATATGCTGTTTTATCTGCTCAATAAAACTCTTGGGTACACACTGCTATAGATCTGTGCTGCCAGCATACTACATAATGTGAGAGGCAAGTTACCATCACACATGGCTGCTGTCATTAGGTTTGCATTTTACACCATAAAGTTACTGCTCATGATTACAGCACTCAAATTAAAATTAACATGCGTGCCCATAGTGCCTGCAGTGTACGTGATGTAATAATGATTCATTGATAGTGATGATTATTTTGCAGCTTATTAGTACTGCACAATAACTGGTCAGCATTAGCATTCACCCTTCACTCAATGAAACAAAAAACAAAATGTTTGATAGGTGGAATCCAACACGTACTTAACAACACGACATACGCTAAGGCAGAAAAAGCATGTTAAAGGTCTTTATGGATCATATTAAAAAACTGAGCAGGACCAAGAACCTAATTTACCGGCTGCTGCCCATTGTATGTGCCTAAATAGCTCCTTATTGCCCAGATCCACACGTAATCACTTAACAACTGCTGCGAACAACCAAACACAACATTCCACATGCACGAATATGCCCATCCAAGCGTTGTCAGAACCACAACTGCTTCCAATCACAAGCTGCCAACTTTCTGGTGGAAACGGAATCCGGACAGTCGCTGTACTAAATCGAGTGGGTTTCTAGTATTAAACTGAAGTTTTCCGATTACTTTTAGCCCTACACGTATCTTTCACCACTCAGCTTGATGCTTGCATTTCGTACACTTCGATCTTTTGCGCGGAAATGAGGTTTTTGCCGAGTCGCTGACACTTGCTCATTGTCATGGCATCGCCTTCAGTGGATTCATGGCCAGCGCGGGATCTACGTTACACCCTGCACCAGCGAAACCAGCATTTCATCAAAGAGGAAGCCAAATGAGGGTGTGAGGGCTATTTCAGCAGGCGTCACGACATTGGTGCCAGGGCAAAAACTCCTACCGACAGAAGTGCTACATCAGGTATAACGGACAATACTTCTACTACAAAACTTATCCAGACTTTACTTTTATCGCAAAAACGTGTACAGCCTTTACTTATACGCGACCTTACTTTTACTGCAAAGACTTGTACACGACATGAGTGCTACACGACAGAAGTTATGCTTCATAATTTTCTATACGTCATCACACGTACTGCAAAAAACTTAAAGAGTTTGTGCTCACACACTACATTACTTCTACCGCCAAAACTCACACACGATATGAATGCTAGACGACAAAAGTATGCTGCAAATACGTATGCTGCAAAAACTCGTGCTTTTCGTTACTTACACAGGGAAGACTTTCGCAGTCCTCACTTATACGCGACGTTACAGCTATTACAAAATCTCATACATGATATGAGTGCTACACGACAAAACTTAAGCTGCAAAAACATAAACCAGCCATTACCTTTATAGCTAAGACTTGACCACAAGTGCGCTGTATATATATATATATATATATATATATATATATATATATATATATATATATATACATATATATGTATGTATGTATATATACATATATGTGCATATGCATATATATATATATATATATATATATATATATGTATATATATATATATATATATATATGCATGTATGTATAGCGGAAAGAGGGACAAAGCTGACACCTTAACGTTTTTCAATATGGGGAGTACATAATTCTGTCCAGAAAGTCGTAAGCAGGTGGATACTGAAGGCTGATCAATTGTCTATCTCTTTTAAAAAACGCTGGTTTGATATCTCTTCATGTTAAAGTGTGATCCTCCTAAATATCAGGCAATGTTTTTTCCTCATTTTGGCGCTGGCTTGGGGTAAAACGAAGCAGTATTCCGGGCAAAACGGACAAGTGAGGATACTAAATAAGCGAAATGAATATTTTCAAAGTTATCATTTTTAATTAAAACGCATCATTAAATGCATAGCTCGGTGGGTAGGTATTTGTCTGGACATCCAATAGCTATACTTCTTATGTTTGGGCTCTCATATTTTGCTCGAACCATACCACTCCATACTTGTTTCCTCATTAAGATCTCACGAATAAAAGTTATAATGGCCAGCAAATGTGTATTACAGCTTGGTATGAAGCGACAGCCATTGCTGCATGGCTTAGGCACAGAACTAGAGGAACACAGCCTGGTGGTTACACAATGAGACGACAAAGTCATCGACCAAAGTTCGATCAGGAACACTCACTCGTTCTGCTCATCAATCCACTTCTTAGTCACTGTGAACGCAAAACACGAAAAGAGCACAGCCTAGTGGATCCGTCATCAGATACGACCAATGACGAAACTAGGCAAGACATCAGCCTGCCTAGCCATCCCGGCACAGTTCGCACACGAACACACACTCGTCCTTTTCATCAATCCCTGCACAGGCATCGTGCGCCCACTTATCGCAGAGAGCACATCGCGACCAAGACTCGTTCGATTTGGACATGGAGAAGAAGGACCCGCAGTACAGACAAGCCACATCTTCTTTGTCCGAGGACTCTCAAAGGTAAGCTTTCGCGGCGTACGCTTCTCTTGTTAGTGCTGCGGTTTCTGAGTTTCCACATTCCTCCTTTTCTTCCTTTAGACTGAATTCTGTCGTCATTTTTCTTTCCTCCCTGTCTACCTTCTTTTTCCTTCGAGTCTCTTCTCGAGTTCCCCCTCGTATGGTGTGCCAGTCAAGACACATGTTTTACCTTTCTTTCGTCCTTTACCTCTCTCCTCCCTTGAGTGCACTTTTGTCACAGGGAGGATTTCGCGGGGAGACACATACGAGCTTGCGGGTGTGTCATTTTGATCTTGGGAAGCATGGCTCGGTCCAGCTGAGCATGACACTTCTAGAACGTCATCTTCGTCATCGCTAGAGCTTGAGAAATCGTCTGGCAGAGCCCCAGTGGTGAGCAACTTCGCCGGAGTTTCGGCATTAGTCGAGGTTCCCTGCCCTGATATTCCAGCATGCGTTGCGTCTCCGGCGACAGTTTCCGAGGACTCCCGAACGTTCATGCTCACCGAGACATCAACGTCAGAGGGTCCAGGCATGGGCAAAGGAGCTGCTGCTGAGTTGAGACCCACTGGTGCGTCTGCGGTGCCGATCAGCGGGATGTTCGTTGTTTCTGCCGCTGCGAAGCCTTCTTCGCCAAACACATGGCGGTTTGTGGGAAAGATCCCCGTGACTTTGAAGCCCTTCAACGCCGTCTTCACTGTTGCCGCCTGCACGTAGGCTGACCCAATCAGCTCCCCCATCTCATACAGTGTGATGACTTTATCAGGGTTGTTTCGGAGCCACGTTCTCTGATCTTGGAAGAAGAAGGTGCTGACGGGAAGCATGAACGTCCAGTCCAGTGGTTGAAGGCGGTGTGAGGTGTGAGGAGGCATGGTGAGCATCACCACACCTGCTTCCCTGCACAGTAGGATGGCTGCGAGGCTCTTGGTGTGGCTGGCATGTCCATCCAGTATGAGAAGGACCGGATCCTGTTTCGAGGGCTTCGCGTGCTGTATGAA
Source organism: Pollicipes pollicipes (assembly GCF_011947565.3). NCBI lineage: Eukaryota > Metazoa > Arthropoda > Thecostraca > Pollicipedomorpha > Pollicipedidae > Pollicipes > Pollicipes pollicipes. Next base: position 3,324,394 of record NW_023596420.1, on the reverse strand, counting down.
ATGGTTAAGCCATTTCACGAGCAGCTCCTTCTGCATCCAACCAGACTCATGGTACAGCACCAGGCTACCTGGGGAAGACCCTTCTCCAACTGCTGGTTGGCACTCTTTCCTGGAAATATCACACCTGGAGGTATGTAGCTCCCCGCAGCGTTGATACACATCACCTCGGTAACCAGCGTGCCTCGTTCCGCAGATGTCAGTTGGCCGACGTGCTTGCACCCTTCCCTCGCCAGCACCTTCTCTTGTTTTGTTGCGGCCGTCTTGAGTCACGTTTCATCCATGTTGTAGATGCGTGTGAGACCGAACTGGGCAGAATCCATCTGCGACTCAAGGTTGTCGAAGAACGCGTTGACATTGACTGAGTTGAACGCCGCGGCGCGAGCAACTCTTGTGGCCTTTGGTGCCCTTAGTGAGACCGCGGGGTTCCTCTTGCGGAAGCGCCGTATCCGCGCCTCCCCTGCCATCTTCGGCACCGTGTTGAATGGGTGAATGATTTTGTTTCTGTCTGCGAACTCATATGCGAGCTTCTTGAGATCAGTCAGCGTTATTCCGAACATCCGGTTTTGGAGCTCCATTATGTGCTGTACCAAATCTCGCTCCTGAGCTTCCATGAAAACAGGTTTGTGTCAACCCAGGACCTTCTCTGTGGCCTCTGTTCTTGACATTGCTCGCGCCTTTTTCAGGCGTCTGTCGAGAGTCGACTTCGGGACCAGAAAGCGGCGTGCCGCTTCTTTGGTGGACATTTCCCCCCTTGACTGCTTTGATGGCCGTTGCCATTGTATCCTGCTTCCAGGATTGCCGATCGATTTTTCTCCTGTAATTTCGAGCCATTCTCCGCCTAGCGGAGTAGTTCCTCTGTAAAAAAAGAACGTCAGCGTGAACGTTGAACGGATTTGGGAGGGTCATTTGCCCCTTAAGCCCACCCCCTTCCCACCCCTCCCTGGACCCATCAGTGTACCTATATTCCTTTTTGTAAACTGGGGAAACGTTTACCTACTATGAAAAATTAAGTACAATTATCAAAGCCAAATACCTATGTGCATGCCTCTAACTAGTTGGTAATAGGGTATTTCATTTCTTGCGTTAAATTAGTTAGGTTAAATATTACGGACGAAATGATAAAACACCTTCTATGTAATACTTAACAATAAGTTAGTCCTAATGTTTAAGGAACAAGAAACCGTTGAATTATTTAATCATTTCAGAAAACAAAACATTGAATCGTATATGTTTGAAGGGAATGCAAGGCTTTTCCCACTTTATTGGAGTTAGCAGCGGTTCTGGGCACAACATGATAAATAAACATGAAAACTTACTACAGTTTGCTGGGTCTTGCCCACACGCAGATGAAAGAAAACTTAAATTAATGTTTTTACACCAGTTCTGTCAGACAGAGTACCTATGCGTTAGTACTTACGCCAGTGCCTGTGCATGCAAAGAAATACACCCTTTAAATGTACGGAAAATACGAAATGTTCTGTGAGTTTTATGCGCTAATGACCAAAAATGTGTTAGCTTTTCCGTAAAACAGTCGTGTATTTTTTTATGGCATGGGCTGCCACCGTACCAAAGTGATGCCTTGCACCATCCCGTCCATCACCGCCACATTCCCGGCTCCTGTAAGCGCGGTGGTCTACGAAATTTTTCACGATACAGTAATACTTCGTGTGCAAGCTTTCTGCAGCTTCCGTTCTTCACCGCCGCATATGCCAGTGTTTGCCAAAGTATCACGGCGCGTGAATTCATACATTTACTCCCTGCACAGCCTGCTATTCGGCAGAAATGAAACCTTACAGACTCTGGTGTATCACCACCGAATTGCTATTGCCTGGAAACACGCACTTGTGCCTTTGCTACACTGCTGGTGTAGGTTCCTGTCCATTACAGGCACACGCTACTGCCCGTTCATCAAGACACCACGTCACATGTATTGTTCGCACGTGGCCACATCAAGCACCATCAAAGAGGAAATAACCGGCCGGCCCCTGCGCCGGGGAAGACGACGACAAAGCGGACGTGAATGAGCCTCAGGAGAGCGACGTGTCAAACACGGACACCGCTCAGAACCTGCGTAATTTGCAGGCGGCCATTGGGAGGCTCCGGAAGCCAACCGACACAGCGCGGCATATTTCGGTGCAAATATTGTAGTTCGAGCGTGACGGTAAGCGGTGTTGTGGGGTGGCGCCGCGTCACGGTGAAGCATGGGAGCATGAGGCACGGCAGCACGCCTCACACGAGATCTCCAGGGAAACTTTCTGTACGCCAAGCCGGTCACAACACAACACATCACGCTCATGCCAGACAGTTGGCCGACTCGCAAAGAGATGCCTGGCGCAGCACCTGTCCAACATCTGAGAGACAACGTCAGATGCCACCAGTCTCGGATTCATTTCATCAAGCAAGAAGACGGGCCTGCGATGCGCCGGCCCACAAAGGAGCATGATCAGACGTTTTGATGGGCAACTGGTCTCCCTATCATAACTGAAATATTTACGCACAGCGTGTATGCACGATAAAGAAATAAACACCCAAGGTTGGCCTGCTATTTGTCACACAATCGCCACTCATGCTGAAGCACACATCGTCGTCTTAACGGGCCTACGGGGACGGTCACTGAGGTATGTAAGCCCCCAATCACAAACAATTTCACCTTTTTTGTTCCACCTCTGCCTCGGTAACCAGTACACCGAGTGCGCTAATTCGGAGGGTAATAAGCCACCGTTTTCTGCGCAAGCCGCATTATTTACATGAATGGATATACCGTTTGTTGACGTGGTGGTCATGGATGGCGTCATAAGCCGGGCCAAGTAAACAGAGCTGACTGATTTGGGCGACACTCTTTGACCGCGAATACAGGATTTTGAGAGCTTCCAAATCTTAGAGCGGTGGGTGCATACAGATATTACCCAAACGGCATATCCTAGTTTCCCTGGTTTTATGGTAAGAAAGGTAATGCCAAGCCACATAGGGCGATTGCCTCCTCTGCATGTCACGCATGGTTATCTGTGTTTATAGATCGCATTTTTGCAGCAACCCCAAAAAGTGACCAACAGCCAAAACATTGACAACAAATTATTCTACGTAAATGTAAAATTATTTCCACATCAGTAGAAGCGAGTACTGCGCTGTGCAATCTTTGTAACTGCACTCACACCGACCTGCTGTTGTACTTAATACGGGTCGTCGGAGACCTTCAGGATGTGCGACAAACACAAAACCGAGCATTGTATCCCGAAAACTGAGCACTCGGTGACTCAACATATCCACCTCACTTAGATACCTGCTGAGGTTTGCCTTAGATTGTGGTCTTGTATCCTTCATGTCTTAAACAGAGGAGCAATATCATCTACGTTCAAAACGGGTGATCAGTTGGCACCCACGGGCAGCTCGGATTTGAGAACTCCCGGAGCTTATCTCGTCCATGAGGCCTACATGGAATTCCTAACGTAGATATGGTGGGTGGGCTTCAACAACCGGGTGGTGTCGGATCTAAGGGGCACATATTTATTTTTTCGGACTGAAGGTTAAGCTTTAGGCGATAAAAATTATCAGGGGTTTTGGTCCAGTCATAGCGGAGTACACCAGTGTAGTCCACGAATCGCTCGTGGTTTCGCAATCTACACAGGGTTTCTGTAATTTTCGCAGCTTGCCTTAGTGCTCCTTTACCATCATTCAACGAAGCAAAAGGAAACATCGAAAAAAGGTGGTGAGTATTGCCAGAAATTGCACGTGCTCTATGCCAGCCACAAGGAGGCTATCGTCTCACGGTGCATTCATATCTAGCTAATCAGCTGCTTTTACTTGTATTGTTTTTTGCAGGGAATTTCAGTCATTATTTCAAGGTACAAAAACATTAGAAAGCCGCCTGCTTCTCGAATCACCCAGGAAATCGCGGGTGAAGGTGGTGAGTGATGAGCTGATGCATGTGACATGGTTTAGTCACGTCAGTAACGTGACTGTATGAAACTCGAATGCCTGCGATTGAAAAGCTCTAACATTACGTCCAGCGAAGACAAAATCTACTCAATACACTCCGGTTGGAAAACAACAAATTATGAATGTTGTGAGCCAGGTTGCAAACTGAAAGCTGTTGGGAAATTGTCTCAGCACACGGGCTGCATAATGGAAAGGGCTTTTCCTTTTTACTATCACTCAGCTTTAGTGTATACAAATTTAGGAGACACCCGCATTCCATCATGAAATCCACTTCCGCAGCATGTATCTGATGACATTCCAACGATTCCCGATTTTAAGCCCTTCGTGATTCGCGCGATGCAATTTCGGAGAGTGCTGGCTGCAAAACTCGGCTGGCCTGTTATGTGTCCAGTCCTCTAGTCGGGGCATGACCAATCGCAGCCTAAATCCGTTGGAGTCCCGTTGAGGTCGGATTGTGCAGTCGCTGGTAATACGAATTCAGGTCGGCATGCCACTGACAACAATAAGTTTTCCAAAACAGACTAGACGCACCGACTGGCGAGTTCAGTCACGCGCTGCATGTGACCCTCAACGCACGGTGACACGTTACGCTAGTGTGCCCAATAATAAGCGCTGTGAAAAAACATGCTGTGGTAAAATTTGCCAGGTCGAAAGCGGCCCAGGCTTGTACCTGCTTCGAGGGATGAAAAATGATCCAATCAGTTGGCAAAAACACCTGGTGCAGCATTTGAGATGCATGATGCAATGCCGTATTTTGGCCCTCTTTACTCTTTCGCGTCGTATTGTGGAACTGATTGCATTATGGCCGACCAACGCAACAACTGAACCCCATTTGTAAATTGGTCATCCTATCCAGCTGTCGGCACGGAAAAGGTCCGATAAAACACTCATAAATGACAGCACAGTCGCTTCTATCAAACATAGCGCGACAGCAGATGACACTGTGTCTGACCACACACCAACCTCAGATGACATTGTGGCTGACAACACACAAGCTGCAGATGACTGACAACACAGCTGTCGCAGATGATGCACTGTACCTGACAACACACCGGCCGCAACTGGCTGAAAACTCACCAGTCACAGACCACACACTGTATCTGACAACACACGAGCAGCAGATGACACACTGTGTGTGACAACACACGAATAGCAGATGGCACTATATCTGGCAACACACCAGCAGCAGATGACACACTGTGTGTGACAATACACCAGCAGCAGATGAGACTGTATCTGACGGCATACGAGCAGTAGATGACACACTGTATCTGACAAAACACGAGCAGCGGATGACACACTGTGTGACAATACACCAGCAGCAGATGACGCACTGTATCTGACAACACACGGGCAGCGGATGACGCGCTGTGTGTGACAACGCACCTGCAGCAGATGACACACTGTGTGTGACAACGCACCAGCCGCAGCCCCCAGCACCATACCTCTGCCCATTCAGCGGAAGCCAAGACGTGTCTGGACCGCTACTGCCGCGAACATTGAGACCCCGGACGCAACACAGCGACAGTGACGGCGCACGGCTCTTACATCGCGGCCACTCGCGGCCGTGCCACAGTGAGCTTCACCACCCGCCCCACCATCTGTCGGTGAGCTTTCGCCCCCGCTGGGGGCTGGCTCTGCACGGGCGAGCAGCTGATGCACGCTCACAGCGCACAACACTGGCCGGCACGTAACCTCGGGAAGTCTCAGCCGGCGGCAGAGGCGCTGGGCGCCCTTAGCTCTGCCGTCGGGGACCGCTATCACAGTGAGGGTCAATGCCAGTCGTGACATGACGCCCTCTCCCGGTCATCGCTGGCAAGGATGCCCACCCCTCACCGAACTCCCGGTCATCGCTAGGGGGGATGGCTACCCCTCACCGAAATCGCGGTCACCACTGGCGAGGATGGCTTCCTTTCACCGAACTCCCGGTCACCACTGGCGACGATGGCCACCCCTCACCGAAATCCTGGTCACCACTGGCGACGATGGCCACCCCTCACCGAACTTCCGGTCATCACTAGCGAGGATGGCCACCTCTCACCGAACTCCCGGTCACCACCGACGAGGATGGTCATGCCTCACCGAACTCCCGGTCACCACAGGCCAGGCTCAGTGCCTTATCTGCACTCTCTCGGTCATCAGGGGTAAGGCCGACTGCCCTGCACCGCACTCCGTCCTACACCATACTCTCTCGGTCATCAATGGTAAGGCCGACTGCCCTGCACCGCACTCCATCCTACACCACACTCTCTCGGTCTTTTCTAGGGAGCGTCCGCACCATGGTGTGCCGTCGCGGGTTGAAGGTGCCGAACGTGAGGACTGCACCCCTGCCGTCCCGGCCCGGCCTCGTCAGGGTCAGGTCCCCATCGTTGATGCTTTCCTGCCGGCGGTACCAAGTCAAGGTCAAGCAAGGTACCGGACACAACGACGTTAGACGTAAAAGCCAAAGCAGAACAAAAGAAGAACTAAAAAAGAAGGAAAACGCGGCAAATGTGAGATGACTGGTGACGAAGTCTATATTTCGGTCTGTGTAAGTGCAGAGAGTGACTTATGTGCGCTCAGACCATCACCAACTGCGTCGACAGACATCACCAACTATTTTATTTGTTCGTGAGCGGTCGAGCGCCGAGCTCAAACGACGGATTAGTGCGTTATCTTACAGCGAAGATGGAGTCTCCCCGGTCACTACAGGCACCGGCTAGCAGCCGCTGCCGTTGACATCTCAGCGGACTATGCGCTATTTAACACACCACGCGCTGGAAATGGGGATCCAGCCTACCACAGTGTGCAGGCTGTGTCTAAAAGCAGACGGCTGAACGTAACCGACTGGTGGAGTTAACGGCTCTGCATCGGGGGACATTGCGCACGCCTGCAGCAGCCGGCCCTGCGATGCTGCCCCTGACCTGGATGACATTGCCCTTGTGGGGGCTGCCGGGAAGGAGGCCTGACGTAAGAGAATGTCTCCTCGTTGAATTCACGTTCAGGTGATTCAGCAGATGTGGCGTCGGCACTGGCTCGTAACTGGACGCTGCCGGCGGAGATCAAAGGTCATCACTTGGCAGAATGCCTGCTTTCATCTCTTTTTAATATTACGATGGGTACAAGGCAGCGGACGCGCCTGCAACGTACGTCCCAGATCCCTGCAGACTGCGGGCGTTCCATTCGCCCGGCCTGTGGCTCTTAAACTGCCGTGCTGTTCGGTTATGTCAAGGACCACGCCCACGTGAACAAGACAGCAAACCTCCAAAAGTTGAAGGCCGTCGTGAGGCCTGTGATGGGATGCGTCACCTTCGGCATGATGACCGGACATTCAAACACCTGCAGCAAGTTCGGCTGTGGCGCATCCCGAACCGCCAGGAGGCCCAATTTGAACATCTTCTGTAGTTACTATTTGGCGACTGCGGCACTTCTGATGACTTTCTCTGCCACTGATCGTGTTTTGCCGTTGAACTGGCAGTCGAGTCGGCAGTTGAGCTGCCGTCGAACCGCAGGCGTGGCTGCGCCACAAATACACTCGCCCCTGTTGCTTAACTGTTAACGGACGACTCTGTATAACGGCGGGGGGGCATGTTCTTACCGGACATGTTCGGTACGACGTCCGGATTCCGGTCCGTGTCGTAGAGTTTAGCTCCGACCTCTGTGTCAACAGCCGCCGATCTCTGCTTGACTTTCACGGATGAGTTTAAAAGATGCGTCTGGACAGCCGGTTTTCTTCGGCTTCGACTGAAATCGGATTATAGCATCGTATTAAGCTGTAAGATGGTACTACTGCTTAGTGACATCTTATATCGTTGACAATAGCGCTTTATATGTGGTAAAAAGACATGCTGCTTTTGTTTGTGATCAGCTATTGAATCCCGTAACATTTCAAAAACACGTTTTTGAAGGAACTTGTGCGCACTACTTTTCTAAATAACGTGGAAACAATATCCGCAGGGTCTTCGCAGTCTTCTCATCAATCTCAAAGGCATACCACAGTGCATCGCTGCAAGCTTTTCAAGGATTCGAAACAAATCATGCAGGTGACGTGCGTCTTTTAAACGTTTAAACACAATTACCACTTTCAAATGAAAGTCATGTGCTACATGATAGCTTAAGTCCTGAAATACAGTTATTCCAGATAATGGAGCAAATTATTTATTGTGAACAATTCAGGAGATCCGGTGCAATATTGTGCATTAGACATCCACGTGGTTTTTCCGCCAGATTTCATGCGAGCCTGTGAACCCTCGACAAGACGGTCTCGACTCTGTAAACACTCGACAGGGTGGCCTCGACTCCGTGAACTCTCGACAGGGTGGCCTCGACTCTGTGAACTCTCAACAGGACGGTCTCAACTCTGTGCATCCTCAACAGGACGGTCTCGACTCCGTGATCCTCGACAGGACGGTCTCAACTCTGTGATCCTCGACAGGACGGTCTCAACTCTGTGATCCTCGACAGGACGGTCTCGACTCTGTGAATCCTCAACAGGACAGTCTCAACTCTGTGAATCCTCAACAGGACGGTCTCAACTCTGTGAATCCTCAACAGGACGGTCTCGACTCTGTGAAGCCTCGGCAGGGTGGTCTCGACTCTACGCCATCAGCTGGGCCCCTGACCTGCTGCCTTTGATGCACGCCACCACGCCGATGGCGACAATGATGAGGGAGGCCACGATGCCGATCAGGACGCCCAGGATCGGCGTCACAGTGAACCGCTGCTCCTCCGCCGGTTCTGTCAACAGTGGGGAGGGACTGCCTATCCTGCCGTGTCTCGCATTCGGCACCGGGATATTTTTCACATCTAACCCACAATGATCGGTGGCGGGGTGGGGGGGGGGGGGGAGGGGATGGGGTAGGGGTAACGCAACATTTTGCGGGCTGTGATTATTAATGTCATCCGACCATTATGGAGTGATTTTTTCCACTTCGTAAACGTTCCAGACACATAGACTATTGATCCTGAGTCTACGAACCGCTGCACACGGCGCCATACGGCAGTGCTCGACAGAATACACCAGGCTGTTTTAGAGCTACGTGCAGCCGTGGCAGGTCGCCCTTTCTCCTTCTTTGCGATTCGCTGACCTGCAGGCTGGTCCGTGCCGCCGCCGCCGCCGCCGCTGCTGCTGCTGATGCGCTTCTCGGCCGCCTTAAGCGTGAAGCCGTCCAGCGTGATGGCTCGGCTGCGTCCGCGGCTGTTGGCCGCGTACAGCTCGAGCCGCAGCTCCAGCCCCGGCGGCAGCTCCAGCACCGCGAAGTGGGGGAAGGGCCGGGTGAGGTTGCGCACCAGCCGCCGGCCAACCACGTCAAACAGCTCGGCCACGAAGTACTGCGGCAGACCGCCGTCGAAGCCGGCCGCACACTTCACCTCCAGCGAGTCGGACGTCTGGTTGATGACGGTGCAGTTCCGCAACGGCTCCGGAGGACCTGCCGGAGATGATGCCAGAGTCGGATAGGGCGAATATTTTGCATCTCAAATCTATTTGACACCGGCTATAAGTTAAAGCCCAAATGCGCAAGGACAGATCTAAGCCGATCGCTCTCAATGGTAAATCAAATTGTGAATTAAGCACATCGTTCACAAACATCAGCGGCGCACCATCGCTCTTCCTCTCACCAGCAGGAACAATGTTGAAGACGCAGGGCTTGACCATGGGACCGATGTCGTTCTCCGCCGTACAGAGCAGCGTACCGTAGTCCAGCTCCGTCTTGGGCGTGTAGGAGGAGCGGCTTTCCAGGCCCCGTGAGACAATCTGAAGATAGATCACCGTGTTCACGAAACGGCTGGGTGCAGCCGTTAATATTGAAACGTTGTCGTGTTTCTGCGCTGGAAAGTCACGGCGAAGGTCGTACGAGAAACAACAAGGTGAAAATCATTAATGCAGTAAGAATCGGTGCTTTCCCATGGTGCATTCGGATGGACTCGGTTCTTGCAGGAGTCTTCCACAAACGTTTAAGGGTACGTGGAATCGTGAAGAAGTGTTCGTCATCTCTGGCGCTCAGCAATCCACTGATCACAAGTCGTTTGCGGTTGGTGATTGCAGACAGTGAGGTTGGCTAGGCGCTCTTGCCAACATCAAGTCGACATGACTCTCTCAAGGCGACACACCGCTTGCAAGTGGGGAGATGGATAACACAAAGAGGTGACATGTGCCAGCCTTCCCACCTCACACGATTCCTCTCTTCGCCACCCCTTCTCCCCTCCTCCAACCAGCCAAAAGACTGTGGTGCACAGGCGTCTTATTTCAACCTTGCACTTAAGCCCTCCTCCGTGAGCAGCAGCGGCATTAGCATGGCATCACGTTCTCCAAACTAGGCAAAATCAAAGACGAGACGTATTGACAGTCCTCCAAAGCCGCAATCACATCTCCTTTCAGTCCGAGTCGCCGGGCTTCGACCGAACTGACCTGTGAGAATGGCAGGTCAAGCGTCTCTGCCGAGCTGTTAAACTACCACCTGTAGGTGACGTCTGCCGAACTGACCTGTGAGAATGGCTTGTCAAGCGTCTCTGCCGAGCTGTTGAACTGCCACCTGTAGGTGACGCCTGCCGGACTGACCTGTGAGAATGGCAGGTCGAGCGTCTCTGCCGAGCTGTTGAACTGCCACCTGTAGGTGACGCCTGCCGGACTGACCTGTGAGAATGGCATGTCAAGCGTCTCTGCCGAGCTGTTGAACTGCCACCTGTAGGTGACGCCTGCCGGACTGACCTGTGAGAATGGCAGGTCGAGCGTCTCTGCTGAGCTGTTGAACTGCCACCTAAAGGTGACGTCTGCCGGACTGACCTGTGAGAATGGCAGGTCGAGCGTCTCTGTCGAGCTGTTGAACTGCCACCTAAAGGTGACGTCTGCCGGACTGACCTGTGAGAATGGCAGGTCGAGCGTCTCTGCCGAGCTGTTGAACTGCCACCTAAAGATGACGTCCGCCGGACTGGCCTCCACCTGACATATGACGCGCGCCGCCTCGTTCCGGGCCGTGCCGTACCGGCTCTTCTGGCCCGACACACACACGGGCGCGTCTGCGGCCAGAGCACGCCGGTCAGTAACCATGGCAGAGGGGGCAATCATAATGGGCAGGAACCACGGCAGCATCCGCGCGGCCTGGACAGTGAACGCCAAGCAAAACATAAGAACGGCGGCGGCGCGGCACGAGTACGTTCCCACATACGACGCAAGGGAAGACTTCGGGTCAGTCGATTTCCAATAGCGTTATTTATGAATTAGCGCCATCACGCCACATCTTTGAAACCGCGATCGCTACAGCGTGACAGGCAGCCCACTTAAGGCAGCGATCAGACACATTTGTGAAGGTTTCTTAAGGTCCCTGGTCGCATCAAGTTTTGGTATCACCAAATGACCGTAGATTGATTACTCCCGCATGCCATCACCTCTCTCGACTTACACCGTACGCTGAGAAGTAGTATTTAAGCTGTGCTCGAAGTGCTAAACCACAGGAGAGAAATTGCTTCTATTACCTCTAATTTCTAAATTGTGCTATAACGATATCTTCGGAAAACCTTTTCGCCGTGTGGGTCTTTTAAAAAGTCAACTTTTAAATTGTTTAAAGTTCATTAAGTTAACTGCTGATTATGTTTAACACTGATGCTAACTTTTACCAACTTGCAGGTGTAGCTGTCATCCCCAGCAAGGGAAACGAGGGGGGGGGGGGGAGCGAAAGTACAGCCCCTTGCCGATTCAGCACCCGAAGTTCCGGAGCAAAAGTTCGGCCTCAGAGCAGTCCGTGATCACCAGCTTTTGCCGGATCGCTTCGCAATATCCCCTGCGGCGGTCCGATCAGCACGGGTCAACCGAGGTCAAACCAAGGGTTCGGCTTCTCTATGTGATGTTGCAGACTGCGGTCGCCCAAAGAGCTTATAACAGCACCACTTCTTCCCAAAGGGAATCTGACCGCGGTGAGTCCATGACTTCTTAAAACTGTAGTCATCTATGACTCCACACTCAAGTTCGTTATATGCGATGGCAGAGTTGGTACACTGTGAAAATGCCGTTCTATAAAACTTTCATGCTGTAATGCTTACTTGTGCCATTTATACATGTATGATACATCATTATATCAATGCTGCAAATTTAACATGTGCTTTAAAGCTTAACTTGACCTGACTTTGATCGGAATCTACTCGTACAAAACAATCGTCACAGCGTAACTACACTAGTTCATGATAAAGCAGCAATCTGGTCTTTGGTTTTCAAGAATTTGCTCAATGTGGCTTTCACCCCAAATGGCTTTTGGAAATATGTCAGCATTGATGAAGGTTATTATAGAAATACCTGACTTCATTTGGGAGCACTAGGCCATGGTCCTGCGCACGCGGAACCAAGAACTCGTCGCAGAATTAGATTTTCCCCATTTTCCCATGCACATGCTCAAGTATGAGGTCATGGGTCACTTGCCAGTTGTGTTAGATATCTTAAACTTAAAAGCCATGTGTAAAACTTTGCAAAATGAGCTGTCCAAAACTGTGTTACGGTGCACTGTTACGAGGTTCGAGAATTGGTTCGGAACAACGCAGGACATTAACAGCAATCCCTCTTCCTGGAGGGATGTGTGGGTTTTTGAAAGATCTGCGTGATTACACCAGCAATGTTTGGACCCTCACGAACGTTCGAGTATTAACATCGACATTCTAGTGGCCTGCGAACCCAAACCACACGCCTCAGTTGGATACTCCAATATTCCGAATGCGATTGATTACCTCTATTGGACGCACATGAAAACATAAAATAGTCTGCCAATTTTGGGTGAGCGTGGAACAAAGGCTATTTGCGGTATAAAGAAGTGATGGTGTATATGGATGCAAACATGACTTCTAACGTCAGTAGGTGAGGTTCCATGAGCTATGGTGAACTGTCCAGCTTGTCCGTCACTTTGCCAGGGCCTTCTCAACGATCGTCCGACGAGGACAATAGAACAGGACAGCAGAAGTGCACTGCCAGCGGTCAGGAAGCACCAACTCCTCACTTACCCCCATACCATCCCAGCTTTCTGCGACTTGGCTAGCTTCTGCTCTGTCCCCATCACCACCCCACGCCGCAGAGAGCCTAATTGGACACGTTGTTTTTCGACGCTGGGGCTGGTTTTTGGCAGCGCCGGGCGAACACGCCATCCGGGCCCAGAGTTTGACGACATCGGATTGATGCGGAGGAGTGGCGCGGCCGGGCTCGTTTGTTGGTAATCTGGCAGCGCGCCCAGACGGGAATTAAGGATTCAGTCCGGGCTGCCGGCACAGAACGGGCCGGAGAACACCTAGGCCTGCTCGGCGTCCCCTACGCCTGGTTGTACCGGAGCAGCGTGATGAGCTCCTCCCGACAGTGATCGGTCCAGAGAGAACTACCTGAAATCTGACGTCCCATAACGACCAGAGCGCTGCGACCACGCCCTGCTCTTACGAGAACTCTTACAAACCTCGCCGCTCGATACCTATGGAACCTTAAACGACAGAAAAGCCCTCTTCAGCGCCACTGCCGTCCGCACATCGCACTAATAAAGCCGACTGTGACGCCACGAAGCGCCGCGAGACGTGAGAGCACACCTGACCGCCGCCCACTCACACTTGACGCTGAGGTGGACGAGCCGGCTAACAGCCTCGCCCTCCGGGTTGGCCGCCCGGCACCGGTACGCGCCGGCCGAGCGGCGGCTCAGGTTGCGGATCACCAGGCTGCGCTCGTTGATGCTGACCATGTCGCTGACGCCGGCGCGCGGGCTCGGCCGCACCGGCCTCTCCTGCCGACACAGACGAAAGCGTCTCATGTCAGTGGCTTTGGCCTTCGTTCAGGGCGCAAAGAGCGGAAATAGGTCGCTGACGGTGGGAATGACGCCAGTTCTTTACTTGACTCAGCCATCGTATCGTGAGTAAGTACATTTATTCGTCACACATCAATCTACCCTCCGACAATCTTCAAAATGCTGAATGGCTGGTCGACGTCACATGGTTTTCCATCAGCATAGCAACGTCGGTTTTTCACCAAGGATATGTACGAGAACGCATATAGCCCCTGTGCAGTGACAGTGGTTGTCGGCAAGCGCAATGTAAAATTCTGACCAATGAATCGTGAACGACACCGCGCTTTATCATCCCGAAACAGATCCTTCTCTATTCTCCCGCTCGGGGATTTGATAGTCTTTAAAGCCGACGGCCTGGCTCTCTTCATGGGAGGCGTGATCTCCTGATTCGGCCGATACCCGCCTCAAAGGAGGCCTCGTAAGCCGCCAGCCCCGAGGGCTTTATCTTGAGCGGGCGATAAATCTGGCGGGCGTGCGCCTGAACCGGCGCGCAGTGCGTCATCTCCGGCGCGGCGGCTGCGCCGAGTCAGCCGCGCCGGAGCGCTGCGCTCAGCGCGCCGCCGTCCGACGCGCCCAAGCCCCGGGTGAAGCACGACCGCTCGCGGCCGATTCGCGTCCGCCTCAGCGGTGACAGACGGGCGCACCCCGCGGCCGTCTGAGTAAGCCGCGGCACAGGAGCGGGCTGGAGACACGGGGCGGTGGGCGACCGCTGCCAGCGACGTACCCGGGGCACAGGGGACGGGTCATGACCACGAGTGCTGCGGGACAGGACTATCGCGAAGGACCAGGCAGTCATTTGCGAGGCAGTGGTACCAAATTGTATCCCATACCCATACCTTTTAAGACATGGTTTACCTTTGCGTAAGACTCGAGCTCCCCGGTCTCCATGCAGAGGAATCATATTAAGATATCGCAGCGCACCCTAAACCATTCAAAACATCGAATAGGATGGACGTGCTATATTCCACTGAACCCCAGCTGATGCGATTGCAACATTGTCAGATCCACAACCGAGCTGTGGGCTGTTTTGACGCGCTTTCAGATGCGATTTTTTGCTTCCAAATGCTTGCACACATCTCTGTGAATACCTGCTCGCATGCTGGGACCAGACAACGCTGTAGACGATTGGGCCGTGCCGACCATTCTCACGTTATGTGACCAGACAATGCTGTAGACGATTGGGCCGTGCCGGCTATTCTCACGTTATGTGACCAGACGGTGCTGTAGACGGCCGGGTTGGCCCGGACGTTGCACTCGAAGTAGACGTCGGCACCCTCCCGGATGTTCTCGGCGTCCAGTGCATTACCGAGCCGCAAACTGATGATGGGCGGGACTGGAACAGGACCGGGCGTCACCCTCAGCCGCACACCGACGCACGGCGCTCCTCACAGGGAGGCCAGCTCACCCGCGGGCCCGGCTCACAGGGCGGCCAGTTCACCCACGGGCCCGGCTCACAGGGCGGCCAGTTCACCCACGGGCCCGGCTCACAGGGCGGCCAGCTCACCCACGGGCCCGGCTCACAGGGCGGCCAGTTCACCCGCGGGCCCGGCTCACAGGGCGGCCAGCTCACCCACGGGCCCGGCTCACAGGGAGGCCAGCTCACCCACGGGCCCGGCTCACAGGGCGGCCGGCTCACCCACGGGCCCGGCTCACAGGGCGGCCAGCTCACCCGCGGGCCCGGCTCACAGGGCGGCCGGCTCACCCGCGGGCCCGGCTCACAGGGCGGCCGGCTCACCCGCGGGCCCGCGGGTGAGCTACAAGCGGCTGTCACGAGTTTGTACGCCTTTGGTCTGAAATCAATTGGTTTGGAAGCGTTAAAGGTTTCTGGTTAATCTATATGTGCCAAAATCGAAGAAAATTTGACAATAGGATATGGCAGATGCCCCCGGAAAATTTGGCAATAGGATATGGCAGATGCCTCAGGAAAATCTGACATTAGGATGTTGCAAATGCCTCAGGAAAATTTGGCAATAGGATATGGCAGATACCCCAGAGAAAAGGGCATGCGGACCATCTTGTTCCAAACAATTGATCATGAAGCTGGCCAATCAGTTCTGCACTATGAATACACATAACAAGCCCGACAGGACCCACTTGCGACAATACTGCGGGTTATGGGAAATCATCTCCCGCATCCAGTTTAAACAGAAACATGCGCCTGTTGGTGGAAAGGAGCCGCGTTGACAGTGTTATACCATAACAATCCAGTATGAGAAATGTGGTAGACCACTCTACGAAGCGAGCGCGTCGTGACAACCCGGGGTCCGGCATGGCTGTATGTCACCCGAACTTCTAGATCGGGCACGACGTCCGACATCAGTTGAGGCAGAGGAGTTTCAACAGCATTCACAAGGCGAGCTAATACATTGACCCACATTCGTTTCGCTGAAGGATGTGCTATTGGTATCTGCAAGCGACTCGCCGAGCGTTGGCACTGCTGCAATCATTTTAATGCGTCCAGTAGGGGCGGGCCAGTCCCACAATAGCCAGACGCGTCCTGCATCAAAAACACGATGGATATATACGGTTCCATATCAGCGAGGGAGTGCAATACAAAGGAGCATTGTGCGCGGCTGGTGGCTCGCTGTCGAACGGGCCAGCTAATCTGTATTTGTCGGCGTGTTCAGATCTGGAAACTGCTCTGGTTGATCGTCACTTCGAGACGTGCAAGGCTGCCTGTACAGCTAATCTGGAGAGCGTAAACACATGCTCGATCCTGCCACGGGAACTCTGATTAGGGAACTCAAACGCTCCGAGAGAGTGATACCGATATAAGCCGACATACGTCATGCTAGGAAGGAGGTATTCAGCAACTCTTTACATGAGCAAATGTATTAGACTGAATTTCACCTTCTGTCTGTCATGGGCCGAGGTTTCTGTGTTAATAGATTCATAAGGCACTTACACCTGACGTTGAGCAGCCTCTTATCCTCGATCGTGCCGCCCGAGACCAGGCTGTTCTCTGCCCTGCACGTGATCTCTCTGCCGTTGTCGTCTACCTTGTAAGCACAGGACGTCAGACCACGCAAGCCGGCGGTCGTTCTCTACTTACACCTGACGTTGAGCAGCCTCTTATCCTCGATCGTGCCACCCGAGACCAGGCTGTTCTCCGCCCTGCACGTGATCTCTCTGCCGTTGTCGGTGGGGCGCGGCTTGAAGGGCAGCGTGCTGCTGGTGATGTTGCCCAGTCCGGACTCCTGCCGAGGCCCACAGCTGGTAATCATCGCGCCAGGGCTGCTCGATTCCGAGATTATAGCTTGTTTGATGAGTCGACGGCAATCGCCTGATAGTGATGAATTGCCCGTCGGAAAATAACGCAATATGGCGCGAATGAGCAAAACGTGAGCGCAAGAAGTGTCACCGGCACCGTAAGCGACCACCGTCAACTAATAACCTCTCGTTGAGTGGGCACCGGCAGACACGGATCGCACAGAACAGCTGTGATGCAGCGATAAGGAGCTGCAGATTCGGGCTCTTTGGTAGCATCTATGTAGAATAAGGGCTATCCATACATAACAAGACACGCTCCCAATAACGCGCTCACTAATATGTCGCTACGGAAGCTCCCATGCACTTGATGCATTGTCGCACCAACATCGCCTGAATGATTTCACTTATGCAAAATCAACAGAATGTTACGGCTCGAGCCCAAGGAACACTCGACACGACCTCTTCAGCTTCAGGAATAACAGCGAAAGAGGGCACTTAGGCGTTCCTTTTTTCCTACACGGAAAAACCTCATCAACCCGTTTTTCTGGGTGCAAGGTCAAACTGTATTGACCGGGCTGACGGCCACTGCATCCTATATGCGTTGGGAGGCCATTGGGTTTATAAAGGATACAGCCTGACACGTCGCAACGACCGTTTGACATGACTTTCAATGACAAGATAACACCGAAATGCGGGCTTTTGCTGGCTGTTTTGTAACATCTTACATAAATGGATCAATACGAAATAGCATGCATATTTCTACATCCGCAGGCGAGCCGAGGGAGGTTTGCAGCTGTCTGGAGCGGTTTAATCTGGCGGTGAATAACCCCGCCGCAAAATTACACACCCCGCTGACCGTCCGCGGCCTGTTTTGGCCATGAAGCGGGGATAGGTGTCTGAGACACGAGAATTGATGAAGTATTTTTCAGGTGGGGCCGAAATGTGCGTTATAAGCTTCCTTGCCTGCACGCGGAGCCTAAGGGCAGCGTTTCAAAATGCTTTGATCAATATTCGGAGTCAGTCAAAGAGTAGACTGCGGAAAAGCGCCCCGTCTACGTACTATATTACAGTTCATTGACAAGTTCCCAAGTGATGGAGGAAAGCATTGTAAAATATTGTAACCAGCATTTTAAGCTCAAATGCAGAAGTGGATGGCCACATCTCGCGCTGGCGAGCGATAAGAAAAATTAATGGTGCTTATCGCATGTGGATAGCTGGGCCACGGAATGGAATGGTTCCCGTTTCTGTTCATTTCGCCTACTTGAGCTCGACAGACCAATGCGGTTCAGCTGACGCCAGTCTTATCGCGTCACAAGACTGATGATGGAGCCAGCCAGCCTCCATCCCAGCTGATAAATATGGGCTATGTGCACCAGCCAGGCCGACACACTCGGGGAGCGAAACAATGCAGGGTAAAAGGCTGGTATGCCGCGGTACTGCCGTTGTGCCGGGCTGCACCTTGGTCCACATTCAATATTATGACTGTTAAACGCAGCATTGCAGCAGTCAGGCAAAATAACGATAAGCGGCTGCGGAAATACAAATGGTGAAAGAGATGATGGGACTAAAGCCATTTTTCAAGACAATTTTTTATGCGTCACTATGTAGTTGACGATAAACCTTCATGGAAAAGGAAATGCCGGCCTTCGCTGGCCGTTTTGTGACATCTTACAGAACTGGATCAAAACGAAATAGCCTGCATATTTTACGTCCGTAACTGGTGTCGTTAGCATTACTTAAACTGCTTGAAGCTACCTGTGATAAATTGATGCTAAAATTGCAACACATGCAACAGTTAATATAAAATTTGCTAATCGGGCCGGAAGCAGAAAGGAAATGCGAATATTTGCTCGGATTTTGTATGGGATCCAAAAATCGAACGCTTATGTAGCTGCTATGTTTTCCCATCATTGAACACTGGGGCTTAGAATTTATCAGCAACATCCTGTGAACGGGAAGCACGCCTTGCTACACCACAAACCATACCACCACACCTAGTTACACCACAAACCATACCACCACACCTAGTTACACCACACACTATACCACCACACCTGGTTACACCACACACCATACCACACCTGATAAAACACGCGCTGGAGTCCTATAGCGCAACGTGCCGAGATGGTGTGTTCGAAACACAGCGGAGACCAGCGAGCGTCGGGAGGCGTGGCATGCAGCGGAGACCAGCGAGCGTCGGGAGGCGTGGCATGCAGTAGAGACCAGCGAGCGTCGGCAGGCGTGGCATGCAGCGGAGACCAGCGAGCGTCGGCAGGCATGGCATGCAGCGGAGACCAGCGAGCGTCGGCAGGCGTGGCATGCAGCGGAGACCAGCGAGCGTCGGCAGCCGTGGCATGCAGCGGAGACCAGCGAGCGTCGGGAGGCGTGGCATGCAACCCACCGTGAGCTGGGCTCCCAGAACGCGCCGGTCTTGAACCCACCAGGAGATGTTGGCCGGCGGTCTGGAGCCGTACGTGCGGCACACGAGCGCGTACAGCATGCCCGACTGCATAGACGCCCTGGACGAGCCAAGAATCTCCACATCCAGCGGCCGGACTGGAACGGAACGACACGAGCTGAGTAGAGACTGAAGCGACCAGACACCTCCCAAAGGCTTGGCCAGAGAAGCTTGGCTGGAGCCACCAGCTGCAATCTGCAAAAGCTCTACAGATGTCAATCAGATCACGCCGTTTGTGCTATCGTGTTCACAAGATGCTCCGGTGCCAGCTACGCAGAATTGACGAAGTCAGCGGGCGTCGCGGCTGTGCGACACATCATGTCGCGAGGGAAGGACCTCGCAGGGAATCGAGCCCCGTACCGCCGGTTTCTAAGATGCACAGCTTAACCACCTAGCCGTCGTACCCCTGACGAGGGATGCCTTCACGTGGTGAAAGCACTGATGCGAAAAGCCACCACAGTTTTGGAGACACCAGTCACAGATTGGGATTCACTGATCAGTGCGAGATTGAGTCTCTGCCAGAATAATAACTGAGATCGAATGAAAAGAGAAGAGAATGTCTACAGCATGAACATGCTTTCCGATAGTATAGTGGGCCAAAACGGGTTGCAAGGTCCCAGTTAAAAATTTGAAATAACTTTACGTCAGACGAAAGAAAACTCATACGCCATACGATTTAAATG
Organism: Pollicipes pollicipes; assembly: GCF_011947565.3. Classification (NCBI taxonomy): domain Eukaryota; kingdom Metazoa; phylum Arthropoda; class Thecostraca; order Pollicipedomorpha; family Pollicipedidae; genus Pollicipes; species Pollicipes pollicipes. The sequence goes on along the minus strand of NW_023596420.1, from coordinate 3,304,328 downwards.
AAGGGCGTGGCAGCGACATAAAAATTGAGTTATTCGTATTTCAATTTGAGCCGGCGCTGCACAAATAGTGTTCCGTTAAAGTAACCGGTAAGGGACGGCGGATGCTCGCAATCAAACCTAAGTGACAACAGCTATGGAATTTTTGATGCCAGTGCCTTTCATGCCATTTCCCATTTTCAAGTTCTCAAGTTCATTCAGAGCTCTTGAGATACAAGAAAAGGCTGACAGTGCCAAAAAACAAATCCGGTTCCTGAAGAGGTTATCAGTAGTGGAGTATGCATACGTCCTGTACAAATATCCCAGGCTTACAACTGAACGCATCCTTTATATGCATTGAAATATAGTCAGCTGTTAGCGAAAGATGACGCAAACATACACTACAAACCGACGGGAGCGAAAATTGACGGGCGGCGACAGCTTTTATTCTGCGCAGGCAAGGAGAGGTTGCGTGCTCGAGAATATTGCGTTCGAGGTTCCGAGCCGCACTCCTTTCTTCTGCCTACGTCCTTCGGCGTTTCAAGCCCTTAGCATGTCACAGTCCGCTGACCCATGCCCCATCACTGGCATATCTTATGGCATAGTCAATGCATCTTAGATCTGTCGGTGCGTCCGCCCAACACGGGTTTGACGCTGTGACGAGATGGGTGGGATTGTGAGCCGAGGCTGCTGGGCGTGTATACCCGCTCCCACTGCCCAACACTATAACTGGAAGTAGCTTGTGATGGGTGTTGCAAGTGTTCCGCACCTACAAATTTCCGCCATTTGCGCGTGGAAATGGTTGGGTTTAGCGCGTAGCACAGCACAGGTCCGATGGGTGAGACTACTGGCCTGATGGGAGCCGGTCCGAGGGTGCAGCTCGTTTGTAGCCGATCGCGGCCATCAGCAGCTTTTTAGTCACATTGGAGGCGTTCACGGGCTGGATTTCCGATTAAGAGATTATGTTTAACGCGTTATTCCCCCCCCCCAAAGGTTTCTGAGGCACACGTTACACAAGAAACGGTTGTGAGGTGGCCCCAAATAGGGGGCCACTGTTATCGTCGCTGAGCCGAATCGTGGACCGCTGTTATCGTCGCTGCCCCGCATTGTGGGTCGTGTGTGCTGAAGATCCTCGAACACGTAACCCCTACGTGTCCGTGCAGAAAACGACCACGACCACTTGTCAATTCGATTTGTGTGAATGCAAGCTGGGTTATTTTCTGCTCACAACTGATTATATTCCAATGCACATGAAGTTCGCTGCACCCAGTAAGCCTTCCAGCATGAGACTTAAGAATGACCAATCACATTGTTACTCGAGAAAAAACTTCGCAACATGTCATACTTAAACGGAGTGTTCTACATTTGTATGGGGGCTGAAACTCAAATAGCCATCTTGAAGATCATTCGGTGCAGTTCAGAGCCCTGCCATTCTTAAGACCTAAACCACTTTAGTTTCTAAGCTGCACGCCCGCGAAGATATGCAGGCTAATTCGGGAGACTATTTCGAAGTCACCCGGGAATCCATGATGCCATGATAACGCCATTCAAATTCTGCCATTCCGCTGGTCATGGGGTTATCAAAGCCAAGAAAAGAGTGAACTGTCGAGTTGTTCATATCTGGCGTTCGTGAGCTGGCTTCCAGATATAACGGCCGTTAATTGGCTCCCACTCGAAGTTGTGCAAGGGAAGATAACGAACTCAAACGATGACGTATTGACAAGCATATTGACTGATAAGATAGATTGTGTTGTCTAGAGTAGCGTTTTCCACTACAAAGTATACCAATAGTTATCAGAGAGCTCAATTCACCTCTCGCGCTTGCTTCAATATCTTAAAATGTGGAGAATTCTCTTTAATGGAGGGATAACCATCCTCAGTTTGTCATTGTATGCATGTGCTTGACATCCCAAATATCTCCAAATGTGAGCCTCTGGCAATAAACCGGTGGCACCCATCTGTTGCATTCTACCATAACAAAGCGCAGGATTACTTGAGTGGAAGTGTTGTGCACCAGAGCACCCTCTCTCCTCTCTCTCTCCCTCTGTTGTTTTTAGTGGAAAATCAATTTGCATCTTGTTGTGAAACAAAGGCATCAGCTTGTATTCCAAAGCATCAGCGTGTATCGAATTAGCCACCACTGTGTATCGACTCAGCAAACTTTTACAAACTTTGGCCAGAACGACTCCTTGGGGATTCCGATATCCTACCATATCTTCTGAAATGGAACCTGCAAAACAATGTGTTTTCTTACCCTAAGCATCTTCTGTAGCAATTTTGTGGGAAGTTAAAGGCGTATGCGAATGCTACTTCGGTAAATAAAACAACCAACATCTTGTCACAGAAAGTCAAACTTGATGCAGAATTAATTATGTTGTCACAAAAAATTGCTGACAATCAAACTTTTCCCCTGCCTTGACACTGTTTTTGGGCTTGTTCTCTGCTCGGAAAACAGAAGGTGAAAGGAAATAATCCTTACTAGTGGCACCGCTGGCCAAGTGTGTTTTCTATGGACTACCACACAATATTCAGCTTCATCAGCCTAGCCCGGCCCAGCGGCCGCGTTTTTAAGACTCCACAGCTACCGATTGCAAGTTAATGCGGTGGTGAGCATTAGGAAGCCTGACTGTTGAACAACTATACCGTGTTAATTTTTAGTAAATTTGCATGAAATCGGTCGGATGACACGAGTGTTCATGCAAATCTCTCATATCGCTACGATGTCACATTCCTTATCGATCATTATGAAAAACGCAAAGCTTTCAACTTGAGACAGAGCCTGAAGCACAGGGTTTAAAACTGGGTCAAGGCCTCGGCAACCGAGCGTCGCAGCGAGACGACACAAATATCTTTACGGAGGAGAAAGAGGACAACCGCATAGGCGAAAGCGTGATGCGATGTGTACAGATGGTTACGCTGCCTAGTGCCCTAACTTTTGGTTCCCCTGTTGTGGAGGGCTTTTAAGTTCGCATATCAGATCTCAGGAACCAGAGCGGATGAAGACGTGAGAAACTGCACGGTGTGGAAAATGCACAGAATTCAACTTGTTGAATGTTCTCAAAACCATCAAGCTCATAGGTTTGATGGTTTTGTGTGGCCAGTGATCGACAGAGAAGTGGCCAATGTCAGCTTTCCCGAAACCGATCTCAAATATAATAAACTGTGACTTGAGCCTGTTGCTGGCCCATGGAACCGCTCAGACCGTAGCGCTTCTTATTGGTAACAATGTGAACATATGCTATTTTTGCGATAATTTACCCACTTTCTGGATCACTCTGAAATTGCAAGAGCTGCAAATAACTGCGAAATCCTTGATTTTTTTCGATGGAATCTACCGAGCCTGACTACATCTATGGCACCATACCTAAAGTAAATTACGCGTGGACTATAAAGTGAAGCTGTAGTCCTCTGATACTCCGCCCGCCAACCGGTTTTGGCTATTTTTCTGCTCGTCGCAAGTGACATTCTTCAAATGCCTTCACCCGTCCCTCTCTGAGAAAGATCTGTTGCAGGGTTGTGACTACAGGCAGTATGCGCGTAAACAGAAATATAAGCGGTGCGCATAACACAAATTCTGTTTCAGTGAACAGCCTGCTTGCCAAATTTCATTAAGGTAGACGTTTCGATAGCCTTGAAGTAGATGGCTGTCGACAATTACCAAAGCTTGACTAACTCACTACACTCAGCAACTTTTTGTACGCTGTCTACATCAGAACTGACAAGTTCCCGTCTGAGATCGTCCCGTTTGCCATACACCGCGCAAGGCACTCTGTTGGTAGAACAAAGTTACTGGCCCTTCCATCAGACAGCATTTCTGACTCTTGTAAGTTAAGCCATTTTAAACATGCACGCCAAAGCACACACCATAAAACACGGCAGTCAAAGTAGATTGTGTTAGATGCAATGCATTGTCGATCAGACCGCTTACAAAGCGAGCCGGTACATGAGTAAAACAAAGGAAAACAAAAATCAAAACAAAAGCGATGCATATGCCGGCCTCTCCAGTTCCACATGCAGCCTATTCCACATGCTGGCCGAGAAGCAGCCAAGGGTGTGCTCTGCGGCATCAGTTTGTACTTTGTGCAAGTGAAGCTTGCCGCCTAATGTCATGATACGTTTCCGGAGTAACATATGAGGGTACGTTTCCGTTCGTCATTATCTCTATTTGCTGATTGGTAAAGACCAACTGTCTTCGCAAATGGCGCTAATAAAGACCAGGACTTGGCTATTTCCAGGCACAGTGGAGCATCAATTTAAGCGGTTTGAATTAAGAATGTCCGTTAGCCATTTATTCAAATTGGCGACATAGTAATGCTATACAAGGCCATTTATAGGCCGAGCGCGAACAGGTAAGGTATCAGCAACATAACCGTGCTCACCATCGCCTGGCGCTGGAACTTGTCAGGACAAATTGCATGGCAAGCGATCGGCGAACATAACGGTAAATAGTGATGAGCGTTTTCGCCGGTCCTGGCTTGGCTACTCAGGTCACAATTCCATTCAGTTGAAATGAGCCCTCCATCAACAGCCGTCGGAGGCAAATACGGCCGAACCATGCTCTTCCAGAAACACGCGCTGCGGTTTATTTATATAGTCATCAGAATTGCGGGATTTTTCTAATCGTTAGCTTCAACTTTCTGCTGGGTATTCATCGTCGTGGCATAGACTGATGCTCAGTGAAAGGCATGTTCCAAGGGTTTGATTTGCTTATGTTATAGAATAAATTTTACAGTGCTTGCAATATCGTTACGAAAGTGCACAATGCATCACGTGCGCGCTGCTTTTCAAAACTTCATAGCACATCACCGGCGATGGGGTGGTTTTTGCTTTTTTCCTCTTGTCGCAGGCACATTAAAACAAATATATCCGTTCCTCCCTCCCGAGAATGATCCGGTGGACAAACGTGCTGCGTAATGTGAAGCCTGCTTACTTCAAGGTACTGACACTGGTAGTTTGCCTGTGTGAAGTAAAAGACAACTGATTTTTTGACACCCCGATGCATATTACAGTTAATGTTGATCTCTCCACCCGCAAGGATCACAAAACATTTGAAGGGTGTACTACAGGTTTGTCATAAGCAGGGGCGTGGCCGTGGGGGGACCGGGCGCGTGCCCCCTATCATGTATTTTGTATGCATGATATGCATGCAAAGAAAGGTCGACTAATAGAAGATTGCTATAGAATCGTTGAGAAAATCACTACATTTAATCGTTTAATGTAACTACGTTAAATCAGCAGATCGAAAACACACGATGATGCACGCCACGCAAGCGATCTGGCACGCTTGCAGTGGGGATAAAGGGAGTCTTGCAATAAACAATTATGAGTTGTGCCACCCATTGTAAAAACCTGTACACACCGATGGTCACGAATAAGGTAGCAGAGACAAACAAGTAAGACCCGGACCATGACACTGAAGACTGGCGCTTAAATGTAGACCGCTCACTTAAAACATATACTTAAGCTTTATCAAAATCCATGAAGAAAACAAAGTCCAAAAGAAACATGCCTCTGTGTGTTTACCTTTTCCTGAGGGGGGTTTGGCAATACCTTGCATGTTTCTTATACACATAAAATATTGAGTTGGCAGCTTACTCAAGTTAGCTTGAGTAAGTCCAAGGACGCACATATTTCATCCAGCAACCTTTATGAACGAGCGGCGCTGGACGGATGGATTACCGCCTCTACCCAGTCTTCTATAGCGCGCTCGCAGTGATACACAATCAGCGGCACTTCGCTAAGTTAATTGCTGTACGCTAAGCTCCCGGAGATGGTCTGAAGTAGCAATTACGGTGTCCAAGGCGACTTCCATGGCTTAATTCAGCATCGAGATGGCAAGGGATATTGCGGAAGGCCCTGCAGCCTGTAAGCTGTAAGGGCTGCATGGGCTGCAGATGTGGCAACTGGTGCATAAACTTTGTTACTGCCTGGCATTTGTCTGCTATTGCAGGCGTAATATCAAGCATTGTCTTACGGTGTGTGACTTTATTTTTGAGAGAATGACGCAGACTGTACAAATGAGGGCTGTCTTGCAATACCAATAGTTTTATGCATGCTTTTGATGAGATGATTTCATTGGTACGATTATGCAACGCTAAGCACGTCCGTGAACATGACAAAGGTCTTAATGTGAGACATTGGAGAGTAATAGCAGTTTTAACATTTCCCCTTGCTTGTCCTGGAAATGGTAGCAGTTTAATTGAACAATAAACACTACCTTCTGCTTCGTTAATAGAAAGCATGCTGAACTCCGGGGATTATCGTAAAGTTACGCTGAATGGCCCTTGTTAAGCGGGGATATCATATCAAACTGGTGGCCCATTTATAATCTCAAGAGCTGTTGTGCGTACTTATGGTGAAGAGCGACGGTGCGTGGGTGGGGTCGACCGTACACCGATTTTTCAAGGTGGCTGAACCAGCAATAGGATCTGCACGCGCACTTGCGCAAAACGAGAGCTCAGTCTGTCGCCCATCCCTGTAGCTCCGCTGGTTAGAGCGCCAGCCGTTGTATTCATCCGCGGCGGAGCAGCGGTGCAGGCAGAACCTTAGGAAGGGGGGTGGGGCGGGGAGGGCACAAGGTCGACAAAAGGCCTCCTAATGAAAGAGCCTCCTCCTTGCAAAAAATAATCGGACACAGCCCACTTGAATTTGAGGGGATACAATTTTCTTGATTTGATTTATATTTGTAGCTTTTTTACTTGAACAGACGCCAGAAACTAGGGAAGATGAATGTATGTTCTTATCTTTATGTTAGTAAACTGAAGAGCGCGGGCATCACATCGTTGCATGGAATATGTCGCTGATTCAATTCATTTTACGGCAGTCCAGCCGGGTCTTTTTAAACTACTAGAACTCAGAAGCTTTGCCAGAACCTGATCTGGGTTTTACAAATACATCGAGAACCACGTGAACGTAGATTGTAAATCAGAATGTGGTGATCGATTGTGTTAAGATAGAAATCACTGTCCTTGCTCCCGAGACTGCGAGCGCAGAACCTCAAACTTTATTCATGTAATTCGTTTCGCGAGTATATTCTGCAAAAGCGTGGGCTTTCTCAGGCAAAGATTGCTGCTTTTTAAAGATATGAACTCATTTCGATGCACTCTTTTTTAAACTAATGGGACCTCTTACATTTTTTCGGGCAAGTGCCGCATGGGTAGTACACTAGGGGCCATATTATTGTTCCTGGCCAAATGGAGAAGGGTCATTCCGTCCCATCGCAGGTTGCCTGCTGTCTGCCATTCTGGCGGCACGCACACGGTGAGGGTTATCTGGTCGTCTGAAGGCCCTTAAGGGGATACATCATAATGTGATTCTTTACCTGATGTGGAGGTCCCCTGACTCGGGCAGCTAACTCCAGATCGACGCAGGAGCCTTCATTGTCGTAGCAGGATTTCCTATTGCTGCAATGGGTCCAATAATTGACACGGATACTCCACTTCGGCCGTTCGCTGAGATGGAACGGAGGGGACCCGTTCCGTACTGGGGCTTTAACTTACGCAGGGCCCTTCTATTGCCTCATTATGGGCTCCCACCATAAGCTCCCATATCTCTTTTCATTGGCAGCGGGCCCAGACCAACGCAAGAGGTCCAACGGCGTTCAGGGTCCCGTCTCTGTCCCTTCTCAACAAATGTTCCTCTAACCGACTCAGAGTTCTTTGGCGGCAGAGAGACCCCTGTTAGGCTCTGTGGGGCCTTGACCGACACAGGGGCTTCTCATTGCTGCAGGGGCCCCAGCCGGTGCAAATCGCGGGTCCCGGCCTCGTCGCTGTTTGGCAGAGCCCCAGGGCTCAGACAGACACGGAGCCCAACGCTTGACGTTGAAGGTCCCTGGCCGGAATAGGGGCCCGCATTATCCCAGGGGTTGTTCATTCGGTGCAAGAGGCCCTCTGACTGTGACTTGAGGTCATGGCCCACGGGCTGGCATCCTCAGCGTGATTTACAGCCAGCCATTCGGGCTCTTCAGCCTTCCAATCAGATCCTCGATGATCGGTTTCGATCGAACACTCCCCCGGGCCGGCAACCAGGGTCCCCTCACTAACACAGGACCCCTGAGAGGCACTGTGACCGACAACGGGTGCGGGGCTCGGTGACTCAGGGACCCCGCCCAATGTAAATCGCGGCTTTGTGTCTCCTCGGCAAATGGGCCCTCAGGCCCAGACCGACACGAAGCCGACTGTTCGGAACCGTGATGTCCGACCAATAGAGGCCCTCGTCGACCTAGAGCATCCAATCAGCGCAAAAGGCCAGCTCTGACTGATAGTTTTCCTTTAGAGCCCCTTTAGGGCCCCTTCCAGCAGGGCCCCTTCAGGTGACCTCTTGGCTGTCCTTCGAGACCTTGAGATCCTCAAATCAGCCCCAAATCGCGTCCGTTACCTTAATCCCGGGGCCTAACAATGCCTCAGGACCTAAGGGCGGGAGGGGGAGGAGCATACCCTGTGCCTTTTCCCCCTGTCTGCGCTATTGCAGCGGAGTGGGTTATGATCACCTCAGGTCCTCGCCACTCGCCCCTGACTGGGATGGTCTACGGCCGCCTGCAAGGGTGGCCTGCGGCCGGTGGCAGTGGCTGTTAAAGGTCAGGTGACCTCAGAGGGCAGGACAGACCATGCCGAACATTACGGCACGGTAAACTTTCGCCGCCCACTTCTGTCATTACCGTGAGATTTCAGGCGAGGTGGTGGAGTCAATCCTCACGCGACAAACATTGATGGTATAGACTCTTATCTAAGAGATCCATGCAGTCAAACGGCTCGGACTAAAGGTTCAAAATAGCGTTATAGGTTCTAATTTCACAACTAGAAGCCATTTGATGAAGGAGAGTTGGCTCTTCGACGTCGACGTATAGGTCACAGCTGGCATACATACACATATAGATCATAGCTGCATGCATACACTCCTCGACGTCGACGTATTGGTCACAGCTGGCATACATACACATGTAAATGAGAGCTGCATACATACACTCCTCGACGTCGACGTATTGGTCACAGCTGGCATACATACACATGTAGATGGGAGTTGCATACATACACTCCTCAACGTCGACGTATTGGTCACAGCTGGCATACATACACATGTAGATGGGAGCTGCATACATGCACTCCTCGACGTCGACGTATTGGTCACAGCCGGCATACATACACATGTAGATGGGAGCTGCATACATGCACTCCTCGACGTCGACGTATTGGTCACAGCTGGCATACATACACATATAGATCATAGCTGCATGCATACACTCCTCAACGTCGACGTATAGGTCACAGCTGGCATACACACACACGTAGATGAGAGTTGCATACATACACTCCTCGACGTCGACGTATTGGTCACAGCTGGCATACATACACATGTAGATGGGAGTTGCATACATACACTCCTCAACGTCGACGTATAGGTCACAGCTGGCATACACACACACGTAGATGAGAGTTGCATACATACACTCCTCGACGTCGACGTATTGGTCACAGCTGGCATACATACACATGTAGATGAGAGCTGCATACATGCACTCCTCAACGTCGACGTATTGGTCACAGCTGGCATACATACACATGTAAATGAGAGCTGCATACATACACTCCTCAATGTCGACGTATTGGTCACAGCTGGCATACATACACATGTAGATGAGAGCTGCATACATGCACTCCTCGACGTCGACGTATAGGTCACAGCTGGCATACATACACATGTAGATGAGAGCTGCATACATACACTCCTCAATGTCGACGTATTGGTCACAGCTGGCATACACACACACGTAGATGAGAGCTGCATACAAACACCCCTCGACCTCGACGTATAGGTCACAGCTGGCATACATACACATGTAGATGAGAGCTGCATACATGCACTCCTCGACGTCGACGTATAGGTCACAGCTGGCATACATACACATGTAGATGAGAGCTGCATACATACACTCCTCGACGTCGACGTGTTGGTCACAGCTGGCATACACACACACGTAGATGAGAGCTGCATACATACACTCCTCGACGTCGACGTATAGGTCACAGCTGGCATACATACACATGTAGATGAGAGCTGCATACATACGCTCCTCGACGTCGACGTATTGGTCACAGCCGGCATACATACACATGTAGATGAGAGCTGCATACATACACTCCTCGACGTCGACGTGTTGGTCACAGCTGGCACACACACACACACACACACACATGCGTTCCTGACGTAATAATGCTTCGACGTACAAATACTTGCAAAACGGGTTCAAAGCCAATGCTAAGCTTCAAAACGAATTGTCGTCATTAGTGCATGCAGACACAAAAAAGAAAACAACAATGGATGGGTCTCCATTCGATCCAATCGCTGTCGGGGAGGCAAATCACCGCCGACTGCCACTCACAGTACATGCCTATATGTGACGTCACCACGGGCCTGACCACTCACAGTGCATGCCTATATGTGACGTCACCACGGGCCTGACCACTCACAGTACACGCCTATATGTGACGTCACCACGGGCCTGACCACCCCCAGCACAAGTCGATATGTGACGTCATCACAGACTGTCACTCGCGGTACATGTCGATATGTGACGTCACCGCGAGCCGACCACTCACAAAAAAACGTCAATATGTGACGTGGTCATGGGCCGGGCCATTCAGTACATGTCGGTGTGTGACGTCATCACTAGCCGGACCACTCACAGTACATGTCGAGGACGACCTGGGTGGTAACCGGTCGACTGATGTTGTTGTTGGTCGCCGAGCAGACCAGCCGGGTGTGCAGGTCCTCGCGACCCAGAGGAGGCAGCCGCAGCACGTTGATGACCCGCCCTGACCCGTCCGGTCCGTCCGAGTCGTCCAATAGGCGGTCGTCACGGGACCACGTGACCCGCGGGGCCGGGTAGCCTGAGAACGAAAGACAGCATTTGTCGACGCCAAACTGGGGAACTCCTATAACATGTCAACTCAGGGCGGCGGGGGGGGGGGGGGGACAAGTGCCGTCCTCATACAACCTCTCCAAGTGAGATGGGGATCCCCTGCAGTCAAAGGGCACGTCAAGGTGAAACGGTACGAAACTTATCGACAGCGTTTGCAACATAAAATGCTAGCTATCAAGTTTTTCTTCATTGCCACCAAAGGAGGCCTTTTCAGCCCCGTCCTGATGGCATAACGACGACCTATTGTCTGCGTGGCAGCTGAACTGCTGTCATGCAAACAAGGGCTCTGCTCCATGCCATGCTTCCATGAGTTATCTTGCACCTTTTCGTCTGATTTGTCCCTGACTGAAATGCATGACTGCGACAAAACTGGGGCTCTGGATTACCACGAATACTCGGGATGTCTGCAGCTAGGCTGCAATTGGTTAGCTATAAGCCCAGTTGGAAAGGTTAATGACTCACGTGGGTAGTTTAATCTTAGCTTTTTTGGACGGAATTTTGCTGTTTAACGTGACCATGTTGATAATCACAATTTCTTCTGAAATTCCCACGCATTTCCAGCTAGGAAATTTGATTGGTAGTGCGCTGTTCAAAAAATGTGGTGTACCGGACCAATTTTCAGACACGAGCTTTGCTTTGTTTTGCTTGCTTTGAACTGAAAACAAACACGTATCAGGCTACAAGCAGTGGCGGGGGCTTGTGTTTGCTAAACATCGCGCGCCCTCACACGGTAAATGCACACACGGGACGTGGTCATGTGAGGCTCCGGTTTAGTCCTGGGATAGCCGGCTGGAATCGGTCAATGGCGGGATGCGTCTTATTGCTGATAGCACATGGGTGCCGGACCGTCATACGACGCCCCGCGGCACCGTTCAAACGGCATCAAATTAAGCTCGCAAGATATTCGCATGCCCTTGGCGTGTCAAAATATTCTCATATATATATATATATATATATATATATATATATATATATATATATATATATATATACTTCCATTACACCCTCTGCTGGTTTGCCTGTCTAGTCTTTATTTTGGCTGTTTTTGAATACTGTGAAAAGAATGATAAGCCATTGGTCTGACATCAAGCACAGAACCTCGCATAGATGTGGCAATCCGGGGACTTCGTTCATCGTGAGCAGTTCTCTACAAGCTTTCTTAGGAGCGGTCCAAATAAACAAACACCTTGGAGAAGTCTAGTGCTGTGTTTAAGTTTGTTTTTAAGTGAAGAACTTTGCTCTGATTTTAATCAGTCCAGAGGCGTGCATAAATGTTTGAAGAGGGAGACGCGTAGAAAAGTCAGCGCACTACCTCATAGAGGCCACACAGATACACGCTGGATGGAGACTTATGCCGTCGAGGTGCCCTCAAGAAAACGAAAGTGAAATCTGCATGTTGCATTTCTCCTCGTAACTCTGTTTGCAGGATGCATTCAAGGCCTATCAAAGAGCAAATTAAATCACATGTGATTGGAAGATAGCTGCCGGAAATATCCACAATTCAAAAACACGCATGTTGGGTGACCGTTGAGCTGGCGTGCGCGGCCTCTCGTTCCGCCTCGTACGTTGTGCGCGGTCCTCGTCCGCTCGACGACAACGCTTTACTCAAGGAATGCACGATATATCTCGTCAGCTGCCAGCCCCACCACACAGCGACGCGATAGATGTCCGAAGACATGGCTCCCCGGACACATGGCCTAGAGTCACGGCTGCCGCCACACTGTGGGGCGTCGCTGTCTGGACAGTGTGCTATCCAAGCCGCCATCGGTGACGGCTCAGCAAACCAAACAGGCGTGCTACGTGATAAGGAATGTGAACGTCCTACAACGGCACTTGTACCGAGGGAGCTGATATGCGGCATTAGCTCATGTTTGGTTCTTGGTGGCCAAAGGTGGCCAAAACAGAGACAATGACATTATCACAGCAGATATTGTTACATTTGTCTTCTGACCAAATCATGTATTGACAAAACTTATATTCGTCCGAAGAGAGGCTCAGGGACCTAACAGATTGCTGTATTTGCTTTCTGCAGACCATTCATTGAAAACTTATTATTTGGCCGAAGAGAGGCTCAGATGCCATTTAACCCAGGCTGCTGTCAGTGGTGTTTATGCTATGTCTATATCTGAACATTCGCACGTGCTCGGGTGGGAGTGGGGGTCAAATTGACCCCCCCCCCCGGAGGTTTTTCCAGAATGGCTTCCGAACGGTGCGGTGTGGCCACGCCAAATTTTGCATAGCTGTAGACCATTAAATGGCAGATCGTTTGGATTAAAAATTGGGATGTATCGTGTAAGGTCGTTGACCTATGGCAGGTCAAAGTCATGTCACGGTTGCAGCGAGGTCAACTTCCAGAAAATCCTTCAATCTGATCCAACCACGGAGTGTTAGACAAAGCCATACATCTCTGAGATGCTTTCTTAGGCAACACAACATTTGAGTGAGCATATTACATTGACCTAAAGTCAGGAATAAAGGTCACACCAAGGCCAAAACCAACCTCTTTTATTACTCTAGGGCCTGGTGTATGGGATAGTTTCTGGTGCTCATTTTTAATTTATTGATAGCAGGAACCGCGTTACACATCATCCATGGACTTCTTAGAAGTCACAATAGGTCATTGACCTAAACTGACCCAGGTCAACGTTTAGTTTTAGGAACATACTGCCTAGCGTAATCTTTGCGCTTAGTCAAATGCAAAACTCAGAGCAATCTTGCATTATTTTGGTCACCTTGACCCTCAAAAAGTCAAACAAGGTCACTGACCTCAAATGAGAATGTGAACTTTTGCTTGGAAACGGTTATCTAGGCTCTGGGGGCACTTTGGAGACCAACTTGGAACTTGGCCTTGTTTGACCTTATTTGACCCAAAGATCATGGCATAGGAACCTGGTACTTTGACCGAAGTCACGTACAGTTCAACACACCCTGTAAATGTGGTGTCTCTAGCTTTCTTAGTTCCTGAGATCTCAGGGGGGTAAATTGCCCCCCCCCCCCCACCCAAGCGAAGGGTAACTAGCTGGCCACCTGGGCGCGTGTTAATGAACATAGATAAGACAGTAGTATTAGCATTATTCCTCGGAAAAAACCAGGAGAATAAACATATAGTTAGGTTGCTGTTTCGGGCAACATGCCCTTCTCGAAACAATAGCAAAATTTATATTGGCTTCTGCTATTGTTTTGAGAAAGGCACGTTGCCGCAATATCAACCAACTATATCTCTATAAGACTTTCAGTCAGGTTAGTGCATCTCTGCAAAAAGTCGGAGCCGGGTCTTTCAAAGCAGGTGCAGTCAAGCACATAAAAACTGTCACGGTGACGTTGCCTGACAGTGCAGTGGGACATTTGCTGTCCCGGGGTATCTTTCAGCAATGACCGGGGGCGCCTAGCTGTGTGCGGCCGCGCCCAGTAATGCGCACTGAATGGCGCCAGCCTACGGCACAGGACCCCGTAGGCCGTTATAGCCCCGCAAGCCATTAACAGCCTATTGACTCGGCTTGCATTGTTCCCAGGGGCACCCGTCCCCTTCTGAGACAGGAATCTGAATATCGCTCGAGCATTAGAACAGCATTTTTAGTTGGGGTCATCGACCCCAAATCGCGGTCGAACACTACGCACAAGTCCTGATTAAAAACAACGGCGATTCTCGGGTCTTCCGGGACACCATTCATTTTCAAAATATTTCTATAACACTTCATCCACACACTGCTCGCCTCAGACGCTGGGGTGTGTGGCTTCTTGCGGCTAGCCACTGTGGCACATCCTGATCGGTCTGGCTGTTTACCAAGGACCACCACGGTTTCAATGCTAAATTTTCCAAATAAACCAAGGTAAGCCAAAGGTCACAACAGGAGAGCCCACATGGCTATAGACGAACAGTGTACGACCATTACAAAAGCGCATTATGCTAACATAGGGTATTTGGAGCAAGCAACAAAATGCAGCATTTGAGATTGATTGTTGGTGACTGATAGAAACAGTGGCTCGCTGTTTAAAAGAGCCCTTACAATTTGAGCGGGCCTGGCAGGCAATTTTAAAGCTACTCATGATACTCGTTTCATTAGAAGCATGCAGCCGAAATGTCAATGCACCGATCTCTACTTTCTCCTAGTTATGTTAAAATAAATAAGGCTAACAGTGCTGTCCTATCTAAAGTTGATGTAATTTCTATTCCGTATAGGAAAACAACTCACACGTCGTCATGCAGTGGAAGACAGTGCCAACCACAATACTTGGTTTCAAAGGTAGCAGCTTGAAGCATGAAGTCCTCCTCCTTGGTCTACATAGAGGAATACGTGTGCCCTGTATTCAAGAGGCACTGGGTACGAGTAGTAACAGGCCCGTTATATTCGGCCAGAAAGACACGCCTGGGAGCCGGGGCAAGCTTCGCCATCACTATCCCACGCTCCGTGAAAGCGTAATATTAACCCGGTACAGTGCATGATAACAGTTGGCTTCAAATCGGTTTGGAACTACATACTCTTTGGTATAAGCTTACGCCCATCAAACGTCATGGGAAGATGAGCTGGAGATTTTCGTCAAGAGCTTGGAGCCAACGTAGTGCGTTGCATTGTTCTCCAAAAAATCAGATCCCTCCATTGACTCGTTGGGCTACAAATACCAAAGGTAAATTAGGCGATTAACTACAACGGCACATTTTGGGGTAACAGCTTCAGATGGCAGACAAACGCTTTGATTAACACGCGCTCGGGTGGGAAAGGGTCAAATTGCCTCCCCCCCTTCAAAAGTTTTTCCAGAATGGATTCCGAACGGCGCGGCATAGCCGCGCCAAATTTTGCATCGCTGTGGACGATTGAACGGCGGATCGTTTGCCATACAAATCTAGATGTACCATGTAAGGTCGCTGACCTATAGTAGATCAAAGTCAGGCCAAAGTTTCAGCGAAGTCAGTTTCTAGGGAATCTTTCAATCTGATGCAATAACGGAGTGTTAGACGAAGGCATACATATCTGAGATGCTTTCTTAGGCAACACAACAGCTGAATGAGCAAATTAAATTGACCTAAGGTCAGGTATGAAGGTCAGACCAAGGTAAAAACAACCTGTTTTATTACTCTAGTGTTTATTTTATGGGAAAGTTTCTGGTGCTCATTTTGAATTTATTGACAGCAGGAAACGTATCACGCTTCTTCCATAGACTTCTAAGAGGTCAGAAAAGGTCATTGGTCTAAAATGATCCAGGTCAGCATTTTGTTTTTAGGAACATACTGCCCACCTTAATCTTGGTCGCTTATTCAAATGCAAACTCCGGGCAATCGTCTATGATTTTTGTCACTATGACCTTCAAATGGTCAAACAAGGTCACTGACCTTAAATGAGCGTGTGCAGTTTTGCTTAGAAACGGTTATCTAGGCTCTGGGGGCACTTTGGAGACCAACCTGGAATTTGACCATGTTTGACCTGATTTGACCCAAATGTCGTGACCTAAAGAACCTGAAACTTTGACCTAAGTGAGTTCCCGTACAGGCCAATACACCCCGTAAATTTGGTGTCATTAGCTTCCTTAATTTCTGAAATCTTGGGGGTCAAATTGACCCCCCAAGCGAAGGGTATCCAGCCGGCCGCCCGGACGCGTGTTAACAAATCAAGGCGATTCGTGCTAACCATTCGGAACGGGTAGACAAAAATCGTCGTCTCTTGCTCATCAAGGCCTTAGTAATGCTGTACCATGTTCTTTTTGTGCAAAAACATGGCCAATGAAGCAAAGCGACACACCTAAAGATGGTCTGGAAAATATCTCGGCGCATGCATAATCATCCAATCCATACACTTAAAGCTTCTATGCAGAAGACAACCACAAAGTCCATGCTGTGCGGCCGTAGCAAAACGCTGTAGCTTTGGATGACAGCTGGCTTTCGGCGTCCCTGCACCCATGCTGACCATGCTGAGCGCCGGTACTCATCCCCAGCTTCGGATGACAGCTGGCCCCCCGCGTCCCTGTACCCATGCTGACCATGCTGAGCGCCGGTACTGAACCCCAGCTTCGCATGTCAGCAGGCCTCTGGCGTCCCTACGTCCGGCTCACTTACCACCGTGCGAGAGGCAAGTGACTTCGAGAGGCTCGCCCTCCGCCAGGGGGCCAATCTTGCCGGACACGGGCCGACCGCGGAAGGTCACCACTGGCGGGCTGGGCGGAACTGGGGGCGACGGAGCACACACTCAGACTTTCCGCGAACAGTGTCGCCAACACGCTGCTGCCACACTTGCAGCTGGTGAATATGTTAGAATATCAGCAAAGCTTGCACCTCTTTGGGAATAGATGACGTTTTGTAGCATCTATTTTCATACTTACAAAACAAATCTTTTCATCCATCGAATAAATTTGTGGATAGCAAAACTGTCCATTCATTGGATTGCGTTACTGAAATAAATCTGATGCATTATGTGAGGGAAGCACAACAGAGGTATTCATCATACCAATGTGCACCCCTCACCTGCGCGGCAGCATGATAACGCAGCCCACTGTAAGATTGACTGCAGCAGCGTTGGCAGCACGACAAACGTGTGCTTAAAGTCATCCCATACCCAATGATGGCATCTGAACATCTGAGCGTGTGACCGTTGATGCCATCTGAACTGCGATCTCAATACCCTGGATCGAATCCCAGCAATTCCAAAGGAGAAAGCCTAGGTTGTGGCGAATGCATCGCTGATGCCAAACATCATCCAGGCCTCCTCCGGAATCAGTAACGCCTGACGACGGCCGAAGAGTTAACTGACCGAACCATTGATTACATACAAGCACACCAGACGTGGACGACACTCACTACTTCGAAACTACTCTATCCATGGTACTCCGAACAACTATGCTGTCCGTGATACTCCGAACAACTACTCTGCCCGTGATACTCCGAACAACTACTCTGTCCATGATACTCCGAACAGCTACTCTGTCCGTGATACTCCGAACAACTACTCTGTCCGTGATACTCCGAACAACTGCTCTGTCCGTGATACTCCAAACAACTACTCTGTCCATGATACTCCGAACGACTACTCTGTCCGTAATACTCCGAACAACTACTCTGTCCGTGATACTCCGAACAACTACTCTGTCCGCGATACTCCGAACAACTACTCTGTCCGTGATACTCCGAACAACTACTCTGTCCGTGATACTCCGAACAACTACTCTGTCCGTGATACTCCGAACAACCACTCTGTCCGTGATACTCTGAACATCTGCTCTGTCCGTGATACTCCGAACAACCACTCTGTCCGTGATACTCCGAACATCTGCTCTGTCCGTGATGCTCCGAACAACTGCTCTGTCCGTGATACGCACTGCCCGCTGAGCCCCGCACCACCCAGAGCTCTGTCGCGGGCCGGCACTCACTGATGACTGTTAGCCGAACCCGCTGGTTGCGGGTCGGACTGAGCTGGAAGTCGACCCGGCAGCGGTAGAGGGCGGCGTCCTCAGGCCGCACCGTGGCCAGACGCAGCGCCGGTCGGCTGGCGTCGCCCACGAACGTGGCGCGCACGCTGAGGGTGCGGTCCGACATGGCCGAGCCGTCCGAGAAGGAGCGGCCGCCGCGCGCGTCGAAACTGCCGCAGGCGGCCAGGTCACGCTCAGGCTGAACGATGCGACGATGGACAACATAACGAAAGCGTTCCCAGTGTCACGCCCACGTGGATTCAATCTCATAGAGTAATCGTAGAAAGTTATGCCCGTTTTTTAGAAATGTCTTAATGTTGCATACACGTTTGGTGACATTCACATGCCAGGCTAGTAAATCAGGCCTTGGGCACATAATTGCATTGGATGTATATATATATATATATATATATATATATATATATATATATATATATAACTATGTATGTATATAATAGTTTACAACATACTTCGAATGAACCATGCCAGTATGGCACTTAAGAGTGTGTAGCCACAACTTCATCAAAGTCATGTTCTGAAACATGACCACAGTCATGTTTGATGACTAACGAGTTTTCAGAATGCGTCAACTACCTTAGTTATTTCCGCCTGAACACAGTCCGTGACATCGAGGCGTAAACTAACATCGGCACTGTTCACAATTACATATCAGTAAAACCTGAGTCTGAAGGACATTTGATCAGTCTATTCAATATATATATATATATATATATATATATATATATATATATATATATATATATATATATATATATATATATACATATTTACATATATATATATATATAAATTTATATACTGCATATACCTCAAAAACCATACTGCGTTCCGGGATAACCGGCGCCGCAAAGACGTTACAGCTGCAGTTCACCTGTACGTCGGCGTGCCCTCGCTGTCTCTGTACCAGAGTACGAGCACCGGCTGGTCCCCCGGCTCCGTGGTGCTGATGTCACAGGGGAGGTCGACGCGGCGGCCCGACACGCCCACCACCTGCGTCACACGACCTGCAACAGCAAAACGCTCCGGTCAAGGCGGCGAAGTCGTGGCCAGCCTCTGTCAGGAAAGATCAGGATCGATGCTGTGCCGCAGAGAGCGACGATCCGGCGGGACGGCCTACCAGGCCAGGAACACCTCACGAGGTGCCCGCTGCTCGACGGCTGTTTCCGACAGATTGCTGAATGGTGTCCTACCTTTGGGGCATATTTAAAAAAGACATACTTTCGTGAAACTTCAGGATTAGTTAGTCTAATGATAGCACTTGATGGTGTCACTGCAGCATCGCCAATACATAGAACAATACAATTTTCATTATTTCCAAGTCCAAATAACGC
Organism: Pollicipes pollicipes; assembly: GCF_011947565.3. Taxonomy (NCBI): domain Eukaryota; kingdom Metazoa; phylum Arthropoda; class Thecostraca; order Pollicipedomorpha; family Pollicipedidae; genus Pollicipes; species Pollicipes pollicipes. The sequence continues at coordinate 3,284,687 of NW_023596420.1, read as the reverse complement.
TGCCAATGCTTTGTAACAACATTGCACTTCTTACTGTTATCAGCTGTTGCGAATTAGAGGTGCCACTTTTGAGCCATTTTAACCCGTACATTGCGGACCTGCGGGACTAAAAGTGACACCACTCCTGATATGAATGTCGTCAGTATAAATGAGCGCTTGTGATTGGCACAGCGGGCGGCAAGGGCCGGTCACCGATAAATTTACCGCATTAGTTGAATTTTGAACCAGTGCGTCACTTAAAGACCATGTGAGACTCCATTTCCCCATATCCAAAACGAACTTCAAAAAGAGCTCTTGTGGTAAATGCCAAAGTGAAGAAATCAAAGCCGTAGTCAAACGTTTCGTGACGGGATAATAGCCGCATGTTTGCAAATCTGTTTCTTTAAATGGGGTGCCCCAAGCTTTTGAAGCATTTCCTACGCAAGAATTTTGACAAATTAGAATGTTGCAAACATGCCAGGGGATACACGTTGAAAAACAAAACAGATTCAAAATATGTCTTTCCTAGTGGTGAGCAGGGAGTTCATTGATATTTTAGCGCAGAAGCGACTACTTAAGGTCGAAATTCTGAGCTGTTCGGAATGATTTTGAGAAAACTGGTATTGCCGATCGTAAAGGACACGTCTGATATAGCAATGAGTGACAATCACAAAAAGTGGCATACTTTCTTTAAGGTGGAGTACCATCGAACCTGTGTTAACGCGCTTCCACGGTCTCTTCCACTTCGTGCATCATCGCTTCTCTGTAAAAATCCACTTCGATGTTGTCACCAATAACGAATCAACACACGGTTTCACAAACACACACTCTGTGGCGGTACTCATCGACAAATATACGCATTCGCCTCCCAGCCGAACTTTTAAAAAGCTCAGTTGCAACGGAGACATCAGGTCAAGACAAATAGTTCAGTTAAGTTCGGATCAGAAAGCACTGAATTCTAATGGAACGAATCTAATTGGGGTTGGTTACCAGACGGATAAATCGGCGGCTGATGAAAGCGATGTCATATACCAGGGGAAGTACAGCCTGGACTTCAGGCAACAAAGAACCATTGGACAATTGCAGTACATTGCGTACACATTGGATTATCGCATGCAAACTGGACGAATACCATCAACTCGGGAAGATGGGGGAGGACAAAGTCCCTGACGACAAGGCAGATGTGCTGTGTCAGGTTTCTTGTTTGGCGGAATTGTGATGATCTTGTCACGCGTTGAGGAAGCCGAGACAAACATACGGAGGCCAATGTAGCTTCGAAGGAATGTAAAGCTCAACATATCATAGCTTGAAAGAGGGATCGTCCCTTCTCTTCAACGTTGCGTTCCATAAGTCGCGCATGACGCCGAGATTCCGGGCCGAACAAAACCAAGCTTTACCCAATGGACCTGTCGGATACCCATAGGCCGTCGTGCAGATTTTGGGGTATCTTCAGGGCACAGGACAATTCCTGCTTTCTCTCACCAATAACTGCTCTATCGAAACATCAGATTCATGTTAGCCCGGTTGATATAAGTGCCTTCATTGCTGATGAGCCCCGGTTTGCAGAGCTGTCGCCCTCATTCACATACCTAACGGCAGTGAACAGTTAACCAGCCAAAAGTTGCACTGTTGCCAAAGCCCTGATATCCCACCAACTTTCTTCATGCAATCCTCTAACGCTCTTTTTCGCTACTCGTTACAGCGGGTACGCCAATCATCAATATTGTGTGTGGGCGTGCTGGCTGGTGTTACACATACACACATGAGTTACGGCTCGGCTCGATCCGACGCTACGACAGAGGCAACTAGCAAAACATTTTGAATGCAAAACTAATGAAGAGTCCTACGCCCGGCTAAAGAGACACCCGTTTTTTAGATCACGTAAGCTCAAGGTCATATCTATCAAATCGTAAACTTGCACACAACAATGAACTTTACGAAAAAACACATCGGACGTGACATACAGACTAGACGACAGCTATCAGACAAGCGAGCAGAATGCATTTATCGGATTGGAAACAGATCCGCCTGGCAATAAGAAAACAACGTGCTTTAAAATCTGTAAAGATCAGTTAACGTTGATGTTCTTACGTGATTCGCCATGCAAGAGAGGTTAAAACGACCTGTTTGTTGGCAGTGACAAGCCCTCCTGTAATTCACTTTGCTGCTGCGACGGATGAAACAAAGTAGCGACGGCTGCTTGTTGCGTCGGTCATCGTTGTGTGGAGCTGACTCAGCTGCGAGCGCCGGACGTCAGGTCAGAACCAACAGTGACCTCAGCGCCGACAGGCCTGATTATTCAACTGCCGTGCTCTCCAGCCGTCAGCCGCTGACACGTCAAAAGCGGCCCGCCTTTCCCGCGCCTCTCATAAGCAGCCGACTGCCACGCTTCCGCCGAGAACAAAGGCAGACGGCGCCGCCGGAGGCCGTCACGTCCTAGACGCCTTCAGCTGACGCGGCTGCGCCCAGCGCAATACAACCCCCGACCGACCCGGAAGCCGCGGCCACCGCCGCGTGCACGTGCGGCCCCAGCGGAACGTGCCTAGGGCGGAGCACCGGCCGGTCGGCCGCGCGGCGACAGCGGCGCGCGTGGGCGCCACCGGCGGCGCGGCTGTGACGCCCCGCGGCGTGACGTAGCCCGGCCTATCCGGTGCCGGAATATTGCCGCCGGACACGCCGCCATTCGGCGAATCTCTCAGCCCGAATCAAATATAGGACAGCGGAGCAAATATTGGCTCGAATGCGGTAAAGCATCGAATTAACGTGTGGGCGGACGGGGTTGTATGAACGGTGCTGACGTTTGAATGCTGCGAGGACGGAGCTTTGTTGATTCGATGAAGAGCACATTCATTATCTTCGAATTCGGGCTGTCATAGCATTCTCCGAAACGCAGTGATAGAAAATGTCGGTTACTCTATGACTATGGTCGCATCGAATAACGTTATGGTTGCCAAATTGCCTGGAAGTCAAAGCGCCCGTAAAGCCAGGGTGGACAACGTTGATCCTCACATGACACGCAATTTATTGTACCATACATTCAGCAATATGACGGCAAATGTTCGGCGCTGACGCCTAAATTCTATATTTACAGGAATATTCGATGCGTTCCACCTGTCGAAGCTGGGGTAGACAATGTGACGCTTATAGCTGACGCCCAAATCCCATAATTGCAAAAATTTGCGAAGTGTTCCACTTGTCGAAGCTAAGGTGAAGGATGCTACATTTATCAGCAAGAGAAAGTGGCTTTCGTCAAACCGAGCACCACCTCTACACCCCGGCCGACGCAGCGAACGTTCGTCGCCAGCTCGAGGGTCGACCACGACGCTCTCAAAACACGCCGCGAGACGCAACGCGATACTGGCGCCCTTCAGCCCATCAAACGGCCGCCCTTCAACCCGTCAAACGGGCGCCCATCACGGAGCGAAGTTGGGCGACGGCCGGCGCTCGGGCGTGCAACAGGCCAGCCGCGCAACTTCGCCACATAATTGCTCGGCTATCAGACGAGAGCGGGCGAGCCTCGGCGGGACCTTGGCACGCTCGTCGGTCACACGGCCCCTGGCGGCGACCGCCGGCGAGGACCGCACCGGCCCTGTCATCGGCCGCCGAGGTCATTGTGTCAGGCCGCCGGACAATCGCCGGACGAGTAGCAAGGTCGCGCTGAAGGTCGCGCACACCGCAGGACTGATCGAACCTGCACGCGCGTGACAATCGGACGGGACTCATCGTTGGTGTTGTGAGGCACCGCTCTTCATGGATCGTTTAGAACGGCAGAAGCCAGGGCGGAAGTGAATTCATGAGCGCAGCTGCAGCATGCTAATGTTGCATGCTGGTCGGACAGGTGGGCCATCAGATACCGGAGTCGACTCCATCAAGTCGCGCCAATACCGGAGTCGACTCCATCAAGCCGCGCCAATACCGGGATCGACTCCATCAAGTCGCGCCAATACCGGAGTCGACTCCATCAAGTCGCGCCACTCTGACGACGCGTCGCGGGCGCCGACGCGGCGAAGGCTGATGCTGATGTCGGGGTGATATGAGGGCTGATGACAAGTAGAATGGTACGATTCTTGGCGAACACACGTTATGCAAACAAGGCAAGCGTTTCAATGCACATGCAGCTTGTAAATGGACAGTTCTGAACAAACAGGGTGAGGTTCTCGTCCCGCATACCTTGAACAATGTCAGGTTCTCGTTTGGTACAACTGAAATGGTCACACTGGCACGGGTTGGTTGCGTTGAGAAAGATGTCAATAGCAACATGATAGGTACATAGTTTTGCAAAATGCGTTGGGTTCTGGAGCCGGGAAAAAGTGTGCACCATTTCCAAAAAAGAAGTTTTTCTGAACGATTTTGATCCAGCTTCTTCCAAAGGCTGGAGGGCTGAACACCGCGACTAAAAAGGAAAGAAGGCCTAGCGAGATGAAGTTCAATGACGATTCTTTGCAGCATTAACTGGAAAATAACTTCCCTGCAAATTGTGTTTATTGCTTAGAAAATGGCTATCATGTTCAACAAATAGCTCCTGTTTGATGGCATTGATTTTCAGCCCTAATACTCTTCGAGAAAATGACGTCTTTTTAAGACTGGAGGGGAGGACGTAGATGGAAGGTGAGGGGAGCAAAAATCTCGCAGGTTGTCGTCAGAATGTCTTTTGCGCGTGGCCAGAATGTCTGTTGGACGTTTTCAGCCTTGTGTTGGCGCGTTTTACGGAGAGAGCTTTACCGGCCTGGAAGTGGCTCTTTTTACTATTCCAGCTTCTCACAGTTTATACTATGGCTTGACATCTCCCCTCCCACTCCAACCACCAGAGCAAGAGAGGCCAGTCTTGTGTTAGGGTCCATAAGGCCATGGGACTAATTCACTGGGATCTGTTTAGAGTGGGTACGAATATCTTCCCAGCCGTTGTCTTCTTCCAGAATTTCCAGCCAGGGGCTAACATTTCATTGAACAAGGACTCGTTGACCACCCTCTAAAAATCGGCCATTATATCTGATTTTAATCACAGTTTTTCTAAACGTGTTCGCACACATATAAGGTACTGCGGGCATTTCATTGAGGTTACCCAAAGCTTCCCTAATTAAATTATGTCTCCCTTCAACTCGAACTTGCGGATTTCATGGCAAGTAACCAAGGTCTCTTAAAAAGACTAGAGCTCTCTCCATTTTGAACTCTGAAGAACTGCCATGGAAGCAATTGACTCGCATTTTCTAACCACTCCGCATATATTAACACGCGCTCCATTGAAGACTAATTCCTCCCCTCCCGAAGGTTTTCCTAGAATAACTTTTAAACGATGTTTCGTAACCTCACCAAATTTTGCATCGCTGTAGGCAGTTAAATGGCGGATCTCTGGTATAATATTATATGAACCTTGCAAGTTTGCTGACCTATGGGAGGTCAAAGCAGGCCGTGTCTGTTAACGAATACCATTTCTAGGGAATCGCTTAATATGATGCGACAACAGAGTGTTATACGAAGCCATACATTCCTTAGATAGCTCTTTAAGCAACACACCAATTTAATCTAAATATGAAAAATTGTATTGGCCTAAGGTAAGGCACGAAGACGACACAGAAGTTAAGGCTAACATGCCTTTTGACTCGAGATCAAGCATTATGGTGTAGTCTCTGGTGCCCATTTCAAAATAATTAATGATAGAGATCGCAACAGACATGTTTAATGGGCTTGTTGAAGGTCAGAGTATGTCACTGGCCTAAAACGACCCAGGTCAATATTTTTTTTAAGAACATGTCGCTTAGCGTAATCTTTGACGCTTATGACGCAAACCTGACGCTTTGATCTTGTATGACCTTATATCGCCCAAAAGTTATGACTTGGGAATCTCAAATTTTGACGCAAATGAGTTCACGTACAGGCTAATCCACCGTGTGAATTTGGTATCTTTAGATATATCAACTTTTCGACATCTTACGGTGGTCAAAATGACCCCCACCCGAGCGGAGGGTATTCGACCGGCCACCGGGGGGCGTGCTAACAGACATGCCGCCGCTGCTAGCTAGCAATGTTTTGTCATTGACTTCGCCAATAAGGTTAACCGTGTTTGTCGGCATATTCCTGCCAATAGGCCTAGGCCAGGCATAAGATACCTCACTGCCTGACGATCACAGCCTCAGCCCACCACAGAGCGTGTCGGCATCTGGCCAATCCAGTCGTTGCACAAACTAACATCAGGGAACACTCCCATGCAGAATGGAGGAAGTTGCCCTGAAAACCGATAAGGCCGCTTGCCGAAGTAAGGTCGCCAAAGATACATATTCATTACGGATGGAATGAACGTAACTGTTACAAGACTATGCTTTGTATATTTCAGTTGGCTGCACTACCAGTGACTTTCCTGTGAGCTTCCTCACAAATGCTTAGAAGTTAGAGGCACCCGAAAGGCAGCCTGGGCTGCAAGGCTGCGTGGGAACTTATAATCAATTACAACCGGCGAGTGCCCGCCTAATCCTGGCTAAATTTAGTGTCCTTAATCAGAGTCATTTGCTCTCCCCTCAGAGATATGGCGAGTGCAATCAGCTCTGCGTCGGGCGGCGCCTGTAGGGGGGGGGGGGGGGGGGAGCAAGAGTCCGGACATCGGATGGACTGGGGAGATGTCCTCCAGGCTGATCTTGTCAGGCGTCGAGAACTAGTTCAGGAAGAGTTCAGGCGTCGGACAAACTAGGGAAATGTCTGCCAATGTTGGGCGGGGTCTGTGGGGGGGGGGGGGGGGGAGGGAGAAGGGAAAAGTCCACGGGTGGGGCGGCGCCTGTAGTGGGGGGGGGGGGGGGGGAGCCCGGGCGTCAGATGGAATGGGGAAATGTCCGCCAGGCTAATTTGGTCACGGCTGTCGGGCGGAGTGTTCTGTACAGAGTGTTCGGATCGAAGGGGAGGGAATAGCATACAACACCGCATTGTTAGAACTGCTGCTGTTCATCTTTAGCTCGTTGCCCGCAGGGATTTAAAGTGCGATAGCTTTGCTTACGCTGAAAGTTGTTCTGGTCATTCGTTTGGCTTAAGCCCTGTTACAGAAAGTATATTTAGAAAGTTTGGCACAAAGTATATTATTCAGACGAATAGGATCCGTAATATCCTTCACACACCCGTAATATCCTGAGAGATATCCGGACCATTGATGTCCCCAACATAATTCAAAAGGGTGCAGATCCCGCGCATCAGTAGGACATCTCAGCCGGGCTTAGCATGAGGACCTGAAACATACTTCGGACCGCTGGACACCTCACTGACACCCTGAGCTCTAATCGTTTCTGTGCTGTTCTGTCCCGCTCTGTCCTGTCCTGTCATGTCTTTTGTGTCCTGTCAAGCTCCCCCCCCCCCCCCGATACATTTCGACTTGGGTATTCGGATGTCATACAGTCCAGTCCAGTGTCTCTTAAAAAATGTGACGAGTTGTGTATGAAATTTACTTAACACCTTCTTCAAGAAGCATATATGGCATAGTTCGCAGGGACAGCTTTAGGCACAAGGTACATCATAAGCAGGGCTCGTTGCGGGCTCCCCACTGCACGACGCCACTGGTGCGATCCCTGGTCCACTAATCATTCTATCCCAGTCTTACAACCAGCCAAACTGCGGACAAATATTCCCGCGCCGTACAATTCAATATCACGGCTGTCTCAGGCAGATTAGCTACCAGATGTCGGTTTCTGCAGCATGCCGATTAGGTCCATACACTTCCCACTCTTGAATTTGCACCACTTGCCTTTGGGCTTGCGAGCCCAGCATTTCCCGCATGGTCCACGGCAGCGGCCCACAGTGTACTCAGTTCACTACTTCCCTGCCTAGCGCGCAGATAGTACCCAGCCATAGCAGCAGTGCGGGCCAAGTGAATGTTAGTATACCTGGTGGGAGTTCCACCATTACTACAGCACGAGGAGCAGGGCAGCATACCTGGTAGGATTTCCACCATTAAGACAGCACGAGGAGCAGGGCAGCATACCTGGTAGGATTTCCACCATTACTACAGCACGAGGATCAGGGCAGCATACCTGGTAGGATTTCCACCATTACTACAGCACGATGAACAGAGCAGCATACCTGGTAGGATTTTCACCATTACTACAGCACGAGGAGAAGGGCAGCATACCTGGTAGGATTTCCACCATTACTACAGCACGAGGAACAGAGCAGTATACCTGGTCGGATTTCCAGCATTACTACAGTACGAGGAGAAGAGCAGCATGCCTGGTGGGAGTTCCATCATTACTACAGCACGAGGAGCAGAGCAGCAGAATTCACCAGTGGGGTCTTCTCAACAGTGTCAACAGGTCAATGCCAACATCGAAAGTCGATTCCAGTCGCAGGCAAAACGCGACAGTTCAGTAGTAAAGCGAACTGGCGAAAACAAGTGCAGCAGACTGCCGAGCAGAGAGCGACTGACTCCCAGCAGACAAACAGAAGAGCCCCGTCAGGCAAGGTTGTGTCACGACGAAAAAAAGCGAGAACTCATACCACTCTTTTTGCCAATAGATGCATACAGAAAGTGAAATCAAATTACTTTGATTAGGTTATGTAGACATGACAAACACGGCGTTCTCATTGATCCATCATTCTTTCGTTTAGCTTATTAGGAAATTGTGAGTCTGAAGTCACGCTTGGAACATCGCAAAATTGTTTATAGAACCTGTTATGAATATCCCGGAAAACATCTAAGGGAACGGCAATTCCTTTCCAAGGTGGTAATAAGCCGCGGCTACATTTTGGCATGCAAATTGCTCCCAAACGGGACGCTTGCTGCAGAGCAAAGTCGCGCTGGGCGTCGTTCCTGAATTATAAGCACGCGATATGTGTTTAAGTATTGAAAGCACCATCTAGAGTGACAATAAAACACAAAAAGCATGAGAAATGCAAACGTCTGACACGTCATCGGGCTGGGGCTTTTCTGAAACAGGAAATGGAGAGGACTGTGCTCTTAGTTGTCAGATTGTATATTCGAGAAACTCCGATATTCAGAATTAACACGCGTCCGCGTGGCCGGCTGGACACCCTTCGCTCGGGTGGGGGTGGGGGGCAATTTGACCCCCTGATATCTCTGGAATTAAGAGAGCTAGAGATACCAAATTTACAGGGTGTGCCAACCTGTACGTAGGCTCACTTGGGTCACATTTGGAGCTTCCTAGATCATGACCTTCGGGTCCAATAAGGTTAAACAAGATCAATTTCCAGGATGGTCTCCAAAATGACCACAGAACCCAGATAACCGTTTCTAAGCGAAAGGTCACAAGCTCATTTTAGGTCTTTGACCTTGTTTAAGCTTTCAAAGATCATGTTGACCAAATGATACGAGACTGTTTTGAGTTTTGCATTTGAATACACGACAAAGATTACACTAGGGAGTATGTACCTAAAACCAAAATGTCAACCTGGGTCATCTGAGGCCCATGACCTATTCTGACATTTAAAAGTCCATGGAAGATGTATAATGCGGTTCCTGCTATCAATCAATTCGAAATGATCATCAGAAACTATCCCATACAGCAAGCCCTAGAGTAATCAAACAGGTTGGTTTTTATCTTGCTCTGACCTTCATACATGACCTTAGGTTAACGCTATTTGCTCATTCAACATTTGTGTTGCCTCAGAAAGCATTTCAGAGATGTATGGTTTCGTCCAACACTCCGTTGTTAGATCAGATTGAGCGATTCCCTAGAAATTTACTTCGCTGAAACCATAGGCTGACTTTCACCAGCCATAGGACTGCGACCTTACAAGGTACATCTAAATTTTTATGCCAAACGATCTGCTATTCAGCTGCCTACAGCTATGTAAAATTTGGCGCAGCTACGCCGCGCCGTTCGGAAATCATTCTGGAAAAACCTTTAGAAAGGGGTCAATTTGACCCAAAGGACTTGAGCACACACAGAAGATATAGAGAAGAAATGGATATTAGTCATGAGTTGCGCAGGCAAAGAATTTAGATGTTTGGTTCCAGGTGATTCTCTTTACTAAAAAATCATACAACACCTGGGCTATATCACGCATGTTTCTTTTACATTCCACTGTTTATTCACGTGAGTTTACTTTCGAAGCCCAGTGACAAAAAGAACAGCATTAACCAAACAACTGGTCTGCTACTGTTAGTTCAACACTACCTGCCGAAATATCCTGACTATATACATATATATATATATATATATATATATATATATATATATATATATATATATAGATATAGATATAGATATAGATATAGATATATATATATATATATATATATATATATATATATATATATATATATATATATATATCTATCTATCTATCTATCTATCTATCTATCTATCTATCTATCTATCTATCTATATATATATATATATGTATATATATATATATATATATATATATATATATATATATATATATATATATATATATATATATATATATATATATATATATATATATTCGGTGGGACAAAACGGAAAAAGCAGCATAAAAATGAAATAACTATCCGCTCCCAACCACAAGGATCATGAACATCATACTTATAGAGAGCAATATTAACCACATTTTCACTGGTAAAATGCATGAAATGTAGGCAACTCAGATTAACAGACTTCTGAGCAGATCATGAATAAAACAGGCGCATACAAGACTTTGGCAATTAAGATCCCCTCGTGGCCAGTGCGTTCACGGACACTTTGTTCTGTTGGGATACAATTACAGGCATACAATATTGTACACTGTCAAGCAGAGGATTATTCTCCTCTGTGCCCATTTTTGGACGCCAAGGGAAGTCATAGCATTGTTCTGTTCCTTGCCAAAGAAGAAATACGTCCCGCACCTGTCTGCCAGTGTGCAGCAGCCCACCAGCTGACTACCGCTCAGTACTGCCATGAGCTGAATACCAGTGCTGAGCACCCCACCACCTGACACCGCTCAGTACTGCCATGAGCTGAATACCAGTACTGAGCACCCCACCAACTGACTACCGCTAAGTACTGTCACCAACTGACTGCCAGTGTGCAGCAGCCCAACAGCTGACTACCGCTCAGTACTGTCATGAGCTGAATACCAGTACTGAGCAGCCCCCCTCCCCCCCCCCCCAGCTGACTGCCAGCACCAAGCAGCCTAACAGCTGACGACCGCTCAGTACCGCCACCAGCTGACTGCCGTCGCGGGATGGCGTGTCTCCGGACGTTGGGTCCCAACTATGCATTCACGAACTGTGTGGCCGAATGCATTTCACGACGGGGATAAGTGGAACGCGAGAAGTTGGGAGATGAGGGTGGGGGCTGACGAACGACATGAACTCGGCGCACCCCGGGGGCCCATCATATTCGTATGCATGGAGCGCGGCTCGGTGGAAATAAATGAGACCCATATTGCTGTGTCCCGTGCCGTTCGTCAGCTGAACGGGCCCCACCGCGGCAGCGCGCCGCGCCAGTCTCGGCCATTGTATTGTGGGCCCGGCCGCGGCGGCATGCGTGGCCCGAGCGTTCGGCACAAAGCCAGCGAGCTCGCTTCCAGCACGCGCCGCCATTACAGCGTGACGGTCGGCCGGTGGCGGGCGCGTGGCCGCCGCTGCGATACCGCTCGCACAGCCACCGGCAGGCTGGCCACCAAAGGAGAAATAAAGGGCTTTGGCATGCTCTTCGGCATTCCTGCTGGGTTTGGTAAAGCTGCGTAACGAGCAGTTTGTGACAGGGCTCAGGTCATTATGCGCGTTTGATTCTGGCCGCCATAGCAATAAAGTAATTGGTGAGCGAAAGAAACAGAGAAATATAACGGATGAAGCGAAGTGGCGGGATAACGAGACACCGAGTGAGCAGGCAGCGAAAAAAATAGCGAGCAGGAAAAAAAACAGCGGGCAGGAACGAAAAGTAGTGAGCAGGGGCGAAAACCGGTAGGTAGGAATGCAAACCGACAGAAAGAAGCAAAAATCAGCCAACAGCAGGCTAGTTCGCAAGGGCGACGTGGAGCGCCTGAGAGAAAGAAGGGGAGAGAGAGAGAGAGAGAGAGAGAGAGAGAGAGAGAGAGAGAGAGAGAGAGAGAGAGAGAGAGAGAGAGAGAGAGAGAGAGAGAGAGAGAGAGAGAGAGAGAGAGAGAGAGAGAGAGAGAGAGAGAGAGAGAGAGAGAGAGAGAGAGAGAGAGAGAGAGAGAGAGAGAGAGAGAGAGAGAGAGAGAGAGAGAGAGAGAGAGAGAGAGAGAGAGAGAGAGAGAGAGAGAGAGAGAGAGAGAGAGAGAGAGAGAGAGAGAGAGAGAGAGAGAGAGAGAGAGAGAGAGAGAGAGAGAGGAGAGAGAGAGATGAGAGAGAGAGATGAGAGAGGAGATGAGAGAGAGACGAGAGATGAGAGAGAGAGAGAGAGAGAGAGGAGAGAGAGAGAGAGAGGAGAGAGAGAGAGAGAGAGAGAGAGAGAGAGAGAGAGAGAGAGAGAGAGAGAGAGAGAGAGAGACGAGAGAGAGAGAGAGAGAGAGAGAGAGAGAGAGAGAGAGAAGAGCAGAGAGAGAGCAGAGAGAGAGGAGAGAGAGAGAGAGAGAGAGAGAGAGAGAGGAGAGAGAGAGAGAGAGAGAGAGTAGGATGAGAGAGAGAGAGAGAGAGAGAGAGAGAGAGAGAGAGAGTCGGAGACAGATGGAACGGACAATGGCAGACAAATATTGTGGCACCGAAATAAACAGAGCCTGTAAAGCAAAACACTTGCACCAAGAGCACCATCAACCATTTCCTGTCCTTGATGGGTAAAGCAGACATACGCTACAAGCTGTGCGCGGGATTATCATATCAAAATATAGAGATAACGGCTGGTTTACGGTGCTAAACAGGAGAACAGCTGGGAATTTCGTATGGGTGATTGTTCATTGTAAAACCACGCGGACGAATAATTCTGCACTCTTTTTACAGCATCTCCTTCAGTATGGCTGAGTTCTTGGAGATCTAGCTTGCATTTCCATCTTCATGCAACATGTCCCCGATGCGCCTCGACATGAATATTTTATGTTCATTCTCATCCCATTCCTCAACAGACCCCGCGCAGCCGGCCTGTGGGTAGTCACAGGGGTCCGCGTCAGAGAGGGAATGCCCCGCCGCTGGCCGACCGCTCGCCATCCGCGACAGAGAGGGAATACCCCGCCGCTGGCCGACCACTCACCTACCCCGCCGCTGGCCGACCGCTCACCATCCGCGTCAGGGAGGAGATACCCCACCGCTAACAGACCGCTCACCACCCGCGCCAGGGAGGGGTAACCCGCCGCCAGCCGACCGCTCACCATCCGCGTCAGGGAGGGGATACCCCGCCGCTGGCCGACCGCTCACCATCCGCGTCAGGGAGGAGATACCCCACCGCTAACAGACCGCTCACCACCCGCGCCAGGGAGGGATACCCCGCCGTAGCCGACCGCTCACCATCCGCGTTGGGGAGGAGATACCCCCCGCTAACAGACCGCTCACCGCCCGCGCCAGGGGGGGGGGGGGGATACCCCGCCGCTGGCTGACCGCTCACCATCCGCGTCAGGAAGGGGATACCCCGCCGCTGGCCGACCACTTACTACCAGAGGCACGCCACCGATCCTAAGTCGGCACAAATTGAGCGCTTCGGTGCTGAGCGGATGGCGCATCAGACACAAGCCGCCCGGTGTAAATCAGCTGGTATCATCAGCCGGGGAGCAATACTGCCGGCGATAAGGGCTGCCGTAACGGCCACCACCTAACTTGACGCCGTTACAGCGCCAATGCGGATTGACGGACTCGTTTCCACGCGGATAAAGCGCCGCCTGGCCGCTCCAGTGAGGGACTGTCGTTTCGCTGGAGCTCTTGCAATCTGTAAGCCCACCACACGGGCAAGCACTCACATGTGAAAATCGTTTCGCTTTATCCGACCACTCAAATCACAAGAGACCCACTTCCCTAACGCTAAACTTTATCGACGTGCATAAATGCATGCGTACCACGTCCGAGTTGCCCTCTCTGGCGTCCATACGGCTGTTTCGGTAATGAAACTCTGATTCCCCCCGGTGAGAGCGGGAGAGAGAGCTGTATATACTCAGTTAAGGACATGCTTATCAACACGGTATACTTGACATCAAGTTGTTAAATGTTTTTTTTTTTACAGATGCGTACCGTTTTGCTTGACAGGGTGATCGGTATATACAGACTCTTCCCCCGTCTCCCAAGATCTCCGTTATGTCTACTGGTTAGTCCCTCTAGACTCTGAGCGTTACGTTCCCATCTTAGGGCAAGTCGAGGACCAGAGGCAGGCGATGTCACACCATCTGATAAAGCGCATTGCTGCTGTCATATTTTCTGCTTATGCGTTGACAGTTACAATTGCACATTTCCTACCGTTTGATCGAACTGATATCGGAGGTCAAACACTTAATTCTTTCCCAACAGTTCAGTCTCAACCACTAGCTATTGCATGTGACTGAAACTTTAAGTTATCGTATGCTTTGTATTCAGTCAAAGTTTGATCCACCTTTTCTTTCCTTTTGCTCCGTGTAGTCAGCAAAGTTCCTCATTCCGCTAATCGACTTTTGTATGAGCTGACTTGTTTAAAATCTGCTAATGAGTGCGTTCGATAACAACGACGATCATCGGGAGCTGCTCATTCCTTTCACGCGCTTGCTATCAACGTTAATAGGTACGAATTTCAGACCGAGAAACCTCTCCGAACAATTCCGCTGCCCGTAATGCCTGACGGGCACCATCTGAAACATCTGAGCCATGGCAATCAGGCTCGGACTGCACTTCCGGCGAGCCCCAGCAGGTGGCTACAGGTTCCATGTCTGGTTCGACCCAAGGGATTGCTGGCTGCCAGTGTGCGTTCAAAACTGGTGCTGAGCTGGCCGACGCAAGTGGCTGCTGATGAAACTATACACCCCCGGGGAAATTCCGTCCGGAGGAATTTACTGCCTGTGGTGCTGCAGCTGCAGGGGCCAAAGATGTCATGGGCCTTCTACAACACGTACCTCGTGAGCGAATTGGAGCTGTGGGTTCGGTCAGTCGATTATCGACTGCAGTGCTGGATTTCTGAGCATAGGGATTTTTGTAAGAAGGAAATTAAAACGTGTTACGCATTTTGTCACCGAAGTACTTAGTTCGTGTGCGCTTTTCAATTCTCCTTCCTATTCATAGGAATTTTAGATACCACATTCCGAAACCAAGGACGTAGGACCGCCGAATGTATCTGGGACGTCACATCCTCCATGACGCCTCGCAACGCGGCTCGCGTTTAGCGATGTTTCCTGACACATTGCTGGTGAAGCTAATGATCCATTTTCCGTATTCTCAGCGTCCCGACCTCCCACCAATCACGTATTGACAAACTAACCAGCCGAGCGCACTGGGTCGAATGCTCCAGACGTCATCTGAGGTCGGCAGCCGTCACCGTCGCGCCCGTCGTCGCCGGCCATATGGCGCCGCGTCGGCACCGACAGGGCGGCGCCACGGCCGACGACACGTCCGGGGTGCCGCTAACTGGACCGACGGCACGCCCGACGTGACCGACGCTCGACTGATGACGCTGTCTCGCTACGACGGTCCTTAGTCACTGCCGTGCCAAAGCCTCGCCTGCCGCTCTGGGAGCTCCAACTGTTACACTGTTACCTTCGCCGTCCTGTCGCGACATACACTGTCGTTCCATGACTCCACCGTTATGTCGTGACCTCCGTTAACGCACCGCGACCTCTGGGTCTACTGCCATGCCTTGAGCGCCACTGCCGCACCGCGACCTTCTCTGTCGCGCCGGGCTCGTCGACATCGGCCAGGCCCGGGCCGAATGAGGCGCGTCCGCCGCGGTGGCGCCTGGCGGACGCGGTCAAGCGACGGCGCGTGCCAAACTTGGAGCCGACGCACACCCCGGAGGCCACCCAGACATCCGGCCGATCGGCGCCAGCGCCCGGCGCCTCGACCGCATCGAACAGCCTGAGGCTCAGTCCTGGAATCGGGACGGCAGCGCTGTTTGCGTCTCGCAGAAGGCGCGAACCGCTAAGCCACACACTGTACCTCAAGCTCGCTGCTAACCACGGCCAGCAAGCGCGGCTCTGCAGAAGAATTTTCAAATCCACGCTATGTGATCACTGCTCTTTAAAATGCATTTCAAGCAAAGCATGGCAGCGTGACGTCACGGCAGAAACGGCAGAAATGTCTGCGAGAGGTCGGGTCACGAGGGCGCGAGCCGTCGCAGTCAGAGAACAGCTGACCAGAACCAGCCGGAACCATAATCTAAGGCAAGGCATAAATAATATATACACTACATGAAGTTATTATTTATATTGTTGAAGACTTTAAAGCTGCTTTAATTTGTTTATTTTCTTGACTTGGGAAAACATTCAATAACCTGACAATGTTTTAACGTTTCAGACAAGGCCACATCACGTTTACCAGTTTGCGTTGAGCTTTTGATAAGTTAAGGAATGCCTTGCCTGGAAGCATCTATCCGTGATGTAGCGTCCTAAGCTCGGGCCCAGAGTATCGGTCTGGGAAGGGATGACACGGACAAGAGGCTCATTGAAAATGGAAGGTACAGTGTGAAGAGTTCCGGATGTTAAAACAACAACTACATGAATGATCTGTATCCAAACAGGATGAAACTGGTCAGCAACATGAATGATCAGACAAGATTCTGTCTCTGAGATCATCTTCACTGACCAAAGAGCAAAAGCTTATCCAAGACAGCCCTTTCCCGGCTTCAGGGCTTCCCTGAACCCTCCGTTCTCAGAGCTGTGCTTCTCGCTTGGCTCCGATGGATGATCTTTGGGCGTTCGGACGGAGATTCTGAGAATTTACCCAGGAAACCAACGCCGCTCTGTAGCCCTAGGAGGTCCCCTGAACAATTGCTCTCTGATTTTGCTTACAGTGAATTTAGGATTGCGACTAACTTGTGATTTATTCTTTGCGCTACGTTTGGGTACAACACGCCTGTGACTAGGTATCTATCCGATAGCATCACTGTTCCGTCTGGTCGGCTGTCCCATCTGTCCGTCATGTGGGATCGTCAGGGAAAAATAAGGAGTCCCACCATGTTTTTAAATAACGCTCTCCACGCATCGGCATAGGATTAATACCAAACGTCTACCAATTAATGCCATGCTCGTATCACTCCATCCCAGTTCCTCATCCATGCTGTCTAGCCAGCTACCCCCGATTACAAGTCCTGTAGCTGTTCCGCGCGATCAGCTGACCTGTGTGGCCAGCTGTGTCGTGTGATCAGCTGTGCCGTGTAGTCAGCTGTGCCGTGTGGTCAGCTGTTCCCTGTGGTCAGCTGTGCCGTGTGGTCAGCTTTTTCGTGTGATCAGTTGTTCCGCGTGGTCAGCCGTCCCGTATGGTCAGCTGTTCCATGTAGTCAGCTGTGCCATGTGGCCAGCTGCTCCGTGTGGTCAGTTGTGCCGTGTAGTCAGCTGCTCCGTGTGGTCAGCTGCTCCGTGTGGTCAGCTGATCCCTGTGAACACCTGCTCCGCTCGGTGGTCTGTCTGTGTGGTGAGCGGTGCCGTGTGGGCCTGAAGTAAATCCGACCCGGTGTTGGCAGACGTCTCGCTGCTAGGGATCGATGGCCGGGGCTCAGTGTTGGAGGCTGGTGTCCAATATCGGGCGAGCCGCTGATATGCAGGCTCGCTGGGTCTCGTCTAACCCGGTCGATGGTGAATGGATCGATAAATTCGAAGAAAACCCAAGAGCTTTACTCGGTCAGCTGCCAATGAGCTCGGCAAACCTACGTCATTCCCCCACTTGTAGGTGGCGGTAACCTGTTACCGCATTTATGGACAGCACTGTTCAATGCGTGGTAATCGCTGCCCCCTGATTCTTTAGCATCGTGGCAATAGCACTACATTAGATCAGTGTCTGACCAACAGACCACCCAGACCAACCAATTAACAGCAGCGAAGTGTCCTGATCTCAAGCTCAAGCCGCTCCAACATCATGGGCAAATATTAAGAGCCCAACGCCTCGCAATGCAGAATTAAGCACCGTCAGTGATCCGCGACATCGGTATTTTGCAAGCAACTTTGCTTCTGGGGTAGCGAGGGGGGTGTTACTTTGGATATCTTCATCGCTGCGGAATATCAAACCAGGTTCGACCTTAAGGTTAGAAGCCAAATGATGATCAAAACAAATTGTACAATCAAAATACTAAGTGAAATTAATTTAAGTCAGGCGGCAACATTTTTGTTTTTGTTCCAGACGATAAAATACTAAAAGAGCAACATAAGTGAGAGCCAAACCCACTAGATTTAGTGTTGACAGCAACTGTATTTGAGCTCCGTTTTAGCTATTGGGTCTCACTTAACGGATACGCGCGTGCCCGACATGCGTATCTTAGTTTAAGAGTGAAGAGCTCTTTAAGGTAGTTAAATTTAGTCCGCTTGTGCATGAAGTTAACCTATCTATGTCTGGGTGTAGGATGACCTCCAGATGGACAGTGGAAGAGGAATAAGAAATGCTAGCATGTTTCAGACGAGTTTAAGCACCCTGAGCATACTTGCCTCTTATCATGTTCTTACATTTCACCCAGACTACTGGAGATCAAAATAAGTTTGAGCTGATCATGAGCCCAACATATGGACAGCGACAACTAATCGCGACAGTGAGATGCAATTTTTCCGCTTTCTAATTCTTGGTTTTATAAAGGAAGTTTGCAAACACACATGCTCCTTGGTAAGCTAACTAACACTCGGTGGGGAAGTTGACTGCGCTACGGTTTTTCCAAGCGCAGGTAAGAAACAAACGTCGCATCCGCATGATATTTGCTGTACTAGGTTATCTACCAATTTGGTATCCATTGTACATATCTGAGGCTTTTGATTTACCAAGATCACTGTCCAAGGGCATGTCAAGAGATGAACTAAAAAACTTTGACCCCCAATCACTTTTGTAGGCTTTTCCCATTGTTTAAAACTGGTACGTCAAAGAAAATCATGGCGCCTAAGATTTATTCATGTCTCGTTTTAGAAAATGAGGTTCTCCGTCTTTTGTATGGCATTAGAGCAATAGCTTACAAGCAAAATCATCATTAGCAAAGGTGAAATTAACCGTGGCCCGGTTCCTGACCACCTTTATGCGTACCGTTACAAAATACAAGCTGAGCTAAACAACGTATTATTTCTAAGTAATTGAGGCCTCATAATTCTACTACTCCACTAAAACAAGCTGCGATATCATTTTAAACAAATAATGAGTCACAATAGGTCACATGAGGATATGAAAGATAATATGATGCCGTCCAAAGTTAATAACCCATGCTGTCCAGTCGCAGAGATCTAAATGAGCGAGTGCGAGGAGTACATCTTTATCAAAGGACAACATTAATAGCATTATTCCTCACAGAATAAAGAGGAAATGCAGAGATAATGGCGATATTTCCTTCTTTTCGCTAGACATGTAGCCAAAGCATCACATCTATCTCTCCATTCTCCTGCTTATTCTACGAGGAATAAGGTTATCAATACTATCTGATCTATATGCATAATGTTTCTTCGCAGTGCACTTAGCGACTTCGTCTCTATTGTGTTTGTAAAGCTATTGACGTATAATTTCATACAAAATGTGCCCGTTCTTAGTTTGTGACAAATACATTGCCAGGCACCGAAGGGATTACGTACAATGTAGACAACAGCTATGGCATCTTGGTTACACGGAGACGTACCATACACTATTTCTGAACCGCAGAAAAACATTGTAGTGGTCACATAGACCTAGGTAACGACCTCAAATTACTTTGTCTGAATGTATTAGGCATTGACCTTAGTTAACCTCAGTTGACCTCTTGGGCAGCCGACGAAACCATTTTTGAGTCTGGAATACTTTTGTCCTTCAGCAGCTCCTAAAAAGGAATTTAGTCCGAAGCGCATTGTAAAAAAGTATCGCTCTTGTAGGCTATTGGTAGCCCAAATCTGATCGGTGACCTGATCGGACCTAACCATGCGCCTTGTCGTGGATTGGGGTTTGGGTATCATACACAACATATCAAAATTTCTCGACTTTAGGCATTGTGGCCATGTGATTTGCTAGATCACATGCAATCCCGTATTATCATACAGATCACACACCATCATGGGGAGCGTCGAGTCCCGAAGCGTACGTCACGTGTATTAGTCTGTAGGTAATGCGTGTTCCTAACTTCCTGAATAAAACCATTCGAAAAGAGCTAGGTATTATTATTGTAGGTACATTTATATTAGGTAACGCCTCGACAATAACACTCTTCTTATTACGTCAACAATCATGTGTGACTATTTCTACCGTGTTCACAACAAAACATGTCAAAGCATGAACCCATTTGTAGCATTTTTAGGGCCTGTATATCTTCCGGCGTTCTCCTTGTTCA
>NW_023596420.1:3246459-3263432 GCF_011947565.3 Pollicipes pollicipes | reverse complement strand
ATACGGAATTGCTTTGCCAGCTCTTTTGATATGTAAATACCGTCGATTTTCCTCATCTGGTGATTCCCCACCCGTTCCGGTACACAGTTGGCGCATTGGTGTTTGGCTCCCAGATCTAGTGGCAAATATTTTTGTTTTCAATGAATTCCGGGCCTGAGAAAGCGGCTTCGTTTATTTTGAAGCCGAGCCTGACGCCACGCCCTGTCAGCGTTTCATGAAGCTTGGAACACAAGTTTCCTTTCTTTGGCAGAGAGTTATTGGAGCTGGGTTTATGTAAGCAACTTGTGCCGGCACTTTGTCACTCTTTGAAATCGTGGATATCTGTGTGTCTGACACAACGTAGTCGTTAGGACATTTCCATGGCCGTTTTCCAGGGATGAAAACGCATGTAGAGCAATCACCTTCATCATTGTCGGAACGCCGAAGCATTAGAACAATGGTTTCGCACATATTACGTTCGTGGAGCAATGGTTTCGGACCAACAACCTCGTCCCTGTGATGTGTCATATGAAATGAACTGACGTCTGGCTGTCACATTGATAAGCCCAATCAACCATCGAGTATTTTGGATTGTACCAGCGGACATCTGCTGTAGGCAGATCCGGTCCAAGTTCATCCAACTTTGATTGACTTGGTCGTCTGGAGTTCAGGAGTTACGAGACCGCAGCTGGCATGTATGGGAAGCGTTTGAAGTATGCTCAAGCTGGTTGAACGCTTCCTGGGTGAGAACTTTATTTTTCGAGGTGTCGCTGTCATGACCCCGCAAGCCTAAGAGTGGAGGCAGGTGTGAAACTGACACTGAAGGCAAGACGACACCAGAGGATAATAATATCGATGTTGAAGAGAAATGCTCGGCCTTAGTCCATTCTCAGACTGAAACGATAGGTGGTAGGGTGTGAGGCGGGATGGGGGTACGGTAGGAGTGAGCGAGTCTATTAATAGCTCTGGTCGAGCTGTGCTACCTTTGAACATTGTTACCCGAGTGCACGGTGGCAAGGCATGGTAGTGGGGACCATAGTTGAAGAGAGATGATATACCACTCCACGGCGCTGTGAGGTACTGGAACAGCCAATTTAGGACATGGGACAAATATGGCTTAACAACTTCAAACAAAAAAGGCTGAGTATGTTTACCAATGGAGCGTAGGCTAAGGCATGCCTACTTGAGGTTTATGTCTGTAACGCACAGGCAACAAAAGAAAATTTAGCAGTAATGTTTAGCATTGACCATATGACGTCATCGCCTTCCTGTGTGTTCAAGAGTCATATTTCGTATTCCAAAACAACTTGTAGGCTAGGAAATGTGCTTCAGCACTTATTTCATCCATACCTTGGGTCTCAAAGTATCCACGCTATTTAATCAATTTGATACTGACATCCCGTCTGTCCTGTCAGAGCAAAGCCTCCAATGACGGCTTCCCGTTTTTATTCAGATGTCGCCGACATGGTCGCCAAGTTTGGAGGTGAAGCAGAGACGTGAGTGGTCCAGTATTGCGAGATTGACCTGTATAAAAATTCTAGCGCTACTTGAGGATGCTTTTGCTGCTAAGGACGTAAACAGTAATGATGATACGCAGCCAACGTTTTCGTTGGGCACATACTCGTCACATATTTCGGAGGAGCTATTCGTCAATTGACTGCCTTTTAACTGCCTCCGACCTGGCGGTTACGCTGCTGCCCTAGGCGACACCGCTTCCAGTTGACGATCACCTGTCTGGCCCAGTGTCACTCGTGACTGCAGCCTGGTCCAGTGTCAGTTGTGGCTACCCGTTCGTGGAGGCGTCGCCTGGTCCAGTGTCAGTTGTGACTACCCGTTCGTGGAGGCGCCGTCTGGTCCAGTGTCAGTTGTGGCCGCCCGCTCGTGGAGGCGCCGCCTTTGCGTCCGCCCCGCGGCCGACTGGCTCACCAGCGGCAAACACTCGGGCCGCTAAACCGATCGGCGGCGAGCGGATGTGGCCTCGCTGGGTCACACAGCGGCCGACTGGCGCGCCAGCGGCAAACACTCGGGCCGCTGAACCGATTCGGCGGCGAGCGGATGTGGCCTCGCTGGGATCACGCACCGGACCGCCCTGGGTCAGCGCCTTGCGGGGCGCTGTGGGTGACCTGAGCTGGGCTGAAAGGGAAAGGGCTCGCTCACTACATCCCACAGATACGTTGACGTACTCACCCGTTTAGTTAGCCAGTGTATGCTGTCAGGGGACGATTGCTTGCATGGAGCATTGCCAAACGCCAAAATCTCACCTGTTTGCAGGAAGCTTCTTTGTCAACCAACAAAAAAATCAAGCGAATTTCCACCACAGCTGGTGGAGCTGGTATGAACAGCTCCGTTCAAATAATACATAACTTTTTAGAGAGGCGAATTAGTTTCCGTGAGGTTCTGAGATGTTGCGGGGCAAGATGACGTGTGAATAGCATTAATATCGAAGGGAGGACGATACGTGGTTAGCAGCGCACGGTCTTTCAATAGGGATGCAGCTGCATCATGCATAAGATTTGCAAAAAGGGGCGTGGCTGTCGTGATGCACAGGCCGCTTTGGATGCCTTGCATGCCAAACGCTCCGATAGCTAGCAGAATCAACCAGTTTGTTAACACGTAAATGCGGTTTTGACGTGTGAACGTCTACACATGCGTGCAGGAGTTGAATTTATGTCCGCTGCGGCTTGTCTGAGCGGGGCATCTGTGAATTACGGAAGGTTTCAGTTTATATTGACTTCGACTTAATGCTGCAATCAGTTATCTGACGATGGTAAGTGATGTGGCAACTCAACCATTTTGTTGACGTCATCAAACAAGATGCGACGTAGCTGCCTGGGATGTCTTATAGCATGATCACATAATGAGCGTGATAAAACAATTTGTTGCACTGCACGCTATCAGCGAAATGTATGAGCTAAAGGGAATGTTTCACATTTGAAGATATGATAACGAGCATCAGATACGACGAAGCGAGCTAATTTATAGCTATTGATGTACTTTTAAGTAGAAGATGCCGCTCTAGACGGCATCCTTTCTCTGTTTAGCAAACACGCTCCTCGATACGTTATTGTTTGATTGCGTCATTATACGTTGCACGGCATCGATTCAGAGCCAATTGGCGGTCGTTATATGTGAAAATTGTGCTCACCAACGTCAGATAGGAATGCCTTCACCGTTATATTTTCCTCGGCCTTGATCGCCGTTTGGCTTATGAAATAGCGAGATGTTAACGACGTCGTCATGATGTCATGAACGCCAAGACGATCTTAAAATACTCTTACAGAAATACTCTCCCCATTTTCGTGGGCGTTTAGCTCAGAAACCAGAGTGATTTACGCCGTGAGAGGGATAGGGCTGGGAGTTGCACCAAAAGGTCTTCAAGATGGCCATTTGAGTTGAAAACCCCATAGAAATGTGAAACACTCCCTTTAAAGAACAGCGATGAAGTTTGTACCCAAAGTTACGCCTGGTTTTTCCCCTTCCTCCAAACATCCAAACAGTTGCAAATAGCGAGTGCTTTAGCATTGTCATCGTTCACATTGTTCCCTTTTCCTGGAAGTGCTCTGTTCTGCATCGCCTGTTATACCGCCGACTGCACCAACGACGCATTATCCCCATTGCCCCTTTGCATTCACTTTCTGCCTGGTGGAAGGGGAGGGCGCATCAAAAACGGGCCGGGCGTCGCGGCTCGCCAGCCTCCGTCGTTCACCGCCGCCGGCGCTGAACGGTGACGACCATTCAGCGGCGACGGCGCCTTCCGCCGTTCGGATCGAGCGCGGCGCGCCGAGGCGAGACCGCTGCAGCCAAACCACGATCGGGTAAACACCGCACGGGCGTGGCGCCCGTCCAAAGCGCACCGACCGGCCAGCTGCCTCCATTTCCGCAGCCGCGCAGGGAGCCCGGCCGGCGCGCGTGCCCCGCGCGAGTTGGAGGGAGAGCACTGCGGTGTGATGAGCTGCAGTGGCTGAATGGCGGGGTGCGCTGGCTGCCCTGCTGCACGTCCTGTGCACCGAGCCGTAAGGAGTGGGGCTCAATGGGTGCGCGCGCTTTGGAGGGATCAGTGGGAAGTGGGCTGTGCTCCGTGAGTCCTCTGTCGCAAATGGGAGGAAGTAAACTGCATTGATGCCCGTGTTGTGTCCGAAGCAAAGAGCAATGGGCTGCACGCTGTGTGTGTGTGTGTGTGTGTGTGTGTGTGTGTGTGTGTGTGTGTGTGTGTGTGTGTGTGTGTGTGTGTGTTTGTGTGTGTGTGCGTACGTGCGTGCGTGCGTGCATGCGGGCGTGCGGGCGTGCGCGCGTGTGTGCGGGCGGGCGGGCGGGCAGGCCTGCGTGCGTGTCTGCGTGCGTGCGTGCGGGCGGGCGGGCGGGCTGGCGGGCGGGCAGGCGTGCGTGCGGGCGGGCGGATGGGCGGGCGGGCAGGCGGGCGTGCGTGCGTGCGTGCGGGCGTGCGTGCGTGCGGGCGGGCGTGCGGGCGTGCGTGCGGGCGAGCGGGCGTGCGTGCGCACGTGTGAGTTGCGCCAGGCCCTGGGGAGGGGCTCTGGTGGCCAACACGCGCGAGAATTGCCTTCCTCGGTCTTCAGCCATGCGCGAGTGCGCGCGATGTTTGTAGCTGCGTGCATCCAAGCGTATGCCGGTGCGCCGTTCCTCAGGGGAGACTCGGCGTGGCGCTCGATCCTCAGCGGTCTGTGTCAGACGTGAACGCACGCAGGGATGCTGTGCCTGGCGGTACAGACACACGCTTCCGCTGTTGTCGCTGCCACAAACATCAACTGTAAGAGCCTTGTTTTTTGTGGGGGCTTCTACTACTAACAAACTACATAAGTCGGGGCCGAACAAGCGCGTCGTGTTCCGGATGATCCTCGCCGAATGGTCTTCAAGATGGCTATTTTAGTTCAGAACCTCATCTAAATGAGGAACACTTCCAAGCAAAGCAAGCGGCCAAGAATTGCATGTGAAATTAGCCCACTGATAACTATTGGTGTATCTTAAGTGGAAAAGGCTTTAGAAGGGGCAGCTCTAGACCACACAGTTTATCTGTTTAATAAATATGCTCCTTAATACGTCCTTGTTTGATTACGTCATCGTAGTTTGCACCGCGTTAATTGAGAGGCCAATTGATGGTTGGTGGAAATCGGGATCACGAACCCAGATATGAACGACTCGACGATTACATGATGGCCGTGATCACGGAATGAGCGATGTAAAGGCCGGCTTTGGATAGCGTTATTGTGGCGTCACTGATGCCTGGGTGACCTTGAAAAAGTCTCCCCGAAATAGCCTGCACATCTTTGCGGACGTGTAGCTCAGACACTGGAAGGGTCTAGGCCTTAATGAGGGCAGGCCTGTAAACTGCACTGAATGATCTTTGAGATGGTTATTTTAGTTCCAAACCCTGTGCAAGTCCGGAACATTCCCCTTAAGTTCCACACGCATGATGTGTGTTATCATTTGGCCACTCTACTCTGCGAGGTGTGTTACACATCAGTGACTGCTAACACAATTTTAGCGGAGTGATTGTGTCATAGACATCATTTATTCTTGGCTGCCTCATTATCACCCTAAAGCTAAAGCTCGGGTAAATAAGTCTTCGAAATCATGACGCGCCAGATGCGTGGCCAAGGCACAATTGTTGCACGCTTACGTTTTAATTTCTCATTGCCACTCTTCACTGAGGCAGAGTCAGCTCACTTCCACCTTGTGCTATTATACCGTTGGCAAACATTCACTTCAAAAGGACTCAATCTGCGTTTCCGTATGAAGGCTTGTTACGTACACATTTTTGCATTTGCTTCATTTGGGGTGTGTAAGCAGGATTCTACTGTTGCGCGGACTATGCTACTTTAAGCAAATGGTACAGGCTTGAAGTGTAGACCTCAACAACAGATTGTGTTATTTATCGACACGGATCCCATTCAGCGTATGAGCACGGCGTTGTCTTTGTTTCTATGGGCATTGTTATCCACGTTGCCTCATTCCTTTACGGTACCTAGCAGTCTCTTGAGCTGCGCATGTCTTCACATGAAAGCTGTCTGTAAAACGGAAACTCTGTTTAAACATTACTGTTATGTTACAGTAACTTCCAAAGTAAATCAGCTAGTACACATACCAATCTACGTACTCTGTGCTTTTATATTTGTCATAAGTAGGTGTCGATAGGCGAACGAGATTCCAGCCACTCCTCTTCCACTTTTTCACGCTCATTGCATTTATCATTGGCATGACTCCCACTGGCGGGCGGTTTACACAGCTGAGCTCTTTCAGCAGCGCTGTTTTTGGGATGTTATTATCTTTTCCTGGAATGGCGTGGATATGGTTTTACAAAAAATAAAAAACAAAGTGAAATGTGATGCCTCCGCTGGCCCTTTGATGTTTTCTTATTAAACAATTTTTCACGGTTCACGAAATTTGCTAACTGGAGCCAAAGTGATCAAAGCTGCATCGATCAACCGCGGACTAACTGAGCGTGGCTTTCAAAGTCCTTTTAACAGAAGTGAGGCCGGCAGCGCCACTGCTCGTAGGGACCCGGATCCTGAAGCCCGGAACTGCTCCTGGGTCGGGTCTGATCAGGTGAGGACCGAGCTGTAGGAAAAGAAAGCTTGTTAAACACAATGGGCTGCCCACGAACCTCGAGGCTAGACGCACAGTGAACTGTTGGCATCGTAATTTTAAACGCTTTTGAACGCGTTCCAATAACGCAGGCTGGATTCAGACTTCCCAAGGCACGACTCGCACGGGCAAACACACCATATACGTTTGCGGAAACATCAGCAAGTCACGTAAGTCTGCGTAAACATCTGGACACACATTACACGCGCATTGTGAAACGCTTCCGACATCGTCCAGCAAGCGCTCTTTTGACGGAGACGTGTGTCCTCAAGTCCAGGGGACATAGGAGAAAGGAAAGCTATGAAGAAAAGCTAAAAGAAAGAGGCCACTGAACAATTTAGGCTGCTTATATACCAAAATACACTGGGTAAGATCTATCGCCCGGCTAGCAGCTATTCAAAGCATTTTAAGTATTACGAAAATATGTTTAAATCACTGGCGTGTGATATACCATAATGAGCTAAACAGCATGAAAAGCGCACTGACCATCAAAAGCAACATCATGAAGCACATCAGGTCAGTTTCTCAGCGAAACGCCACTGGCCTCGCACGATCGAACACATCACTGTCTCTCCATCGCCGCCCTGGCCAACAGGTACCGCGCTCCCGCAGCGCTCAGCTCGCTAGCCCGCAGTGGTCCCCCAGCTGGTGGCCTGATCCAGCTCGACACGTGACCTCCAGGGGTCAGCAGGTCAGGCGAGACGCCCGCCGGCGTAATTTACGGCCGAGGGTCGACTCGGCCACGTGCGGCGGCGTCGTACGTCAGCTGGCCGCTGGGTCGGCGTCGGCGAGAGCGGCGGAGAGGGGGGGGGAGCGGGGGGAGGGGCCGTCCGGCGGCTTTCCGAGATCCTGAACGGCTGAGGTTATGGATGTTGATCCTGCCCTTAGCTCGCTGCATTGGGCCGAGAAATCGCACCGGCGTCGAGGGCCGCTTTGAGCCATATGTGTGCTTATGGCGCCTCGCGACGCTGCATTCGCCCGCATCCGGGACAGCAAGTATGCGGCATTGAAAATACCGCGAAGCCATGTGGTTTCTGTGCTCACGTTGAAACGTTTTAGATGTTTCAGAAGAGCTGCCCTTTTCATTATTGAAAAATGAGACGCCGGTCAAGCCATGAGTATGTGATTTGATGCCATGAAATCAACCATGGTTACCAACGCCGATCGGATCGAAGCCCTGCAGACATCAATAGCTGTCAGCAGCAGATGCACACACGCTGCAGTCACATCATGTAAAAACACACACGCCTTTGAACCAGTTATGGATTTGGACGCTTAAACCTCGGTGCCTCTCCCTTGAATTTGTCTCCTCGATAGACGCAGATTCTGTTTGAATAACGCCCTCGGCACACCGCTCCCATTCGGGGTCGTGTCCCATTCATCACGACGGGTTCCTCCTCTCCGTGTTGCCGCCCGACCCGGCTGAGTCGGTTCCGGCTGCATGTCGGAAGTTCCGCGCCGCTCGCCGCAGCTCCTGGCACCCGACAGCAGACCACCAGCGGGGCTGGCGCCCCAGCCGCGCGCCCGCTCGGCCGCCGCCAAAATCGACGACAGGTAATCGCACGGTGGTAATGAGGTCGGCGGTCCGACGGAGTGTGCGGGGTTGACGAGGCGCCGCCGGCTGCGGACCCTCCAATTGATCGGCGGAGGGATCCGAGCGCGGGCCGGCGGCAATGTGAGATGGCTAATGAGCTCACTCGTCTGCTAAAGCAGCGGCTAATTAGGCGTTGTTTACACGTCCGCTCCCGGCCGCCTGCGGTTTCGCTATTCGAACAGAGATGGCGCGCATGGCGTTTCATTTCACGAAATTTGCTGCTAGGACGTGAATCTGTAGGAATTGCAGCCATGCGTTTATAGGGGGCGGGGGGTTCAATATTTGTGAGGAGTTTTAACTGAAATAGCCATTTTGAAGATCATTCCATGCAGTTCACAGCCCTGCCCTTCTTCAGGCCTGAAATCATCTAGCTTCTGAGCTACACGCCCGCGAAGACGTGCAGATTTTTTCGTGCCGAGTATTTCAAGGTCATTCCAGCATGCATGACGCCATAGAGACGTCATTGAAATCGCGCTGGGCTATAGGTCATGTGGCGTTCGAGGCAAAAGAAGAAGAAACGGCGAGCCGCTCATAAGAGCATCGTTTTCAGATATAACTGACGTCAATTGGCTCTCAATCAATGTCGAGCAGGCTGTGTAAGTTTCAATCACGCAGCATGTTGTGTGCTACATGATATTAGAAGTTCGACATGGTTGCTAGTTATTACGGAAACAAGGCTTGTAATTAAATAACCTAAGAACAGCGCCACAACCGAGTATGTAAATATAAGTAAACACCTTAACTTACGGATAAATGTGCGGAACACGACAACAAAGAACCAAAACACGAGCATATAGAGATATTAGGCTCAGCGGACACTTCCAGCACCGCCACGGCCACCTTTCGGGAAATCACAGTACCACGAGTTAGTGCCGAGGTGGCAATTTCGCACCGCTGGTTTCACAGCACGTAAACGTACAAACGTTCCATGACGCAGTCAAGCAATGATATATTAAGGAGCATATTTATTAAACACAGCAATTGTGTTGTGTAGGACAGCGTTTTTCACCTAAAAGTTAACCAATGGCTATAAGTGAACTTGTTTCATCTTACCTGATGCTTAATATCCTCAAAAGTGCAACATTTCCTTTAAGATATGGCTCTCTGTGCGGAACGCGGACAATATTCCGTACCCGTACTTTAAGGGACAACGTAAACGCTGTATCAGAGCGTCCTGAACAAGGAGAACGCCGGAAGATATACAGGCCCTAAAAATGCTACAAATGGGTTCATGCTTTGACATGTTTTGTTGTGAACACGGTAGAAATAGTCACACATGATTGTTGACGTAATAAGAAGAGTGTTATTGTCGAGGCGTTACCTAATATAATGTACCTACAATAATAATACCTAGCTCTTTTCGAATGGTTTTATTCAGGAAGTTAGGAAACACGCATTACCTACAGAATAATACACGTGACGTACGCTTCGGGACTCGACGCTCCCCATGATGGTGTGATCTGTATGATAATACGGGATTGCATGTGATCTAGCAAATCACATGGCCACAATGCCTAAAGTCGAGAAATTTTGATATGTTGTGTATGATACCCAAACCCCAATCCACGACAAGGCGCATGGTTAGGTCAGATCAGGTCACCGATCAGATTTGGGCTACCAATAGCCTACAAGAGCGATACTTCTTTACAATGCGCTTCGGACTAAATTCCTTTTTAGGAGCTGCTGAAGGACAAAAGTATTCCAGACTCAAAAATGGTTTCGTCGGCTGCCCAAGAGGTCAACTGAGGTTAACTAAGGTCAATGCCTAATACATTCAGACAAAGTAATTTGAGGTCGTTACCAGGTCTATGTGACCACTACAATGTTTTTCTGCGGTCAGAAATAGTGTATGGTACGTCTCCGTGTAACCAAGATGCCATAGCTGTTGTCTACATTGTACGTAATCCCTTCGGTGCCTGGCAATGTATTTGTCACAAACTAAGAACGGGCACATTTTTGTATGAAATTATACGTCAATAGCTTTACAAACACAATAGGGACGAAGTCGCTAAGTGCACTTGCGAGAAACATTATGCATATAGATCAGATAGTATTAATAGCCTTATTCCTCGTAGAATAAGCTGGAGAATGGAGAGATAGATGTGATGCTTTGGCTACATGTCTAGCGAAAAGAAGGAAATATCGCCATTATCTCTGCATTTTCCTCTTTATTCTGTGAGGAATAATGCTATTAATGTTGTCCTTTGATAAAGATGTACTCCTCGCACTCGCTCATTTAGCATCTCTGCGACTGACAGCATGGGTTATTAACTTTGGACGGCATCATATTATCTTTCATATCCTCATGTGACCTATTGTGACTTCATTATTTGTTAAAATGATATCGCAGCTTGTTTTTAGTAGAGTAGTAGAATTATGAGGCCTCAATTACTTAGAAATAATACGTTGTTTAGCTGAGCTTGTATTTTGTAAACGGTACGCATAAAGGTGGGTCAGGAACCGGGCCACGGTTAATTGCACCTTTGCTAATGATGATTTTGCTTGTAAGCTATTGCTCTTAATGCCATACAAAAGACGGAAACCTCATTTTCTAAAAACGAGACATGAATAAATCTTAGGCGCCATGATTTTCTATTGACGTACCAGTTTTAAACAATGGGAAAAAGCCTACAAAAGTGATTGGGGGTCAAAGTTTTTTAGTTCATCTCTTTGACATGCCCTTGGACAGTGATCTTGGTAAATCAAAAGCTCAGATATGTACAATGGATGCCAAATTGGTAGATAACCAGGTACAGCAAATATCATGCGGATGCGACGTTTGTTTCTTACCTGCGCTTGAAAAACCGTAGCGCAGTCAACTTCCCGACCGAGTGTTAGTTAGCTTACCAAGGAGCATGTGTGTTTGCAAACTTCCTTTATAAAACCAAGAATTAAAAAGCGGAAAAATTGCATCTCACTGTCGCGATTAGTTGTCGCTGTCCATATGTTGGGCTCATGATCAGCTCAAACTTATTTTGATCTCTAGTAGTCTGGGTGAAATGTAAGAACATGATAAGAGGCAAGTATGCTCGGGGTGCGTAAAACTCGTCTGAAACATGCTAGCATTTCTTATTCCTCTTCCATGTCATCTGGAGGTCATCCTACACCCAGACATAGATAGGTTAACTACATGCACAAGCGGACTAAATTTAACTACCTTAAAGAGCTCTTCACTCTTAAACTAAGATACGCATGTCAGGCACGCGCGTATCCGTTAAGTGAGACCCAATAGCTAAAACGGAGCTCAAATACAGTTGCTGTCAACACTAAATCTAGTCGGTTTGGCTCTCACTTATGTTGCTCTTTTAGTATTTTATCGTCTGGAACAAAAACAAAAATGTTGCCGCCTGACTTAAATTAATTTCACTTAGTATTTTGATTGCACAGTTTGTTTTGATCATCATTTGGCTTCTAACCTTAAGGTCGAACCTGGTTTGATATTCCGCAGCGATGAAGATATCCAAAGTAACACCCCCCTCGCTACCCCAGAAGCAAAGTTGCTTGCAAAATACCGATGTCGCGGATCACTGACGGTGCTTAATTCTGCATTGCGAGGCGTTGGGCTCTTAATATTTGCCCATGATGCTGGAGCGGCTTGAGCTTGAAATCAGGACACTTCGCTGCTGTTAATTGGTTGGTCTGGGTGGTCTGTTGGTCAGACACTGATCTAATGTAGTGCTATTGCCACGATGCTAAAGAATCAGGGGGCGGCGATTACCACGCTTTGAACAGTGCTGTCCATAAATGCGGTAACAGGTTACCGCCACCTACAAGTGGGGGAATGACGTAGGTTTGCCGAGCTCATTGGCAGCTGACCGAGTAAAGCTCTTGGGTTTTCTTCGAATTTATCGATCCATTCACCATCGACCGGGTTAGACGAGACCCAGCGAGCCTGCATATCAGCGGCTCGCCTGATATTGGACACCAGCCTCCAACACTGAGCCCCGGCCATCGATCCCTAGCAGCGAGACGTCTGCCAACACCGGGTCGGATTTACTTCAGGCCCACACGGTACCGCTCACCACACAGACAGACCACCGAGCGGAGCAGGTGTTCACAGGGATCAGCTGACCACACGGAGCAGCTGACCACACGGAGCAGCTGACTACACGGCACAACTGACCACACGGAGCAGCTGGCCACATGGCACAGCTGACTACATGGAACAGCTGACCATACGGGACAGCTGACCACATGGAACAACTGATCACACGAAAAAGCTGACCACACGGCACAGCTGACCACAGGGAACAGCTGACCACACGGAACAGCTGACCACACGGCACAGCTGATCACACGACACAGCTGACCACACAGGTCAGCTGATCGCGCGGAACAGCTACAGGACTTGTAATCGGGGGTAGCTGGCTAGACAGCATGGATGAGGAACTGGGATGGAGTGATACGAGCATGGCATTAATTGGTAGACGTTTGGTATTAATCCTATGCCGATGCGTGGAGAGCGTTATTTAAAAACATGGTGGGACTCCTTATTTTTCCCTGACGATCCCACATGACGGACAGATGGGACAGCCGACCAGACGGAACAGTGATGCTATCGGATAGATACCTAGTCACAGGCGTGTTGTACCCAAACGTAGCGCAAAGAATAAATCACAAGTTAGTCGCAATCCTAAATTCACTGTAAGCAAAATCAGAGAGCAATTGTTCAGGGGACCTCCTAGGGCTACAGAGCGGCGTTGGTTTCCTGGGTAAATTCTCAGAATCTCCGTCCGAACGCCCAAAGATCATCCATCGGAGCCAAGCGAGAAGCACAGCTCTGAGAACGGAGGGTTCAGGGAAGCCTTGAAGCCGGGAAAGGGCTGTCCTGGATAAGCTTTTGCTCTTTGGTCAGTGAAGATGATCTCAGAGACAGAATCTTGTCTGATCATTCATGTTGCTGACCAGTTTCATCCTGTTTGGATACAGATCATTCATGTAGTTGTTGTTTTAACATCCGGAACTCTTCACACTGTACCTTCCATTTTCAATAAGCCTCTTGTCCGTGTCATCCCTTCCCAGACCGATACTCTGGGCCCGAGCTTAGGACGTTACATCACGGATAGATGCTTCCAGGCAAGGCATTCCTTAACTTATCAAAAGCTCAACGCAAACTGGTAAACGTGATGTGGCCTTGTCTGAAACGTTAAAACATTGTCAGGTTATTGAATGTTTTCCCAAGTCAAGAAAATAACCAAATTAAAGCAGCTTTAAAGTCTTTCACAATATAAATGATAAATTCATGTAGTGTATATATTCTTTATACCTTGCCTTAGATTATGGTTCCGGCTGGTTCTGGTCAGCTGTTCTCTGACTGCGACGGCTCGCGCCCTCGTGACCCGACCTCTCGCAGACATTTCCGCCGTTTCTGCCGTGACGTCACGCTGCCATGCTTTGCTTGAAATGCATTTTAAAGAGCAGTGATCACATGGCGTGGATTTGAAAATTCTTCTGCAGAGCCGCGCTTGCTGGCCGTGGTTAGCAGCGAGCTTGAGGTACAGTGTGTGGCTTAGCGGTTCGCGCCTTCTGCGAGACGCAAACAGCGCTGCCGTCCCGATTCCAGGACTGAGCCTCAGGCTGTTCGATGCGGTCGAGGCGCCGGGCGCTGGCGCCGATCGGCCGGATGTCTGGCTGGTCTCCGGGGTGTGCGTCGGCTCCAAGTTTGGCACGCGCCGTCGCTTGACCGCGTCCGCCAGGCGCCACCGCGGCGGACGCGCCTCATTCGGCCCGGGCCTGGCCGATGTCGACGAGCCCGGCGCGACAGAGAAGGTCGCGGTGCGGCAGTGGCGCTCAAGGCATGCCAGTTGACCCAGAGGTCGCGGTGCGTTAACGGAGGTCACGACATAACGGTGGAGTCATGGAACGACAGTGTATGTCGCGACAGGACGGCGAAGGTAACAGTGTAACAGTTGGAGCTCCCAGAGCGGCAGGCGAGGCTTTGGCACGGCAGTGACTAAGGACCGTCGGTAGCGAGACAGCGTCATCAGTCGAGCGTCGGTCACGTCGGGCGTGCCGTCGGTCCAGTTAGCGGCACCCCGGACGTGTCGTCGGCCGTGGCGCCGCCCTGTCGGTGCCGACGCGGCGCCATATGGCCGGCGACGACGGGCGCGACGGTGACGGCTGCCGACCTCAGATGACGTCTGGAGCATTCGACCCAGTGCGCTCGGCTGGTTAGTTTGTCAATACGTGATTGGTGGGAGGTCGGGACGCTGAGAATACGGAAAATGGATCATTAGCTGCACCAGCAATGTGTCAGGAAACATCGCTAAACGCGAGCCGCGTTGCGAGGCGTCATGGAGGATGTGATGTCCCAGATACATTCGGCGGTCCTACGTCCTTGGTTTCGGAATGTGGTATCTAAAATTCCTATAAATAGGAAGGGGAATTGAAAAGCGCACACGAACTAAGTACTTCGGTGACAAAATGCGTAACACGTTTTAATTTCCTTCTTACAAAAATCCCTATGCTCAGAAATCCAGCACTGCAGTCGATAATCGACTGACCGAACCCACAGCTCCAATGCGCTCACGAGGTACGTGTTGTAGAAGGCCCATGACATCTTTGGCCCCTGCAGCTGCAGCACCACAGGCAGTAAATTCCTCCGGACGGAATTTCCCCGGGGGTGTATAGTTTCATCAGCAGCCACTTGCGTCGGCCAGCTCAGCACCAGTTTTGAACGCACACTGGCAGCCAGCAATCCCTTGGGTCGAACCAGACATGAAACCTGTAGCCACCTGCTGGGGCTCGCCGGAAGTGCAGTCCGAGCCTGATTGCCATGGCTCAGATGTTTCAGATGGTGCCCGTCAGGCATTACGGGCAGCGGAATTGTTCGGAGAGGTTTCTCGGTCTGAAATTCGTACCTATTAACGTTGATAGCAAGCGCGTGAAAGGAATGAGCAGCTCCCGATGATCGTCGTTGTTATCGAACGCACTCATTAGCAGATTTTAAACAAGTCAGCTCATACAAAAGTCGATTAGCGGAATGAGGAACTTTGCTGACTACACGGAGCAAAAGGAAAGAAAAGGTGGATCAAACTTTGACTGAATACAAAGCATACGATAACTTAAAGTTTCAGTCACATGCAATAGCTAGTGGTTGAGACTGAACTGTTGGGAAAGAATTAAGTGTTTGACCTCCGATATCAGTTCGATCAAACGGTGGGAAATGTGCAATTGTAACTGTCAACGCATAAGCAGAAAATATGACAGCAGCAATGCGCTTTATCAGATGGTGTGACATCGCCTGCCTCTGGTCCTCGACTTGCCCTAAGATGGGAACGTAACGCTCAGAGTCTAGAGGGACTAACCAGTAGACATAACGGAGATCTTGGGAGACGGGGGAAGAGTCTGTATATACCGATCACCCTGTCAAGCAAAACGGTACGCATCTGTAAAAAAAAAACATTTGACAACTTGATGTCAAGTATACCGTGTTGATAAGCATGTCCTTAACTGAGTATATACAGCTCTCTCTCCCGCTCTCACCGGGGGGAATCAGAGTTTTATTACCGAAACAGCCGTATGGACGCCAGAGAGGGCAACTCGGACGTGGTACGCATGCATTTATGCGCGTCGATAAAGTTTAGCGTTAGGGAAGTGGGTCTCTTGTGATTTGAGTGGCCGGATAAAGCGAAACGATTTTCACATGTGAGTGCTTGCCCGTGTGGTGGGCTTACAGATTGCAAGAGCTCCAGCGGAACGACAGTCCCTCACTGGAGCGGCCGGGCGGCGCTTTATCCGCGTGGAAACGAGTCCGTCAATCCGCATTGGCGCTGTAACGGCGTCAAGTTAGGTGGTGGCCGTTACGGCAGCCCTTATCGCCGGCAGTATTGCTCCCCGGCTGATGATACCAGCTGATTTACACCGGGCGGCTTGTGTCTGATGCGCCATCCGCTCAGCACCGAAGCGCTCAATTTGTGCCGACTTAGGACCGGTGGCGTGCCTCTGGTAGTAAGTGGTCGGCCAGCGGCGGGGTATCCCCTTCCTGACGCGGATGGTGAGCGGTCAGCCAGCGGCGGGGTATCCCCCCCCCCCCCTGGCGCGGGCGGTGAGCGGTCTGTTAGCGGCGGGGTATCTCCTCCCCAACGCGGATGGTGAGCGGTCGGCTAGCGGCGGGGTATCCCTCCCTGGCGCGGGTGGTGAGCGGTCTGTAAGCGGTGGGGTATCTCCTCCCTGACGCGGATGGTGAGCGGTCGGCCAGCGGCGGGGTAGGTGAGTGGTCGGCCAGCGGCGGGGTATTCCCTCTCTGTCGCGGATGGTGAGCGGTCGGCCAGCGGCGGGGCATTCCCTCTCTGACGCGGACCCCTGTGACTACCCACAGGCCGGCTGCACGGGGTCTGTTGAGGAATGGGATGAGAATGAACATAAAATATTCATGTCGAGGCGCATCGGGGACATGTTGCATAAAGATGGAAATGCAAGCTAGATCTCCAAGAACTCAGCCATACTGAAGGAGATGCTGTAAAAAGAGTGCAGAATTATCCGTCCGCGTGGTTTTACAATGAACAATCATCCATACGAAATTCCCAGTTGTTCTCCTGTTTAGCACCGTAAACCAGCCGTTATCTCTATCTTTTGATATGATAATCCCGCGCACAGCTTGTAGCGTATGTCTGCTTTACCCATCAAGGACAGGAAATGGTTGATGGTGCTCTTGGTGCAAGTGTGTTGCTTTACGAGCTCTGTTTATTTCGGTGCCACAATATTTGTCTGTCATTGTCCGTTCCATCTGTCTCCGACTCTCTCTCTCTCTCTTTCTCTCTCTCTCCTCTCTCTGCTCTCTCTTCATCTCTCCGTCTCT
>NW_023596420.1:3182898-3245459 GCF_011947565.3 Pollicipes pollicipes | reverse complement strand
TCGTCAGAGTGGCGCGACTTGATGGAGTCGACTCCGGTATTGGCGCGACTTGATGGAGTCGATCCCGGTATTGGCGCGGCTTGATGGAGTCGACTCCGGTATTGGCGTGACTTGATGGAGTCGACTCCGGTATCTGATGGCCCACCTGTCCGACCAGCATGCAACATTGGCATGCTGCAGCTGCGCTGATGAATTCACTTCCGCCCTGACTTCTGCCGTTCTAAACGATCCATGAAGAGCGGTGCCTCACAACACCAACGATGAGTCCCGTCCGATCGTCACGCGCGTGCAGGTTCGATCAGTCCTGCGGTGTGCGCGACCTTCAGCGCGACCTTGCTACTCGTCCGGCGATTGTCCGGCGGCCTGACACAATGACCTCGGCGGCCGATGACAGGGCCGGTGCGGTCCTCGCCGGCGGTCGCCGCCAGGGGCCGTGTGACCGACGAGCGTGCCAAGGTCCCGCCGAGGCTCGCCCGCTCTCGTCTGATAGCCGAGCAATTATGTGGCGAAGTTGCGCGGCTGGCCTGTTGCACGCCCGAGCGCCGGCCGTCGCCCAACTTCGCTCCGTGATGGGCGCCCGTTTGACGGGCTGAAGGGCGGCCATTTGATGGGCTGAGGGGCGCCAGTATCGCGTTGCGTCTCGCGGCGTGTTTTGAGAGCGTCGTGGTCGACCCTCGAGCTGGCGACGAACGTTCGCTGCGTCGGCCGGGGTGTAGAGGTGGTGCTCGGTTTGACGAAAGCCACTTTCTCTTGCTGATAAATGTAGCATCCTTCACCTTAGCTTCGACAAGTGGAACACTTCGCAAATTTTTGCAATTATGGGATTTGGGCGTCAGCTATAAGCGTCACATTGTCTACCCCAGCTTCGACAGGTGGAACGCATCGAATATTCCTGTAAATATAGATTTAGGCGTCAGCGCCGAACATTTGCCGTCATATTGCTGAATGTATGGTACAATAAATTGCGTGTCATGTGAGGATCAACGTTGTCCACCCTGGCTTTACGGGCGCTTTGACTTCCAGGCAATTTGGCAACCATAACGTTATTCGATGCGACCATAGTCATAGAGTAACCGACATTTTCTATCACTGCGTTTCGGAGAATGCTATGACAGCTCGAATTCGAAGATAATGAATGTGCTCTTCATCGAATCAACAAAGCTCCGTCCTCGCAGCATTCAAACGTCAGCACCGTTCATACAACCCCGTCCGCCCACACGTTAATTCGATGCTTTACCGCATTCGAGCCAATATTTGCTCCGCTGTCCTATATTTGATTCGGGCTGAGAGATTCGCCGAATGGCGGCGTGTTCGGCGGCAATATTCCGGCACCGGATAGGCCGGGCTACGTCACGCCGCGGGGCGTCACAGCCGCGCCGCCGGTGGCGCCCACGCGCGCCGCTGTCGCCGCGCGGCCGACCGGCCGGTGCTCCGCCCTAGGCACGTTCCGCTGGGGCCGCACGTGCACGCGGCGGTGGCCGCGGCTTCCGGGTCGGTCGGGGGTTGTATTGCGCTGGGCGCAGCCGCGTCAGCTGAAGGCGTCTAGGACGTGACGGCCTCCGGCGGCGCCGTCTGCCTTTGTTCTCGGCGGAAGCGTGGCAGTCGGCTGGCTTATGAGAGGCGCGGGAAAGGAGGGCCGCTTTTGACCGTGTCAGCGGCTGACGGCTGGAGAGCACGGCAGTTGAATAATCAGGCCTGTCGGCGCTGAGGTCACTTGTTGGTTCTGACCAGACGTCCGGCGCTCGCAGCTGAGTCAGTCCACCACAACGATTGACCGACGCAACAAGCAGCCGTCGCTACTTTGTTTCATCCGTCGCGCAGCAAAGTGAATTACAGGAGGGCTTGTCACTGCCAACAAACAGGTCGTTTTAACCTCTCTGCATGGCGAATCACGTAAGAACATCAACG
This sequence comes from Pollicipes pollicipes, assembly GCF_011947565.3. Classification (NCBI taxonomy): domain Eukaryota; kingdom Metazoa; phylum Arthropoda; class Thecostraca; order Pollicipedomorpha; family Pollicipedidae; genus Pollicipes; species Pollicipes pollicipes. Next base: position 3,243,551 of record NW_023596420.1, on the reverse strand, counting down.
TTAACCCTGATCTTTACAGATTTTAAAGCACGTTGTTTTCTTATTGCCAGGCGGATCTGTTTCCAATCCGATAAATGCATTCTGCTCGCTTGTCTGATAGCTGTCGTCTAGTCTGTATGTCACGTCCGATGTGTTTTTTCGTAAAGTTCATTGTTGTGTGCAAGTTAACGATTTGATAGATATGACCTGAGCTTACGTGATCTAAAAAACGGGTGTCTCTTCCGTCGGGCGTAGAGCTCTTCATTAGTTTCACATTCATAATGTTTTGCTAGTTGCCTCTGTTGTAGCGTCGGATCGAGCCGAGCCGTAACTCATGTGTGTATGTGTGACACCAGCCAGCACGCCCACACAAAATATTGATGATTGACGTACCCGTCGTAACGAGTAGCGAAAAAGAGCGTTAGAGGATTGCATGAAGAACGTTGGTGGGATATCAGGGCTTTGGCAACAGTGCAACTTTTGGCTGGTTAACTGTTCACTGCCGTTAGGTATGTGAATGAGGGCGACAGCTCTGCAAACCGGGGCTCATCAGCAATGAAGGCACTTATATCAACCGGGCTAACATGGATCGGACGTTTCGATAGCGCAGTTATTGGAGAGAGAAAACAGGAGCTGTCCTGTGCCCTGAGGATACCCCAAAATCTGCACGACGGCCTATGGGTATCCGACAGGTCCATTGGGTAAAGCTTGGTTTTGTTCGGCCCGGAATCTCGGCGTCATGCGCGACTTATGGAACGCAACGTTGAAGAGAAGGGACGACCCCTCTTTCAAGCTATGATATGTTGAGCTTTACATTCTTTCGAAACTACATTGGCCTCCGTATGTTTGTCTCGGCTTCCTCAACGCGTGACAAGATCATCACAATTCCGCCAAACAAGAAACCTGACACAGCACATCTGTCTTGTCGTCAGGGACTTTGTCCTCCCCCATCTTCCCGAGTCGATGGTATTCGTCCAGTTTGCATGCGATAATCCAATGTGTACGCAATGTACTGCAATTGTCCAATGGTTCTTTGTTGCCTGAAGTCCAGGCTGTACTTCCCCTGGTATATGACATCGCTTTCATCAGCCGCCGATTTATCCGTCTGGTAACCAACCCCAATTAGATTCGTTCCATTAGAATTCAGTGCTTTCTGATCCGAACTTAACTGAACTATTTGTCTTGACCTGATGTCTCCGTTGCAACTGAGCTTTTTAAAAGTTCGGCTGGGAGGCGAACGCGTATATTTGTCGATGAGTACCACCACAGAGTGTGTGTGAAACCGTATGTTGATTCGTTATTGGCGACATCGAAGTGGATTTTTACAGAGAAGCGATGATGCACGAAGTGGAAGTGACCGTGGAAGCGCGTTAACACAGGTTCGATGGTACTCCACCTTAAAGAAAGTATGCCACTTTTTGTGATTGTCACTCATTGCTATATCAGACGTGTTCTTTACGATCGGCAATACCAGTTTTCTCAAAATCATTCCGAACAGCTCAGAATTTCGACCTTAAGTAGTCGCTTCTGCGCTAAAATATCAATGAACTCCCTGCTCACCACTAGGAAAGACATATTTTGAATCTGCTTTGTTTTTCAACGTGTATCCCCTGGCATGTTTGCAACATTCTAATTTGTCAAAATTATTGTGTAGGAAATGCTTCAAAAGCTTGGAGCACTCCATTTAAAGAAGCAGATTTGCACACATGCGGCTATTATCCCGTCACGAAACGTTAGACTACGGCTTTGATTTCTTCACTTTGGCATTTACCACAAGAGCTCTTTTGGAAGTTCGTTTTGGATATGGGAAATGGAGTCTCACATGGTCTTTAAGTGATGCACTGGTTCAAAATTCAACTAATGCGGTAAATTTCTCGGTAACCGGCCCTTGCCGCCCGCTGTGCCAATCACAAGCGCTCATTTATACTGACGACATTCATATCAGGAGTGGTGTCACTTTTAGTCCCGCAGGTCCGCAATGTACGGGTTAAAATGGCTCAAAAGTGGCACCTCTAATTCGCAACAGCTGATAACAGTAAGAAGTGCAATGTTGTTACAAAGCATTGGCAGCGTTATTTGGACTTGGAAATAATGAAAATTGTATTGTTCTATGTATTGGCGATGCTGCAGTGACACCATCAAGTGCTATTATTAGACTAACTAATCCTGAGGTTTCACGAAAGTATGTCTTTTTTAAATATGCCCCAAAGGTAGGACACCATTCAGCAATCTGTCGGAAACAGCCGTCGAGCAGCGGGCCCCTCGTGAGGTGTTCCTGGCCTGGTAGGCCGTCCCGCCGGATCGTCGCTCTCTGCGGCACAGCATCGATCCTGATCTTTCCTGACAGAGGCTGGCCACGACTTCGCCGCCTTGACCGGAGCGTTTTGCTGTTGCAGGTCGTGTGACGCAGGTGGTGGGCGTGTCGGGCCGCCGCGTCGACCTCCCCTGTGACATCAGCACCACGGAGCCGGGGGACCAGCCGGTGCTCGTGCTCTGGTACAGGGACAGCGAGGGCACGCCGACGTACAGGTGAACTGCAGCTGTAACGTCTTTGCGGCGCCGGTTATCCCGGAACGCAGTATGGTTTTTGAGGTATATGCAGTATATAAATTTATATATATATATATATGTAAATATGTATATATATATATATATATATATATATATATATATATATATATATATATATATATATATATATATATATACTGAATAGACTGATCAAATGCCCTTCAGACTCAGGTTTTACTGAGATGCAGTTGTGAACAGTGCCGACGTTAGTTTATGCCTCGATCTCACTTGAACTGTGGTCAGGCGGAAATAACTAAGGTAGTTGACGCATTCTGAAATCTCATTAGCCATCAAACATGACTGTGGTCATGTTTCAGAACATGACTTTGATGAAGTTGTGGCTACACACTCTTAAATGGCATACTGGCATGGTTCATTCGAAGCATGTTGTAGCTATTATGTACATATATATATATATATATATATATATATATATATATATATATATATATACATCCAATGCAATTATGTGCCCAAGGCCTGATTTACTAGCCTGGCATGTGAATGTCACCAAACGTGTATGCAACATTAAGACATTTCTAAAAAACGGGCATAACTTTCTACGATTACTCTACGAGACTGAATCCACGTGGGCGTGACACTGGGAACGCTTTCGTTATCCTGTTCATCGTCGCCTCGTTCAGCCTGAGCGTGACCTGGCCGTCTGCGGCAGTTTCGACGCGCGCGGCGGCCGCTCCTTCTCGGACGGCTCGGCCATGTCGGACCGCACCCTCAGCGTGCGCGCCACGTTCGTGGGCGACGCCAGCCGGCCGGCGCTGCGTCTGGCCACGGTGCGGCCCGAGGACGCCGCCCTGTACCGCTGCCGGGTCGACTTCCAGCTCAGTCCGACCCGCAACCAGCGGGTTCGGCTGACAGTCATCAGTGAGTGCCGGCCTGCGACAGAGCCCTGGGTGGTGCGGAGCTCAGCGGGCAATGCGTATCACGTAGTATTGTTCGGAGTATCACGGACAGAGTAGTTGTCCGGAGTATCACGGACAGAATGGTTGTTCGGAGTATCACGGACAGAATAGTTGTTTGGAGTATCACGGACAGAGCAGTTGTTCGGAGTATCACGGACACAGTAGTTGTTCGAAGTGTCGTCCACGTCTGGTGTGCTTGTACGTAATCAATGGTTCGGTCAGTTAACTCTTCGGCCGTCGTCAGGCGTTACTGATTCCGGAGGAGGCCTGGATGATGTTTGGCATCAGCGATGCATTCGCCACAACCTAGGCTTTCTCCTTTGGAATTGCTGGGATTCGATCCAGGGTATTGAGATCGCAGTTCAGATGGCATCAACGGTCACACGCTCAGATGTTCAGATGCCATCACTGGGTATGGGATGCCTTTAAGCACACGTTTGTCGTGCTGCCAACGCTGCTGCAGTCAATCTTACAGTGGGCTGCGTTATCATGCTGCCGCGCAGGTGAGGGGTGCACATTGGTATGGTGAATACCTCTGTTGTGCTTCCCTCACATAATGCATCAGATTTATTTCAGTAACGCAATCCAATGAATGGACAGTTTTGCTATCCACAAATGTATTCGATGGATGAAAAGATTTGTTTTGTAAGTATGAAAATAGATGCTACAAAACGTCATCTTTTCCCAAAGAGGTGCAAGCTTTGCTGATATTCTAACATATTCACCAGCTGCAAGTGTGGCAGCAGCGTGTTGGCGACACTGTTCGGGGAAAGTCTGAGTGTGTGCTCGGTCGCCCCCAGTTCCGCCCAGCCCGCCAGTGGTGACCTTCCGCGGTCGGCCCGTGTCCGGCAAGATCGGCCCCCTGGCGGAGGGCGAGCCTCTCGAAGTCACTTGCCTCTCGCACGGTGGTAAGTGAGCCGGACGTAGGGACGCCAGAGGCCTGCTGACATGCGAAGCTGGGGTTCAGTACCGGCGCTCAGCATGGTCAGCATGGGTGCAGGGACGCGGGGGGCCAGCTGTTACCCGAAGCTGGGATTCAGTATCGGTGCTCAGCATGGTCAGCATGGGTGCAGGGACGCCAGAGGCCTACTGCTATCCGAAGCTGGGATTCAGTACCGGCGCTCAGCATGGTCAGCGTGGGTGCAGGGACGCGGGGGGCCAGCTGTTACCCGAAGCTGGGATTCAGTACCGGCGCTCAGCATGATCGGCATGGGTGCAGGGATGCTAGAGGCCTGCTGTTATCCAAAGCTGGGGTTCAGTACCGGTGCTCAGCATGGTCAGCATGGGTGCAGGGACGCCGAAAGCCAGCTGTTATCCGAAGCTGGGATTCAGTACCGGCGCTCAGCATGGTCAGCATGGGTACAGGGACGCGGGGGGCCAGCTGTCATCCGAAGCTGGGGCTGGAGTACCGGCGCTCAGCATGGTCAGCATGGGTGCAGGGACGCCGAAAGCCAGCTGTCATCCGAAGCTACAGCGTTTTGCTACGGCTGCACAGCATGGACTTTGTAGTTGTCTTCTGCATAGAAGCTTAAAGTGTATGGATTGGATGATTATGCATGCGCCGAGATATTTTCCAGACCATCTTTAGGTGTGTCGCTTTTCTTCATTGGCCATGTTTTTGCACAAAAAGAACACGGTACAGCATTACTAAGGCCTTGATGAGCAAGAAATGACGATTTTTGTCTACCCGTTCCGAATGGTTAGCACGAATCGCCTTGATTTGTTAACAAGCGTCCGGGCGGCCGGCTGGATACCCTTCGCTTGGGGGGTCAATTTGACCCCCAAGATCTCAGAAATTAAGGAAGCTAAAGACACCAAATTCACGGGGTGTATTGGCCTGTACGGGAACTCACTTAGGTCAAAGTTTCAGGTTCTTTAGGTCACGACATTTTGGTCAAATCAGGTCAAACATGGTCAAATTCCAGGTTGGTCTCCAAAGTGCCCCCAGAGCCTAGATAACCGTTTCTAAGCAAAATTGCACACGCTCATCTAAGGTCAGTGACCTTGTTTGACCATTTGAAGGTCATAGTGACAAAAATCATAGATGATTGCCCGGAGTTTGCATTTGAATAGGCGACCAAGATTAAGGTGGGCAGTATGTTCCTAAAAACAAAATGCTGACCTGGATCATTTTAGACCAATGACCTTTTCTGACCTCTTAGAAGTCTATGGAAGATGCGTGATACGTTTCCTGCTATCAATAAATTCAAAATGAGCACCAGAAACTTTCCCATAAAATAAACACTAGAGTAATAAAACAGGTTGTTTTTACCTTGGTCTGACCTTCATACCTGACCTAAGGTCAATGTAATTTGCTCATTCAGCTGTTGTGTTGCCTAAGAAAACATCTCAGATATGTATGCCTTCGTCTAACACTCCGCTATTGCATCAGATTGAACGATTCCCTAGAAACTGACTTTGCTGAAACTTTGGCTTGACTTTGATCTACTATAGGTCAGCGACCTTGCATGGTACATCTAGATTTGTATGGCAAACGATCCGCTGTTCAATCGTCCACAGCGATGCAAAATTTGGCGTGGCTATGCCGCGCCGTTCGGAATCCATTCTGGAAAAACTTTCGAAGGGGGGGGGGCAATTTGACCCTTTCCCACCCGAGCGCGTGTTAATCAAAACGTTCGTCTTTCATCTGAAGCCGTTACCCCAAAATGTGCCGTTGTAGTTAATCGCCTAATTTACCTTTGGTATTCTTAGCCCAACGAGTCAATGGAGGGATCTGATTCCTTGGAGAGCAATGCAACGCACTACGTTCGCTTCAAATTCTTGACGAAAATCTCCAGCTCATCTTCCCATGACGTTTGATGGGCGTAAGCTTACACCAAAGAGTATGTAGTTCCAAACCGATTTGAAGCCAACTGCTATCATGCACTGTACCGGGTTAATGTTGCGCTTTCACGGAGCGTGGGATAGTGATGGCGAAGCTTGCCCCGGCTCCCAGGCGTGTCTTTCTGGCCGAATATAACGGGCCTGTTACTACTCGTACCCAGTGCCTCTTGAATACAGGGCACACGTATTCCTCTATGTAGACCAAGGAGGAGGACTTCATGCTTCAAGCTTCTACCTTTGAAACCAAGTATTGTGGTTGGCACTGTCTTCCACTGCATGACGACGTGTGAGTTGTTTTCCTATACGGAATAGAAATTACATCAACTTTAGATAGGACAGCACTGTTAGCCTTATTTATTTTAACATAACTAGGAGAAAGTAGAGATCGGTGCATTGACATTTCGGCTGCATGCTTTTAATGAAACGAGTATCATGAGTAGCTTTAAAATTGCCTGCCAGGCCCGCTCAAATTGTAAGGACTCTTTTAAACAGCGAGCCACTGTTTCTATCAGTCACCAACAATCAATCTCAAATGCTGCATTTTGTTGCTTGCTCCAAATACCCTATGTTAGCATAATGCGGTTTTGTAATGGTCGTACACTGTTCGTCTATAGCCATGTGGGCTCTCCTGTTGTGACCTTTGGCTTACCTTGGCTTATTTGGAAAATTTCGCATTGAAACCGTGGTGGTCCTTGGTAAACAACCAGACCGATCCGGATGTGCCACAGTGGCTAGCCGTAAGAAGCCACACACCCCAGCGTCTGAGGCGAGCAGTGTGTGGATGAAGTGTTATAGAAATATTTTGAAAATGACTGGGGGCCCGGAAGACCCGAGCATCGCCGTTGTTTTTAATCAGGACTTGTGCGTAGTGTTCGACCGCAATTTGGGGTCGATGACCCCAACTAAAAATGCTGTTCTAATGCTCGAGCGATATTCAGATTCCTGTCTCAGAAGGGGACGGGTGCCCCTGGGAACAATGCAAGCCGAGTCAATAGGCTGTTAATGGCTTGCGGGGCTATAACGGCCTACGGGGTCCTGTGTCGTAGGCTGGCGCCATTCAGTGCGCATTACTGGGCGCGGCTGCACACAGCTAGGCGCCCCCGGTCATTGCTGAAAGATACCCCGGGACAGCAAATGTCCCACTGCACTGTCAGGCAACGTCACCGTGACAGTTTTTATGTGCTTGACTGCACCTGCTTTGAAAGACCCGGCTCCGACTTTTTGCAGAGATGCACTAACCTGACTGAAAGTCTTATAGAGATATAGTTGGTTGATATTGCGGCAACGTGCCTTTCTCGAAACAATAGCAGAAGCCAATATAAATTCTGCTATTGTTTCGAGAAGGGCATGTTGCCCGAAATAGCAACCTAACTATATGTCTATTCTCCTGGTTTTTTTCCAAGGAATAATGCTAATACTACTGTCTTATCTATGTTCATTAACACGCACCCAGGTGGCTAGCTAGTTACCCCTCGCTTGGGTGGGGGGGGGGGGGCAATTTAGCCCCCTGAGATCTCAGGAACTAAGAAAGCTAGAGACACCACATTTACAGGGTGTGTTGAACTGTACGTGACTTCGGTCAAAGTATCAGGTTCCTATGCCATGATCTTTGGGTCAAATAAGGGCAAACAAGGCCAAGTTCCAAGTTGGTCTCCAAAGTGCCCCCAGAGCCTAGATAACCGTTTCCAAGCAAAAGTTCACATTCTCATTTGAGGTCAGTGACCTTGTTTGACTTTTTGAGGGTCAAGGTGACCAAAATAATGCAAGATTGTTTTGAGTTTTGCATTTGACTAAGCGCGAAGATTACGCTAGGCAGTATGTTTCTAAAACTAAACGTTGACCTGGGTCAGTTTAGGTCAATGACCTATTGTGACTTCTAAGAAGTCCATGGATGATGTGTAACGCGGTTCCTGCTATCAATAAATTAAAAATGAGCACCAGAAACTATCCCATACAGCAAGCCCTAGAGTAACAAAAGAGGTTGGTTTTGGCCTTGGTGTGACCTTTATTCCTGACTTTAGGTCAACGTAATATGCTCATTCAAATGTTGTGTTGCCTAAGAAAGCATCTCAGAGATGTATGGCTTTGTCTAACACTCCGTGGTTGGATCAGATTGAAGGATTCTCTGGAAGTTGACTTCGCTGCAACCGTGACATGACTTTGACCTGCCATAGGTCAACGACCTTACACGATACATCTCAATTTTTAATCCAAACGATCTGCCATTTAATGGTCTACAGCTATGCAAAATTTGGCGTGGCCACACCGCACCGTTCGGAAGCCATTCTGGAAAAACCTCCGGGGGGGGGGTCAATTTGACCCCCACTCCCACCCGAGCACGTGCGAATGTTCAGATACAGACATGGCATAAACACCACTGACAGCAGCCTGGGTTAAAGGGCATCTGAGCCTCTCTTCGGCCAAATAATAAGTTTTCAATGAATGGTCTGCAGAAAGCAAATACAGCAATCTGTTAGGTCCCTGAGCCTCTCTTCGGACGAATATAAGTTTTGTCAATACATGATTTGGTCAGAAGACAAATGTAACAATATCTGCTGTGATAATGTCATTGCCTCTGTTTTGGCCACCTTTGGCCACCAAGAACCAAACATGAGCTAATGCCGCATATCAGCTCCCTCGGTACAAGCGCCGTTGTAGGACGTTCACATTCCTTATCACGTAGCACGCCTGTTTGGTTTGCTGAGCCGTCACCGATGGCGGCTTGGATAGCACCCTGTCCAGGCAGCGACGCCCCACAGTGTGGCGGCAGCCGTGACTCTAGGCCATGTGTCCGGGGAGCCATGTCTTCGGACATCTATCGCGTCGCTGTGTGGTGGGGCTGGCAGCTGACGAGATATATCGTGCATTCCTTGAGTAAAGCGTTGTCGTCGAGCGGACGAGGACCGCGCACAACGTACGAGGCGGAACGAGAGGCCGCGCACGCCAGCTCAACGGTCACCCAACATGCGTGTTTTTGAATTGTGGATATTTCCGGCAGCTATCTTCTAATCACATGTGATATAATTTGCTCTTTGATAGGCCTTGAATGCATCCTGCAAACAGAGTTACGAGGAGAAATGCAACATGCAGATTTCACTTTCGTTTTCTTGAGGGCACCTCGACGGCATAGGTCTCCATCCAGCGTGTATCTGTGTGGCCTCTATGAGGTAGTGCGCTGACTTTTCTATGCGTCTCCCTCTTCAAACATTTATGCACGCCTCTGGACTGATTAAAATCAGAGCAAAGTTCTTCACTTAAAAACAAACTTAAACACAGCACTAGACTTCTCCAAGGTGTTTGTTTATTTGGACCGCTCCTAAGAAAGCTTGTAGAGAACTGCTCACGATGAACGACGTCCTCGGATTGCCACATCTATGCGAGGTTCTGTGCTTGATGTCAGACCAATGGCTTATCATTCTTTTCACAGTATTCAAAAACAGCCAAAATAAAGACTAGACAGGCAAACCAGCAGAGGGTGTAATGGAAGTATATATATATATATATATATATATATATATATATATATATATATATATATATATGAGAATATTTTGACACGCCAAGGGCATGCGAATATCTTGCGAGCTTAATTTGATGCCGTTTGAACGGTGCCGCGGGGCGTCGTATGACGGTCCGGCACCCATGTGCTATCAGCAATAAGACGCATCCCGCCATTGACCGATTCCAGCCGGCTATCCCAGGACTAAACCGGAGCCTCACATGACCACGTCCCGTGTGTGCATTTACCGTGTGAGGGCGCGCGATGTTTAGCAAACACAAGCCCCCGCCACTGCTTGTAGCCTGATACGTGTTTGTTTTCAGTTCAAAGCAAGCAAAACAAAGCAAAGCTCGTGTCTGAAAATTGGTCCGGTACACCACATTTTTTGAACAGCACACTACCAATCAAAGTTCCTAGCTGGAAATGCGTGGGAATTTCAGAAGAAAGTGTGATTATCAACATGGTCACGTTAAACAGCAAAATTCCGTCCAAAAAAGCTAAGATTAAACTACCCACGTGAGTCATTAACCTTTCCAACTGGGCTTATAGCTAACCAATTGCAGCCTAGCTGCAGACATCCCGAGTATTCGTGGTAATCCAGAGCCCCAGTTTTGTCGCAGTCATGCATTTCAGTCAGGGACAAATCAGACGAAAAGGTGCAAGATAACTCATGGAAGCATGGCAGGGAGCAGAGCCCTTGTTTGCATGACAGCAGTTCAGCTGCCACGTAGACAATAGGTCGTCGTTATGCCATCAGGACGGGGCTGAAAAGGCCTCCTTTGGTGGCAATGAAGAAAAACTTGATAGCTAGTATTTTATGTTGCAAACGCTGTTGATAAGTTTCGTACCGTTTCACCTTGACGTGCCCTTTGACTGCAGGGGATCCCCATCTCACTTGGAGAGGTTGTATGAGGACGGCACTTGTCCCCCCCCCCCCCCCCCGCCGCCCTGAGTTGACATGTTATAGGAGTTCCCCAGTTTGGCGTCGACAAATGCTGTCTTTCGTTCTCAGGCTACCCGGCCCCGCGGGTCACGTGGTCCCGTGACGACCGCCTATTGGACGACTCGGACGGACCGGACGGGTCAGGGCGGGTCATCAACGTGCTGCGGCTGCCTCCTCTGGGTCGCGAGGACCTGCACACCCGGCTGGTCTGCTCGGCTACCAACAACAACATCAGTCGACCGGTCACCACCCAGGTCGTCCTCGACATGTACTGTGAGTGGTCCGGCTAGTGATGACGTCACATACCGACATGTACTGAATGGCCCGGCCCATGACTACGTCACATATTGGCGTTTTTTGCGAGTGGTCCGGCTCGCGGTGACGTCACATATCGACATGTACTGTGTGACAGTCTGTGATGACGTCACATATCGACTTGTGCTGTGGGTGGTCAGGCCCGTGGTGACGTCACATATAGGCGTGTACTGTGAGTGGTCAGGCCCGTGGTGACGTCACATATAGGCATGCACTGTGAGTGGTCAGGCCCGTGGTGACGTCACATATAGGCATGTACTGTGAGTGGCAGCCGGCGGTGATTTGCCTCCCCGACAGTAATTGGATCGAATGGAGACCCATCCATTGTTGTTTTCTTTTTTGTGTCTGCATGCACTAATGACGACAATTCGCTTTGAAGCTTAGCATTGGCTTTGAACCCGTTTTGCAAGTATTTGTACGTCGAAGCATTATTACGTCAGGAACGCATGTGTGTGTGTGTATGTGTGTATGCCAGCTGTGACCAACACGTCGACGTCGAGGAGTGTATGTATGCAGCTCTCATCTACATGTGTATGTATGCCAGCTGTGACCTACACGTCGACGTCGAGGAGTGCATGCAGCTCTCATCTACATGTGTATGTATGCCAGCTGTGACCTACACGTCGACGTCGAGGAGTGCATGCAGCTCTCATCTACATGTGTATGTACGACAGCTGTGACCTAAACGTCGAGGTCGAGGAGTGTTTGTATGCAGCTCTCATCTACATGTGTATGTATGCCAGCTGTGACCAATACGTCGACGCCGAGGAGTGTATGTATGCAACTCCCATCTACATGTGTATGTATGCCAGCTGTGACCAATACGTCGACGTTGAGGAGTGTATGTATGCAGCTCTCATTTACATGTGTATGTATGCCAGCTGTGACCAATACGTCGACGTCGAGGAGCGTATGCATGCAGCTATGATCTATATGTGTATGTATGCCAGCTGTGACCTATACGTCGACGTCGAAGAGCCAACTCTCCTTCATCAAATGGCTTCTAGTTGTGAAATTAGAACCTATAACGCTATTTTGAACCTTTAGTCCGAGCCGTTTGACTGCATGGATTTCTTAGATAAGAGTCTATACCATCAATGTTTGTCGCGTGAGGATTGACTCCACCACCTCGCCTGAAATCTCACGGTAATGGCAGAAGTGGGCGGCGAAAGTTTACCGTGCCGTAATGTTCGGCATGGTCTATCCTGCCCTCTGAGGTCACCTGACCTTTAACAGCCGCCGCCACCGGCCGCAGGCCTCCCTTGCAGGCGGCCGTAGACCATCCCAGTCAGGGGCGAGTGGAGAGGACCTGAGGTGATCATAACCCACTCCGCTGCAATAGCGCAGACAGGGGGAAAAGGCACAGGGTATGCTCCTCCCCCTCCCGCCCTTAGGTCCTGAGGCATTGTTAGGCCCCGGGATTAAGGTAACGGACGCGATTTGGGGCTGATTTGAGGATCTCAAGGTCCCGAAGGACAGCCAAGAGGTCACCTGAAGGGGCCCTGCTGGAAGGGGCCCTAAAGGGGCTCTAAAGGAAAACTATCAGTCAGAGCTGGCCTTTTGCGCTGATTGGATGCTCTAGGTCGACGAAGGCCTCTATTGGTCGGACATCACGGTACCGAACAGTCGGCTTCGTGTCGGTCTGGGCCTGAGGGCCCATTTGCCGAGGAGGCACAAAGCCGCGATTTACATTGGGCGGGGTCCCTGAGTCACCGAGCCCCGCACCCGTTGTCGGTCACAGTGCCTCTCAGGGGTCCTGTGTTAGTGAGGGGACCCTGGTTGCCGGCCCGGGGGAGTGTTCGATCGGAACCGATCATCGAGGATCTGATTGGAAGGCTGAAGAGCCCGAATGGCTGGCTGTAAATCACGCTGAGGATGCCAGCCCGTGGGCCATGACCTCAAGTCACAGTCAGAGGGCCTCTTGCACCGAATGAACAACCCCTGGGATAATGCGGGCCCCTATTCCGGCCAGGGACCTTCAACGTCAAGCGTTGGGCTCCGTGTCTGTCTGAGCCCTGGGGCTCAGTTGCCAAACAGCGACGAGGCCGGGACCCGCGATTTGCACCGGCTGGGGCCCCTGCAGCAATGAGAAGCCCCTGTGTCGGTCAAGGTCCCACAGAGCCTAACAGGGGTCTCTCTGCCGCCAAAGAACTCTGAGTCGGTTAGAGGAACATTTGCTGAGAAGGGACAGAGACGGGACCCTGAACGCCATTGGACCTCTTGCGTTGGTCTGGGCCCGCTGCCAATGAAAAGAGATATGGGAGCTTATGGTGGGAGCCCATAATGAGGCAATAAAAGGGCCCTGCGTAAGTTAAAGCCCCAGTACGGAACGAGTCCCCTCCGTTCCATCTCAGCGAACGGCCGAAGTGGAGTATCCGTGTCAATTATTGGACCCATTGCAGCAATAGGAAATCCTGCTACGTCAATGAAGGCTCCTGCGTCGATCTGGAGTTAACTGCCCGAGTCAGAAGACCTCCACATCAGGTAAAGAATCACGTTATTGTGTATCCCTTAAGGGCCTCCAGACGACCAGATAGCCCTCACCGTGTGCGTCCCGCCAGAATGGCAGCCAGCAGGCAACCTGCGGTGGGACGGATGACCCTTCTCCATTTGGCCGGGAACAATAATATGGCCCCTAATGTACTACCCATGCGGCCCTTGCCCGGAAAGAAGTGTAAGAGGTCTCATTAGTTTTAAAAAGAGTGTATCGAAATGAGTTCATATATTTAAAAAGCAGCAATCTTTGCCTGAGAAAGCCCACACATTTGCAGAATATACTCGCGAAACGAATTGCATGAATAAAGTTTGAGCCTCAGCGCTCGCAATCTCGGGAGCAAGGACAGTGATGTCTATCTTAACACACTTGATCACCACATTCTAATTTACAATCTACGTTCACGTGGTTCTCGATGTATTTGTATAACCTAAATCAGGTTCTGGCAAAGCTTCTGAGTTCTGTTAGTTTAAAAAGACCAGGCTGGACTGCTTTAAAATGAACTGAATCAGCGACATATTCCGTGCAACGATGTGACGCCGCGCTCTTTAGTTTACTAACATGAAGATACGAACATAAATGCATCTTCCCGTAGTTTCTGGCGTCTACTCAAGTAAAAAAGTTACAAACATAAATCAAATCAAGAAAATTGTGCCCCCTCGAAATCAAGTGGGCTGTGTCCGATTATTTTTTGCAAGGAGGAGGCTCTTTCATTAGGAGGCCTTTTGTCGACCCTGTGCCCTCCCCTCGCCCCCCTTTCTAAGGTTCTGCCTGCACCGATGCTCCGCCGCGGGTGAATACAACGGCTGGAGTTCTAACCAGCGGAGCTACAGGGATGGGCGACAGACGGAGCTCTCGTTTTGCGCAAGTGCGCGTGCAGATCCTGTTGCTGGTTCAGCCACCTTGAAAAATCGGTGTACGGTCGACCCCACCCACGCACCGGCGCTCTTCACCATAAGTACGCACAATAGCTCTTGGGATTATAAATGGACCACCAGTTTGATATGATAGCCCTGCTTAACAAGGGCCATTCAGCGTAACTTTACGATAATCCCTGGAGTTCAGCAGGCTTTCTATTAACGAAGCAGAGGGTGGTGATTATTGTTCGATTGAACTGCTACCATTTCTAGAACAAGCAAGAGGAAATTTTAAAACTGCTATCACTCTCCAATGTTTCACATTAATACCTATGTTATGTTCACGGACGTGCTTAGCGTTACATAATCGTACCAATGAAATCATCCCATCAAAAGCATGCATAAAACCCTTGGTATTGTAAGACAGCCCTCAATCGCAGCCTGCGTCATTTCCTCAAAAATAAAATCACACGCTGTAGGGCAATGATTGATATTATGCCTGCAAACGCAGACAAATGTTAGGCAGTAGCAAGGTTTATGCCCCAGTTGCCACATCTGCAACCCATGCAGCCCTTACAGCTTACAGACTGCAGGGCCTTCCGCAATATCCCTTGCCATCTCGATGCTGAATTAAGCCATGGAAGTCGCCTTGGACACCGTAATTGCTACTTCAGACCATCTCCGGGAGCTTAGCGTACAGCAATTAACTTAGCAAAGTGCCGCTGATTGTGTATCACTGCGAGCGCGCTATAGAAGACTGGGTAGAGGCGGTAATCCATCCGTCCAGCGCCGCTCGTTCATAAAGGTTGCTGGATGGAATATGTGCGTCCCTGGACTTACTCAAGCTAACTTGAGTAAGCTGCCAACTCAATATTTTATGTGTATAAGAAACATGCAAGGTATTGCCAAACCCCCCTCAGGAAAAGGTAAATACACAGAGGCATGTTTCTTTTGGACTTTGTTTTCTTCATGGATTTTGATAAAGCTTAAGTATATGTTTTAAGTGAGCGGTCTACATTTAAGCGCCAGTCTTCAGTGTCATGGTCCGGGTCTTACTTGCTTGTCTCTGCTACCTTATTCGTGACCATCGGTGTGTACAGGTTTTTACAATGGGTGGCACAACTCATAATTGTTTATTGCAAGACTCCCTTTATCCCCACTGCAAGCGTGCCAGATCGCTTGCGTGGCGTGCATCATCGTGTGTTTTCAATCTGCTGATTTAACGTAGTTGCATTAAACGATTAAATGTAGTGATTTTCTCAACGATTCTATAGCAATCTTCTATTAGTCGACCTTTCTTTGCATGCATATCATGCATACAAAATACATGATAGGGGGCACGCGCCCGGTCCCCCCACGGCCACGCCCCTGCTCATGACAAACCTGTAGTACACCCTTCAAATGTTTTGTGATCCTTGCGGGTGGAGAGATCAACATTAACTGTAATATGCATCGGGGTGTCAAAAAATCAGTTGTCTTTTACTTCGCACAGGCAAACTACCAGTGTCAGTACCTTGAAGTAAGCAGGCTTCACATTACGCAGCACGTTTGTCCACCGGATCATTCTCGGGAGGGAGGAACGGATATATTTGTTTTAATGTGCCTGCGACAAGAGGAAAAAAAGCCAAAACCACCCCATCGCCGGTGATGTGCTATGAAGTTTTGAAAAGCAGCGCGCACGTGATGCATTGTGCACTTTCGTAACGATATTGCAAGCACTGTAAAATTTATTCTATAACATAAGCAAACCAAACCTTTGGAGCATGCCTTTCACTGAGCATCAGTCTATGCCACGACGATGAATACCCAGCAGAAAGTTGAAGCTAACGATCAGAAATATCCCGCAATTCTGATGACTATATAAATAAACCACAGCGCGTGTTTCTGGAAGAGCATGGTTCAGCCGTATTTGCCTCCCACGGCTGTTGATGGAGGGCTCATTTCAACTGAATGGAATTGTGACCTGAGTAGCCAAGCCAGGACCGGCGAAAACGCTCATCACTATTTACCGTTATGTTCGCCGATCGCTTGCCATGCAATTTGTCCTGACAAGTTCCAGCGCCAGGCGATGGTGAGCACGGTTATGTTGCTGATACCTTACCTGTTCGCGCTTGGCCTATAAATGGGCTTGTATAGCATTACTATGTCGCCAATTTGAATAAATGGCTAACGGACATTCTTAATTCAAACCGCTTAAATTGATGCTCCACTGTGCCTGGAAATAGCCAAGTCCTGGTCTTTATTAGCGCCATTTGCGAAGACAGTTGGTCTTTACCAATCAGGAAATAGAGATAATGACGAACGGAAACGTACCCTCATATGTTACTCCGGAAACGTATCGTGACATTAGGCGGCAAGCTTCACTTGCACAAAGTACAAACTGATGCCGCAGAGCACACCCTTGGCTGCTTCTCGGCCAGCATGTGGAATAGGCTGCATGTGGAACTGGAGAGGCCGGCATATGCATCGCTTTTGTTTTGATTTTTGTTTTCCTTTGTTTTACTCATGTACCGGCTCGCTTTGTAAGCGGTCTGATCGACAATGCATTGCATCTAACACAATCTACTTTGACTGCCGTGTTTTATGGTGTGTGCTTTGGCGTGTATGTTTAAAATGGCTTAACTTACAAGAGTCAGAAATGCTGTCTGATGGAAGGGCCAGTAACTTTGTTCTACCAACAGAGTGCCTTGCGCGGTGTGTGGCAAAGGGGACGATCTCAGACGGGAACTTGTCAGTTCTGATGTAGACAGCGTACAAAAAGTTGCTGAGTGTAGTGAGTTAGTCAAGCTTTGGTAATTGTCGACAGCCATCTACTTCAAGGCTATCGAAACGTCTACCTTAATGAAATTTGGCAAGCAGGCTGTTCACTGAAACAGAATTTGTGTTATGCGCACCGCTTATATTTCTGTTTACGCGCATACTGCCTGTAGTCACAACCCTGCAACAGATCTTTCTCAGAGAGGGACGGGTGAAGGCATTTGAAGAATGTCACTTGCGACGAGCAGAAAAATAGCCAAAACCGGTTGGCGGGCGGAGTATCAGAGGACTACAGCTTCACTTTATAGTCCACGCGTAATTTACTTTAGGTATGGTGCCATAGATGTAGTCAGGCTCGGTAGATTCCATCGAAAAAAATCAAGGATTTCGCAGTTATTTGCAGCTCTTGCAATTTCAGAGTGATCCAGAAAGTGGGTAAATTGTCGCAAAAATAGCATATGTTCACATTGTTACCAATAAGAAGCGCTACGGTCTGAGCGGTTCCATGGGCCAGCAACAGGCTCAAGTCACAGTTTATTATATTTGAGATCGGTTTCGGGAAAGCTGACATTGGCCACTTCTCTGTCGATCACTGGCCACACAAAGCCATCAAACCTATGAGCTTGATGGTTTTGAGAACATTCAACAAGTTGAATTCTGTGCATTTTCCACACCGTGCAGTTTCTCACGTCTTCATCCGCTCTGGTTCCTGAGATCTGATATGCGAACTTAAAAGCCCTCCACAACAGGGGAACCAAAAGTTAGGGCACTAGGCAGCGTAACCATCTGTACACATCGCATCACGCTTTCGCCTATGCGGTTGTCCTCTTTCTCCTCCGTAAAGATATTTGTGTCGTCTCGCTGCGACGCTCGGTTGCCGAGGCCTTGACCCAGTTTTAAACCCTGTGCTTCAGGCTCTGTCTCAAGTTGAAAGCTTTGCGTTTTTCATAATGATCGATAAGGAATGTGACATCGTAGAGATATGAGAGATTTGCATGAACACTCGTGTCATCCGACCGATTTCATGCAAATTTACTAAAAATTAACACGGTATAGTTGTTCAACAGTCAGGCTTCCTAATGCTCACCACCGTATTAACTTGCAATCGGTAGCTGTGGAGTCTTAAAAACGCGACCGCTGGGCCGGGCTAGGCTGATGAAGCTGAATATTGTGTGGTAGTCCATAGAAAACACACTTGGCCAACGGTGCCACTAGTAAGGATTATTTCCTTTCACCTTCTGTTTTCCGAGTAGAGAACAAGCCCAAAAACAGTGTCAAGGCAGGGGAAAAGTTTGATTGTCAGCAATTTTTTGTGACAACATAATTAATTCTGCATCAAGTTTGACTTTCTGTGACAAGATGTTGGTTGTTTTATTTACCGAAGTAGCATTCGCATACGCCTTTAACTTCCCACAAAATTGCTACAGATGATGCTTAGAGTAAGAAAACACATTGTTTTGCAGGTTCCATTTCAGAAGATATGGTAGGATATCGGAATCCCCAAGGAGTCGTTCTGGCCAAAGTTTGTAAAAGTTTGCTGAGTCGATACACAGTGGTGGCTAATTCGATACACGCTGATGCTTTGGAATACAAGCTGATGCCTTTGTTTCACAACAAGATGCAAATTGATTTTCCACTAAAAACAACAGAGGGAGAGAGAGAGGAGAGAGGGTGCTCTGGTGCACAACACTTCCACTCAAGTAATCCTGCGCTTTGTTATGGTAGAATGCAACAGATGGGTGCCACCGGTTTATTGCCAGAGGCTCACATTTGGAGATATTTGGGATGTCAAGCACATGCATACAATGGCAAACTGAGGATGGTTATCCCTCCATTAAAGAGAATTCTCTACATTTTAAGATATTGAAGCAAGCGCGAGAGGTGAATTGAGCTCTCTGATAACTATTGGTATACTTTGTAGTGGAAAACGCTACTCTAGACAACACAATCTATCTTATCAGTCAATATGCTCGTCAATACGTCATCGTTTGAGTTCGTCATCTTCCCTTGCACAACTTCGAGTGGGAGCCAATTAACGGCCGTTATATCTGGAAGCCAGCTCACGAACGCCAGATATGAACAACTCGACAGTTCACTCTTTTCTTGGCTTTGATAACCCCATGACCAGCGGAATGGCAGAAGTTGAATGGCGTTATCATGGCATCATGGATTCCCGGGTGACTTCGAAATAGTCTCCCGAATTAGCCTGCATATCTTCGCGGGCGTGCAGCTTAGAAACTAAAGTGGTTTAGGTCTTAAGAATGGCAGGGCTCTGAACTGCACCGAATGATCTTCAAGATGGCTATTTGAGTTTCAGCCCCCATACAAATGTAGAACACTCCGTTTAAGTATGACATGTTGCGAAGTTTTTTCTCGAGTAATAATGTGATTGGTCATTCTTAAGTCTCATGCTGGAAGGCTTACTGGGTGCAGCGAACTTCATGTGCATTGGAATATAATCAGTTGTGAGCAGAAAATAACCCAAACTTGCATTCACACAAATCGAATTGACAAGTGGTCGTGGTCGTTTTCTGCACGGACACGGAGGGGTTACGTGTTCGAGGATCTTCAGCACACACGACCCACAATGCGGGGCAGCGACGATAACAGCGGTCCACGATTCGGCTCAGCGACGATAACAGTGGCCCCCTATTTGGGGCCACCTCACAACCGTTTCTTGTGTAACGTGTGCCTCAGAAACCTTTTGGGGGGGAATAACGCGTTAAACATAATCTCTTAATCGGAAATCCAGCCCGTGAACGCCTCCAATGTGACTAAAAAGCTGCTGATGGCCGCGATCGGCTACAAACGAGCTGCACCCTCGGACCGGCTCCCATCAGGCCAGTAGGCTCACCCATCGGACCTGTGCTGTGCTACGCGCTAAACCCAACCATTTCCACGCGCAAATGGCGGAAATTTGTAGGTGCGGAACACTTGCAACACCCATCACAAGCTACTTCCAGTTATAGTGTTGGGCAGTGGGAGCGGGTATACACGCCCAGCAGCCTCGGCTCACAATCCCACCCATCTCGTCACAGCGTCAAACCCGTGTTGGGCGGACGCACCGACAGATCTAAGATGCATTGACTATGCCATAAGATATGCCAGTGATGGGGCATGGGTCAGCGGACTGTGGGCGCTGGTCAGCGGACCGTGACATGCTAAGGGCTTGAAACGCCGAAGGACGTAGGCAGAAGAAAGGAGTGCGGCTCGGAACCTCGAACGCAATATTCTCGAGCACACAACCTCTCCTTGCCTGCACAGAATAAAAGCTGTGGCCGCCCGTCAATTTTCGCTCCCGTCGGTTTGTAGTGTATGTTTGCGTCATCTTTCGCTAACAGCTAACTATATTTCAATGCATATAAAGGATGCGTTCAGTTGTAAGCCTGGGATATTTGTACAGGACGTATGTATACTCCACTGCTGATAACCTCTTCAGGAACCGGATTTGTTTTTTGGCACTGTCAGCCTTTTCTTGTATCTCAAGAGCTCTGAATGAACTTGAGAACTTGAAGATAGGAAATGGCATGAAAGGCACTGGCATCAAAAATTCCATAGCTGTTGTCACTTAGGTTTGATTGCGAGCATCCGCCGTCCCTTACCGGTTACTTCAACGGAACACTATTTGTGCAGCGCCGGCTCAAATTGAAATACGAATAACTCAATTTTTATGTCGCTGCCACGCCCTTTATTTAAATCGTATGGCGTATGAGTTTTCTTTCGTCTGACGTAAAGTTATTTCAAATTTTTAACTGGGACCTTGCAACCCGTTTTGGCCCACTATACTATCGGAAAGCATGTTCATGCTGTAGACATTCTCTTCTCTTTTCATTCGATCTCAGTTATTATTCTGGCAGAGGCTCAATCTCGCACTGACCAGTGAATCCCAATCTGTGACTGGTGTCTCCAAAACTGTGGTGGCTTTTCGCATCAGTGCTTTCACCACGTGAAGGCATCCCTCGTCAGGGGTACGACGGCTAGGTGGTTAAGCTGTGCATCTTAGAAACCGGCGGTACGGGGCTCGATTCCCTGCGAGGTCCTTCCCTCGCGACATGATGTGTCGCACAGCCGCGACGCCCGCTGACTTCGTCAATTCTGCGTAGCTGGCACCGGAGCATCTTGTGAACACGATAGCACAAACGGCGTGATGTGATTGACATCTGTAGAGCTTTTGCAGATTGCAGCTGGTGGCTCCAGCCAAGCTTCTCTGGCCAAGCCTTTGGGAGGTGTCTGGTCGCTTCAGTCTCTACTCAGCTCGTGTCGTTCCGTTCCAGTCCGGCCGCTGGATGTGGAGATTCTTGGCTCGTCCAGGGCGTCTATGCAGTCGGGCATGCTGTACGCGCTCGTGTGCCGCACGTACGGCTCCAGACCGCCGGCCAACATCTCCTGGTGGGTTCAAGACCGGCGCGTTCTGGGAGCCCAGCTCACGGTGGGTTGCATGCCACGCCTCCCGACGCTCGCTGGTCTCCGCTGCATGCCACGGCTGCCGACGCTCGCTGGTCTCCGCTGCATGCCACGCCTGCCGACGCTCGCTGGTCTCCGCTGCATGCCACGCCTGCCGACGCTCGCTGGTCTCCGCTGCATGCCATGCCTGCCGACGCTCGCTGGTCTCCGCTGCATGCCACGCCTGCCGACGCTCGCTGGTCTCTACTGCATGCCACGCCTCCCGACGCTCGCTGGTCTCCGCTGCATGCCACGCCTCCCGACGCTCGCTGGTCTCCGCTGTGTTTCGAACACACCATCTCGGCACGTTGTGCTATAGGACTCCAGCGCGTGTTTGATCAGGTGTGGTATGGTGTGTGGTGTAACCAGGTGTGGTGGTATAGTGTGTGGTGTAACTAGGTGTGGTGGTATGGTTTGTGGTGTAACTAGGTGTGGTGGTATGGTTTGTGGTGTAGCAAGGCGTGCTTCCCGTTCACAGGATGTTGTTGATAAATTCTAAGCCCCAGTGTTCAATGATGGGAAAACATAGCAGCTACATAAGCGTTCGATTTTTGGATCCCGTACAAAATCCGAGCCAATATTCGCATTTCCTTTCTGCTTCCGGCCCGATTAGCAAATTTTATATTAACTGTTGCATGTGTTGCAATTTTAGCATCAATTTATCACAGGTAGCTTCAAGCAGTTTAAGTAATGCTAACGACACCAGTTACGGACGTAAAATATGCAGGCTATTTCGTTTTGATCCAGTTCTGTAAGATGTCACAAAACGGCCAGCGAAGGCCCGCATTTCCTTTTCCATGAAGGTTTATCGTCAACTACATAGTGACGCATAAAAAATTGTCTTGAAAATGGCTTTAGTCCCATCATCTCTTTCACCATTTGTATTTCCGCAGCCGCTTATCGTTATTTTGCCTGACTGCTGCAATGCTGCGTTTAACAGTCATAATATTGAATGTGGACCAAGGTGCAGCCCGGCACAACGGCAGTACCGCGGCATACCAGCCTTTTACCCTGCATTGTTTCGCTCCCCGAGTGTGTCGGCCTGGCTGGTGCACATAGCCCATATTTATCAGCTGGGATGGAGGCTGGCTGGCTCCATCATCAGTCTTGTGACGCGATAAGACTGGCGTCAGCTGAACCGCATTGGTCTGTCGAGCTCAAGTAGGCGAAATGAACAGAAACGGGAACCATTCCATTCCGTGGCCCAGCTATCCACATGCGATAAGCACCATTAATTTTTCTTATCGGCTCGCCAGCGCGAGATGTGGCCATCCACTTCTGCATTTGAGCTTAAAATGCTGGTTACAATATTTTACAATGCTTTCCTCCATCACGTGGGAACTTGTCAATGAACTGTAATATAGTACGTAGACGGGGCGCTTTTCCGCAGTCTACTCTTTGACTGACTCCGAATATTGATCAAAGCATTTTGAAACGCTGCCCTTAGGCTCCGCGTGCAGGCAAGGAAGCTTATAACGCACATTTCGGCCCCACCTGAAAAATACTTCATCAATTCTCGTGTCTCAGACACCTATCCCCGCTTCATGGCCAAAACAGGCCGCGGACGGTCAGCGGGGTGTGTAATTTTGCGGTGTGGTTATTCACCGCCAGATTAAACCGCTCCAGACAGCTGCAAACCTCCCTCGGCTCGCCTGCGGATGTAGAAATATGCATGCTATTTCGTATTGATCCATTTATGTAAGATGTTACAAAACAGCCAGCAAAAGCCCGCATTTCGGTGTTATCTTGTCATTGAAAGTCATGTCAAACGGTCGTTGCGACGTGTCAGGCTGTATCCTTTATAAACCCAATGGTCCTCCCAACCATGTAGGATGCAGTGGCCGTCAGCCCGGTCAATACAGTTTGGACCTTGCACCCAGAAAAACGGGTTGATGAGGTTTTTCCGTGTAGGAAAAAAGGACGCCTAAGTGCCCTCTTTCGCTGTTATTCCTGAAGCTGAAGAGGTCGTGTCGAGTGTTCCTTGGGCTCGAGCCGTAACATTCTGTTGATTTTGCATAAGTGAAATAATTCAGGCGATGTTGGTGCGACAATGCATCAAGTGCATGGGAGCTTCCGTAGCGACATATTAGTGAGCGCGTTATTGGGAGCGTGTCTTGTTATGTATGGATAGCCCTTATTCTACATAGATGCTACCAAAGAGCCCGAATCTGCAGCTCCTTATCGCTGCAGCACAGCTGTTCTGTGCGATCCGTGTCTGCCGGTGCCCACTCAACGAGAGGTTATTAGTTGACGGTGGTCGCTTACGGTGCCGGTGACACTTCTTGAGCTCACGTTTTGCTCATTCGCGCCATATTGCGTTATTTTCCGACGGGCAATTCATCACTATCAGGCGATTGCCGTCAACTCATCAAACAAGCTATAATCTCGGAATCGAGCAGCCCTGGCGCGATGATTACCAGCTGTGGGCCTCGGCAGGAGTCCGGACTGGGCAACATCACCAGCAGCACGCTGCCCTTCAAGCCGCGCCCCACCGACAACGGCAGAGAGATCACGTGCAGGAGCGGAGAACAGCCTGGTCTCGGGCGGCACGATCGAGGATAAGAGGCTGCTCAACGTCAGGTGTAAGTGCCTCACGAATCTATTAACACAGAAACCTCGGCCCATGACAGACAGAAGGTGAAATTCAGTCCAAGTACATTTGCTCATGTAAGAGTTGCTGAATACCTCCTTCCTAGCATGACGTATGTCGGCTTATATCGGTATCACTCTCTCGGAGCGTTTGAGTTCCCTAATCAGAGTTCCCGTGGCAGGATCGAGCATGTGTTTACGCTCTCCAGATTAGCTGTACAGGCAGCCTTGCACGTCTCGAAGTGACGATCAACCAGAGCAGTTTCCAGATCTGAACACGCCGACAAATACAGATTAGCTGGCCCGTTCGACAGCGAGCCACCAGCCGTGCACAATGCTCCTTTGTATTGCACTCCCTCGCTGATATGGAACCGTATATCTCCATCGTGTTTTTGATGCAGGACGCGTCTGGCTATTGTGGGACTGGCCCGCCCCTACTGGACGCATTAAAATGATTGCAGCAGTGCCAACGCTCGGCGAGTCGCTTGCAGATACCAATAGCACATCCTTCAGCGAAACGAATGTGGGTCAATGTATTAGCTCGCCTTGTGAATGCTGTTGAAACTCGTCTGCCTCAACTGATGTCGGACGTCGTGCCCGATCTAGAAGTTCGGGTGACATACAGCCATGCCGGACCTCGGGTTGTCACGACGCGCTCGCTTCGTAGAGTGGTCTACCACATTTCTCACTACTGGATTGTTATGGTATAACACTGTCAACGCGGCTCCTTTCCACCAACAGGCGCATGTTTCTGTTTAAACTGGATGCGGGAGATGATTTCCCATAACCCTGCAGCATTGTCGCAAGCGGGTCCTGTCGGGCTTGTTACGTGTATTCATAGTGCAGAACTGATTGGCCAGCTTCATGATCAATTGTTTGGAACAAGATGGTCCGCATGCCTTTTCTCTGGGGTATCTGCCATATCCTATTGCCAAATTTTCCGGAGGCATTTGCAACATCCTATTGTCAGATTTTCCTGAGGCATCTGCCATATCCTATTACCAAATTTTCCGGGGGCATCTGCCATATCCTATTGTCAAATTTCTTCGATTTTGGCACATATAGATTAACCAGAAACCTTTAACGCTTCCAAACCAATTGATTTCAGACCAAAGGCGTACAAACTCGTGACAGCCGCTTGTAGCTCACCCGCGGGCCCGCGGGTGAGCCGGCCGCCCTGTGAGCCGGGCCCGCGGGTGAGCCGGCCGCCCTGTGAGCCGGGCCCGCGGGTGAGCCGGCCGCCCTGTGAGCCGGGCCCGCGGGTGAGCCGGCCGCCCTGTGAGCCGGGCCCGTGGGTGAGCTGGCCGCCCTGTGAGCCGGGCCCGTGGGTGAGCTGGCCGCCCTGTGAGCCGGGCCCGTGGTGAGCTGGCGCCCTGTGAGCCGGGCCCGTGAACTGGCCGCCCTGTGAGCCGGGCCCGTGGGTGAACTGGCCGCCCTGTGAGCCGGGCCCGTGGGTGAGCTGGCCGCCCTGTGAGCCGGGCCCGTGGGTGAGCTGGCCGCCCTGTGAGCCGGGCCCGTGGGTGAGCTGGCCGCCCTGTGAGCCGGGCCCTGGGTGAGCTGGCCGCCCTGTGAGCCGGGCCCGTGGGTGAGCTGGCCGCCCTGTGAGCCGGGCCCGTGGGTGAGCCGGCCGCCCTGTGAGCCGGGCCCGTGGGTGAGCTGGCCGCCCTGTGAGCCGGGCCCGTGGGTGAGCTGGCCGCCCTGTGAGCCGGGCCCGTGGGTGGCTGGCCGCCCTGTGAGCCGGGCCCGTGGGTGAACTGGCCGCCCTGTGAGCCGGGCCCGCGGGTGAACTGGCCGCCCTGTGAGCCGGGCCCGCGGGTGAGCTGGCCGCCCTGTGAGCCGGGCCCGCGGGTGAGCTGGCCGCCCTGTGAGCCGGGCCCGCGGGTGAGCTGGCCGCCCTGCGAGGAGCGCCGTGCGTCGGTGTGCGGCTGAGGGTGACGCCCGGTCCTGTTCCAGTCCCGCCCATCATCAGTTTGCGGCTCGGTAATGCACTGGACGCCGAGAACATCCGGGAGGGTGCCGACGTCTACTTCGAGTGCAACGTCCGGGCCAACCCGGCCGTCTACAGCACCGTCTGGTCACATAACGTGAGAATAGCCGGCACGGCCCAATCGTCTACAGCATTGTCTGGTCACATAACGTGAGAATGGTCGGCACGGCCCAATCGTCTACAGCGTTGTCTGGTCCCAGCATGCGAGCAGGTATTCACAGAGATGTGTGCAAGTATTTGGAAGCTAAAAATCGCATCTGAAAGCGCGTCAAAACAGCCCACAGCTCGGTTGTGGATCTGACAATGTTGCAATCGCATCAGCTGGGATTCAGTGGAATATAGCATGTCCATCCTATTCGATGTTTTGAATGGTTTAGGGTGCGCTGCGATATCATAATATGATTCCTCTGCATGGAGACCGGGGAGCTCGAGTCTTACGCAAAGGTAAGCCATGTCTTAAAAGGTATGGGTATGGGATACAATTTGGTACCACTGCCTCGCAAATGACTGCCTGGTCCTTCGCGATAGTCCTGTCCCGCAGCACTCGTGGTCATGACCCGTCCCCTGTGCCCCGGGTACGTCGCTGGCAGCGGTCGCCCACCGCCCCGTGTCTCCAGCCCGCTCCTGTGCCGCGGCTTACTCAGACGGCCGCGGGGTGCGCCCGTCTGTCACCGCTGAGGCGGACGCGAATCGGCCGCGAGCGGTCGTGCTTCACCCGGGGCTTGGGCGCGTCGGACGGCGGCGCGCTGAGCGCAGCGCTCCGGCGCGGCTGACTCGGCGCAGCCGCCGCGCCGGAGATGACGCACTGCGCGCCGGTTCAGGCGCACGCCCGCCAGATTTATCGCCCGCTCAAGATAAAGCCCTCGGGGCTGGCGGCTTACGAGGCCTCCTTTGAGGCGGGTATCGGCCGAATCAGGAGATCACGCCTCCCATGAAGAGAGCCAGGCCGTCGGCTTTAAAGACTATCAAATCCCCGAGCGGGAGAATAGAGAAGGATCTGTTTCGGGATGATAAAGCGCGGTGTCGTTCACGATTCATCGGTCAGAATTTTACATTGCGCTTGCCGACAACCACTGTCACTGCACAGGGGCTATATGCGTTCTCGTACATATCCTTGGTGAAAAACCGACGTTGCTATGCTGATGGAAAACCATGTGACGTCGACCAGCCCTTCAGCATTTTGAAGACTGTCGGAGGGTAGATTGATGTGTGACGAATAAATGTACTTACTCACGATACGATGGCTGAGTCAAGTAAAGAACTGGCGTCATTCCCACCGTCAGCGACCTATTTCCGCTCTTTGCGCCCTGAACGAAAGCCAAAGCCACTGACATGAGACGCTTTCGTCCGTGTCGGCAGGAGAGGCCGGTGCGGCCGAGCCCGCGCGCCGGCGTCAGCGACATGGTCAGCATCAACGAGCGCAGCCTGGTGATCCGCAACCTGAGCCGCCGCTCGGCCGGCGCGTACCGGTGCCGGGCGGCCAACCCGGAGGGCGAGGCTGTTAGCCGGCTCGTCCACCTCAGCGTCAAGTGTGAGTGGGCGGCGGTCAGGTGTGCTCTCACGTCTCGCGGCGCTTCGTGGCGTCACAGTTGGCTTTATTAGTGCGATGTGCGGACGGCAGTGGCGCTGAAGAGGACTTTTCTGTCGTTTAAGGTTCCATAGGTATCGAGCGGCGAGGTTTGTAAGAGTTCTCGTAAGAGCAGGACGTGGTCGCAGCGCTCTGGTCGTTATGGGACGTCAGATTTCAGGTAGTTCTCTCTGGACCGATCACTGTCGGGAGGAGCTCATCACGCTGCTCCGGTACAACCAGGCGTAGGGGACGCCGAGCAGGCCTAGGTGTTCTCCGGCCCGTTCTGTGCCGGCAGGCCGGACTGAATCCTTAATTCCCGTCCGGGCGCGCTGCCAGATTACCAACAAACGAGCCCGGCCGCGCCACTCCTCCGCATCAATCCGATGTCGTCAAACTCTGGGCCCGGATGGCGTGTTCGCCCGGCGCTGCCAAAAACCAGCCCCAGCGTCGAAAAACAACGTGTCCAATTAGGCTCTCTGCGGCGTGGGGTGGTGATGGGGACAGAGCAGAAGCTAGCCAAGTCGCAGAAAGCTGGGATGGTATGGGGGTAAGTGAGGAGTTGGTGCTTCCTGACCGCTGGCAGTGCACTTCTGCTGTCCTGTTCTATTGTCCTCGTCGGACGATCGTTGAGAAGGCCCTGGCAAAGTGACGGACAAGCTGGACAGTTCACCATAGCTCATGGGACCTCACCTACTGACGTTAGAAGTCATGTTTGTATCCATATACACCATCACTTCTTTATACCGCAAATAGCCTTTGTTCCACGCTCACCCAAAATTGGCAGACTATTTTATGTTATGTGCGTCCAATACAGGTAATCAATCGCATTCGGAATATTGGAGTATCCAACTGAGGCGTGTGGTTTGGGTTCGCAGGCCACTAGAATGTCGATGTTAATACTCGAACGTTCGTGAGGGTCCAAACATTGCTGGTGTAATCACGCAGATCTTTAAAAACCCACACATCCCTCCAGGAAGAGGGATTGCTGTTAATGTCCTGCGTTGTTCCGAACCAATTCTCGAACCTCGTAACAGTGCACCGTAACACAGTTTTGGACAGCTCATTTTGCAAAGTTTTACACATGGCTTTTAAGTTTAAGATATCTAACACAACTGGCAAGTGACCCATGACCTCATACTTGAGCATGTGCATGGGAAAATGGGGAAAATCTAATTCTGCGACGAGTTCTTGGTTCTGCGTGCGCAGGACCATGGCCTAGTGCTCCCAAATGAAGTCAGGTATTTCTGTAATAACCTTCATCAATGCTGACATATTTCCAAAAGCTTTTGGGGTGAAAGCCACATTGAGCAAATTCTTGAAAACCAAAGACCAGATTGCTGCTTTATCATGAACTAGTGTAGTTACGCTGTGACGATTGTTTTGTACGAGTAGATTCCGATCAAAGTCAGGTCAAGTTAAGCTTTAAAGCACATGTTAAATTTGCAGCACTGATATAATGATGTGTCATACATGTATAAATGGCACAAGTAAGCATTACAGCATGAAAGTTTTATAGAACGGCATTTTCACAGTGTACCAACTCTGCCATCGCATATAACGAACTTGAGTGTGGAGTCATAGGTGACTACAGTTTTAAGAAGTCATGGACTCACCCCGGTCAGATTCCCTTTGGGAAGAAGTGGTGCTGTTATAAGCTCTTTGGGCGACCGCAGTCTGCAACATCACATAGAGAAGCCGAACCCTTGGTTTGACCTCGGTTGACCCGTGCTGATCGGACCGCCGCAGGGGATATTGCGAAGCGATCCGGCAAAAGCTGGTGATCACGGACTGCTCTGAGGCCGAACTTTTGCTCCGGAACTTCGGGTGCTGAATCGGCAAGGGGCTGTACTTTCGCTTCCCCCCCCCCCTCGTTTCCCTTGCTGGGGATGACAGCTACACCTGCAAGTTGGTAAAAGTTAGCATCAGTGTTAAACATAATCAGCAGTTAACTTAATGAACTTTAAACAATTTAAAAGTTGACTTTTTAAAAGACCCACACGGCGAAAAGGTTTTCCGAAGATATCGTTATAGCACAATTTAGAAATTAGAGATAAGAGAAGCAATTTTTCTCCTGTGGTTTAGCACTTCGAGCACAGCTTAACTACTGCTTCTCAGCGTACGGTGTAAGTCGAAAGAGGTGATGGCATGCGGGAGTAATCAATCTACGGTCATTTGGTGATACCAAAACTTGATGCGACCAGGGACCTTAAGAAACCTTCACAAATGTGTCTGATCGCTGCCTTAAGTGGGCTGCCTGTCACGCTGTAGCGATCGCGGTTTTAAAGATGTGGCGTGATGGCGCTAATTCATAAATAACGCTATTGGAAATCGACTGACCCGAAGTCTTCCCTTGCCTCGTATGTGGGAACGTACCTCGTGCCGCGCCGCCGCCGTTCTTATGTTTTGCTTGGCGTTCACTGTCCAGGCCGCGCGGATGCTGCCGTGGTTCCTGCCCATTATGATTGCCCCCTCTGCCATGGTTACTGACCGGCGTGCTCTGGCCACAGACGCGCCCGTGTGTGTGTCGGGCCAGAAGAGCCGGTACGGCAGGGCCCGGAACGAGGCGGCGCGCGTCACATGTCAGGTGGAGGCCAGTCCGGCGGACGTCATCTTTAGGTGGCAGTTCAACAGCTCGGCAGAGACGCTCGACCTGCCATTCTCACAGGTCAGTCCGGCAGACGTCACCTTTAGGTGGCAGTTCAACAGCTCGACAGAGACGCTCGACCTGCCATTCTCACAGGTCAGTCCGGCAGACGTCACCTACAGGTGGTAGTTTAACAGCTCGGCAGAGACGCTTGACCTGCCATTCTCACAGGTCAGTTCGGTCGAAGCCCGGCGACTCGTACTGAAAGGAGATGTGATTGCGGCTTTGGAGGACTGTCAATACGTCTCGTCTTTGATTTTGCCTAGTTTGGAGAAAGTGATGCCATGCTAATGCCGCTGCTGCTCACGAAGGAGGGCTTAAGTGCAAGGTTGAAATAAGACGCCTGTGCACCACAGTCTTTTGGCTGGTTGGAGGAGGGGAGAAGGGGTGGCGAAGAGAGGAATCGTGTGAGGTGGGAAGGCTGGCACATGTCACCTCTTTGTGTTATCCATCTCCCCACTTGCAAGCGGTGTGTCGCCTTGAGAGAGTCATGTCGACTTGATGTTGGCAAGAGCGCCTAGCCAACCTCACTGTCTGCAATCACCAACCGCAAACGACTTGTGATCAGTGGATTGCTGAGCGCCAGAGATGACGAACACTTCTTCACGATTCCACGTACCCTTAAACGTTTGTGGAAGACTCCTGCAAGAACCGAGTCCATCCGAATGCACCATGGGAAAGCACCGATTCTTACTGCATTAATGATTTTCACCTTGTTGTTTCTCGTACGACCTTCGCCGTGACTTTCCAGCGCAGAAACACGATAACGTTTCAATATTAACGGCTGCACCCAGCCGTTTCGTGAACACGGTGATCTGTCCTCAGATTGTCTCACGGGGCCTGGAAAGCCGCTCCTCCTACACGCCCAAGACGGAGCTGGACTACGGCACGCTGCTCTGTACGGCGGAGAACGACATCGGTCCCATGGTCAAGCCCTGCGTCTTCAACATTGTTCCTGCTGGTGAGAGGAAGAGCGATGGTGCGCCGCTGATGTTTGTGAACGATGTGCTTCATTCACAATTTGATTTACCATTGAGAGCAATCGGCTTAGATCTGTCCTTGCGCATTTGGGCTTTAACTTATAGCCGGTGTCAAATAGATTTGAGATGTAAAATATTCGCCCTATCCGACTGTGGCATCATCTCCGGCAGGTCCTCCGGAGCCGTTGCGGAACTGCACCGTCATCAACCAGACGTCCGACTCGCTGGAGGTGAAGTGTGCGGCCGGCTTCGACGGCGGTCTGCCGCAGTACTTCGTGGCCGAGCTGTTTGACGTGGCTGGCCGGCGGCTGGTACGCAACCTCACCCGGCCCTTCCCCCACTTCGCGGTGCTGGAGCTGCCGCCGGGGCTGGAGCTGCGGCTCCAGCTGTACGCGGCCAACAGCCGCGGACGCAGCCGAGCCATCACGCTGGACGGCTTCACGCTGAAGGCGGCCGAGAAGCGCATCAGCAGCAGCAGCGGCGGCGGCGGCGGCGGCACGGACCAGCCTGCAGGTCAGCGAATCTCAAAGAAGGAGAAAGGGAGACCTGCCACGGCTGCACGTAGCTCTAACACAGCCTGGTGTATTCTGTCGAGCACTGCCGTATGGCGGCCGTGTGCAGCGGTTCGTAGACTCAGGATCAATATTCTATGTGTCTGGAACGTTTACGAAGTGGAAAAAAATCACTCCATAATGGTCGGATGACATTAATAATCACAGCCCGCAAAATGTTGCGTTACCCCTACCCCATCCCCCTCCCCCCCCCCCCCCCCCCCACCTCGCCACCGATCATTGTGGGTTAGATGTGAAAAATATCCCGGTGCCGAATGCGAGACACGGCAGGATAGGCAGTCCCTCCCCACTGTTGACAGAACCGGCGGAGGAGCAGCGGTTCACTGTGACGCCGATCCTGGGCGTCCTGATCGGCATCGTGGCCTCCCTCATCATTGTCGCCATCGGCGTGGTGGCGTGCATCAAAGGCAGCAGGTCAGGGGCCCAGCTGATGGCATAGAGTCGAGACCACCCTGTCGAGGCTTCACAGAGTTGAGACCGTCCTGTTGAGGATTCACAGAGTTGAGACCGTCCTGTTGAGGATTCACAGAGTCGAGGCCACCCTGTCGAGTGTTCACAGAGTCGAGACCGTCTTGTCGAGGATTCACAGGCTCGCATGAAATCTGGCGGAAAAACCACGTGGATGTCTAATGCACAATATTGTACCGGATCTCCTGAATTGTTCACAATAAATAATTTGCTCCATTATCTGGAATAACTGTATTTCAGGACTTAAGCTATCATGTAGCACATGACTTTCATTTGAAAGAGGTAATTGTGTTTAAACGTTTAAAAGACGCACGTCACCTGCATGATTTGTTTCGAATCCTTCAAAAGCTTGCAGCGATGCACTGTGGTATGCCTTTGAGATTGATGAGAAGACTGCGAAGACCCTGCGGATATTGTTTCCACGTTATTTAGAATAGTAGTGCGCACAAGTTCCTTCAAAAACGTGTTTTTGAAATGTTACGGGATTCAATAGCTGATCACAAACAAAAGCAGCATGTCTTTTTACCACATATAAAGCGCTATTGTCAACGATATAAGATGTCACTAAGCAGTAGTACCATCTTACAGCTTAATACGATGCTATAATCCGATTTCAGTCGAAGCCGAAGAAAACCGACGGTCCAGACGCATCTTTTAAACTCATCCGTGAAAGTCAAGCAGAGATCGGCGGCTGTTGACACAGAGGTCGGAGCTAAGCTCTACGACACGGACCGGAATCCGGACGTCGTACCGAACATGTCCGGTAAGAACATGCCTCCCCGCCGTTATACGGAGTCGTCCGTTAACAGTTAAGCAACAGGGGCGAGTGTATTTGTGGCGCAGCCACGCCTGCGGTTCGACGGCAGCTCAACTGCCGACTCGACTGCCAGTTCAACGGCAAAACACGATCAGTGGCAGAGAAAGTCATCAGAAGTGCCACAGTCGCCAAATCGTAACTACAGAAGATGTTCAAAGTGGGCCTCCTGGCGGTTCGGGATGCGCCACAGCCGAACTTGCTGCAGGTGTTTGAATGTCCGGTCATCATGCCGAAGGTGACGCATCCCATCACAGGCCTCACGACGGCCTTCAACTTTTGGAGGTTTGCTGTCTTGTTCACGTGGGCGTGGTCCTTGACATAACCGAACAGCACGGCAGTTTAAGAGCCACAGGCCGGGCGAATGGAACGCCCGCAGTCTGCAGGGATCTGGGACGTACGTTGCAGGCGCGTCCGCTGCCTTGTACCCATCGTAATATTAAAAAGAGATGAAAGCGGGCATTCTGCCAAGTGATGACCTTTGATCTCCGCTGGCAGCATCCAGTTACGAGCCAGTGCCGACGCCACATCTGCTGAATCACCTGAACGTGAATTCAACGAGGAGACATTCTCTTACGTCAGGCCTCCTTCCCGGCAGCCCCCACAAGGGCAATGTCATCCAGGTCAGGGGCAAACATCGCAGGGCCGGCTGCTGCAGGCGTGCGCAATGTCCCCCGATGCAGAGCCGTTAACTCCACCAGTCGGTTACGTTCAGCCGTCTGCTTTTAGACACAGCCTGCACACTGTGGTAGGCTGGATCCCCATTTCCAGCGCGTGGTGTGGTAAATAGCGCATAGTCCGCTGAGATGTCAACGGCAGCGGCTGCTAGCCGGTGCCTGTAGTGACCGGGGAGACTCCATCTTCGCTGTAAGATAACGCACTAATCCGTCGTTTGAGCTCGGCGCTCGACCGCTCACGAACAAATAAAATAGTTGGTGATGTCTGTCGACGCAGGTGGTGATGGTCTGAGCGCACATAAGTCACTCTCTGCACTTACACAGACCGAAATATAGAATTCGTCACCAGTCATCTCACATTTGCCGCGTTTTCCTTCTTTTTTAGTTCTTCTTTTGTTCTGCTTTGGCTTTTACGTCTAACGTCGTTGTGTCCGGTACCTTGCTTGACCTTGACTTGGTACCGCCGGCAGGAAAGCATCAACGATGGGGACCTGACCCTGACGAGGCCGGGCCGGGACGGCAGGGGTGCAGTCCTCACGTTCGGCACCTTCAACCCGCGACGGCACACCATGGTGCGGACGCTCCCTAGAAAAGACCGAGAGAGTGTGGTGTAGGATGGAGTGCGGTGCAGGGCAGTCGGCCTTACCATTGATGACCGAGAGGGTGTGGTGTAGGACGGAGTGCGGTGCAGGGCAGTCGGCCTTACCCCTGATGACCGAGAGAGTGCAGATAAGGCACTGAGCCTGGCCGGTGGTGACCGGGAGTTCGGTGAGGCATGACCATCCTCGTCGGTGGTGACCGGGAGTTCGGTGAGAGGTGGCCATCCTCGCTAGTGATGACCGGAAGTTCGGGGAGTTCGGTGAAAGGAAGCCATCCTCGCCAGTGGTGACCGGGATTTCGGTGAGGGGTAGCCATCCCCCCTAGCGATGACCGGGAGTTCGGTGAGGGGTGGGCATCCTTGCCAGCGGTGACCGGGAGAGGGCGTCATGTCACGACTGGCATTGACCCTCACTGTGATAGCGGTCCCCGA
This sequence comes from Pollicipes pollicipes, assembly GCF_011947565.3. Lineage (NCBI taxonomy): Eukaryota > Metazoa > Arthropoda > Thecostraca > Pollicipedomorpha > Pollicipedidae > Pollicipes > Pollicipes pollicipes. The sequence continues at coordinate 3,208,598 of NW_023596420.1, read as the reverse complement.
CGGCAGAGCTAAGGGCGCCCAGCGCCTCTGCCGCCGGCTGAGACTTCCTGAGGTTACGTGCCGGCCAGTGTTGTGCGCTGTGAGCGTGCATCAGCTGCTCGCCCGTGCAGAGCCAGCCCCCAGCGGGGGCGAAAGCTCACCGACAGATGGTGGGGCGGGTGGTGAAGCTCACTGTGGCACGGCCGCGAGTGGCCGCGATGTAAGAGCCGTGCGCCGTCACTGTCGCTGTGTTGCGTCTGGGGTCTCAATGTTCGCGGCAGTAGCGTCCAGACACGTCTTGGCTTCCGCTGAATGGGCAGAGGTATGGTGCTGGGGGCTGCGGCTGGTGCGTTGTCACACACAGTGTGTCATCTACTGCAGGTGCGTTGTCACACACAGCGCGTCATCCGCTGCCCGTGTGTTGTCAGATACAGTGCGTCATCTGCTGCTGGTGTATTGTCACACAGTGTGTCATCCGCTGCTCGTGTTTTGTCAGATACAGTGTGTCATCTACTGCTCGTATGCCGTCAGATACAGTCTCATCTGCTGCTGGTGTATTGTCACACACAGTGTGTCATCTGCTGCTGGTGTGTTGCCAGATATAGTGCCATCTGCTACTCGTGTGTTGTCACACACAGTGTGTCATCTGCTGCTCGTGTGTTGTCAGATACAGTGTGTGGTCTGTGACTGGTGAGTTTTCAGCCAGTTGCGGCCGGTGTGTTGTCAGGTACAGTGCATCATCTGCGACAGCTGTGTTGTCAGTCATCTGCAGCTTGTGTGTTGTCAGCCACAATGTCATCTGAGGTTGGTGTGTGGTCAGACACAGTGTCATCTGCTGTCGCGCTATGTTTGATAGAAGCGACTGTGCTGTCATTTATGAGTGTTTTATCGGACCTTTTCCGTGCCGACAGCTGGATAGGATGACCAATTTACAAATGGGGTTCAGTTGTTGCGGTGGTCGGCCATAATGCAATCAGTTCCACAATACGACGCGAAAGAGTAAAGAGGGCCAAAATACGGCATTGCATCATGCATCTCAAATGCTGCACCAGGTGTTTTTGCCAACTGATTGGATCATTTTTCATCCCTCGAAGCAGGTACAAGCCTGGGCTGCTTTCGACCTGGCAAATTTTACCACAGCATGTTTTTTCACAGCGCTTATTATTGGGCACACTAGCGTAACGTGTCACCGTGCGTTGAGGGTCACATGCAGCGCGTGACTGAACTCGCCAGTCGGTGCGTCTAGTCTGTTTTGGAAAACTTATTGTTGTCAGTGGCATGCCGACCTGAATTCGTATTACCAGCGACTGCACAATCCGACCTCAACGGGACTCCAACGGATTTAGGCTGCGATTGGTCATGCCCCGACTAGAGGACTGGACACATAACAGGCCAGCCGAGTTTTGCAGTCAGCACTCTCCGAAATTGCATCGCGCGAATCACGAAGGGCTTAAAATCGGGAATCGTTGGAATGTCATCAGATACATGCTGCGGAAGTGGATTTCATGATGGAATGCGGGTGTCTCCTAAATTTGTATACACTAAAAGCTGAGTGATAGTAAAAAGGAAAAGCCTTTTCCATTATGCAGCCCGTGTGCTGAGACAATTTCCCAACAGCTTTCAGTTTGCAACCTGGCTCACAACATTCATAATTTGTTGTTTTCCAACCGGAGTGCATCGAGTAGATTTTGTCTTCGCTGGACGTAATGTTAGAGCTTTTCAATCGCAGGCATTCGAGTTTCATACAGTCACGTTACTGACGTGACTAAACCATGTCACATGCATCAGCTCATCACTCACCACCTTCACCCGCGATTTCCTGGGTGATTCGAGAAGCAGGTAGCTTTCTAATGTTTTTGTACCTTGAAATAATGACTGAAATTCCCTGCAAAAAACAATACAAGTAAAAGCAGCTGATTAGCTAGATATGAATGGACCGTGAGACGATAGCCTCCTTGTGGCTGGTATAGAGCACGTGCAATTTCTGGCAATACTCACCACCTTTTTTCGATGTTTCCTTTTGCTTCGTTGAATGATGGTAAAGGAGCACTAAGGCAAGCTGCGAAAATTACAGAAACCCTGTGTAGATTGCGAAACCACGAGCGATTCGCGGACTACACTGGTGTACTCCGCTATGACTGGACCAAAACCCCTGATAATTTTTATCGCCTAAAGCTTAATCTTCAGTCCGAAAAAATAAATATGTGCCCCTTAGATCCGACACCACCCGGTTGTTGAAGCCCACCCACCATATCTACGTTAGGAATTCCATGTAGGCCTCATGGACGAGATAAGCTCCGGGGGTTCTCAAATCCGAGCTGCCCGTGGGTGCCAACTGATCACCCGTTTTGAACGTAGATGATATTGCTCCTCTGTTTAAGACATGAAGGATACAAGACCGCAATCTAAGGCAAACCTCAGCAGGTATCTAAGTGAGGTGGATATGTTGAGTCACCGAGTGCTCAGTTTTCGGGATACAATGCTCGGCTTTGTGTTTGTCGCACATCCTGAAGGTCTCCGACGAGCCGTATTAAGTACAACAGCAGGTCGGTGTGAGTGCAGTTACAAAGATTGCACAGCGCAGTACTCGTTTCTACTGATGTGGAAATAATTTTACATTTACGTAGAATAATTTGTTGTCAATGTTTTGGCTGTTGGTCACTTTTTGGGGTTGCTGCAAAAATGCGATCTATAAACACAGATAACCATGCGTGACATGCAGAGGAGGCAATCGCCCTATGTGGCTTGGCATTACCTTTCTTACCATAAAACCAGGGAAACTAGGATATGCCGTTTGGGTAATATCTGTATGCACCCACCGCTCTAAGATTTGGAAGCTCTCAAAATCCTGTATTCGCGGTCAAAGAGTGTCGCCCAAATCAGTCAGCTCTGTTTACTTGGCCCGGCTTATGACGCCATCCATGACCACTACGTCAAGAAACGGTATACCCATTCATGTAAATAATGCGGCTTGCGCAGAAAACAGTGGCTTATTACCCTCCGAATTAGTGCACTCGGTGTACTGGTTACCGAGGCAGAGGTGGAACAAAAAAGGTGAAATTGTTTGTGATTGGGGGCTTACATACCTCAGTGACCGTCCCCGTAGGCCCGTTAAGACGATGATGTGTGCTTCAGCATGAGTGGCGATTGTGTGACAAATAGCAGGCCAACCTTGGGTGTTTATTTCTTTATCGTACATACACGCTGTGCGTAAATATTTCAGTTATGATAGGGAGACCAGTTGCCCATCAAAACGTCTGATCATGCTCCTTTGTGGGCCGGCGCATCGCAGGCCCGTCTTCTTGCTTGATGAAATGAATCCGAGACTGGTGGCATCTGACGTTGTCTCTCAGATGTTGGACAGGTGCTGCGCCAGGCATCTCTTTGCGAGTCGGCCAACTGTCTGGCATGAGCGTGATGTGTTGTGTTGTGACCGGCTTGGCGTACAGAAAGTTTCCCTGGAGATCTCGTGTGAGGCGTGCTGCCGTGCCGCATGCTCCCATGCTTCACCATGACGCGGCGCCACCCCACAACACCGCTTACCGTCACGCTCGAACTACAATATTTGCACCGAAATATGCCGCGCTGTGTCGGTTGGCTTCCGGAGCCTCCCAATGGCCGCCTGCAAATTACGCAGGTTCTGAGCGGTGTCCGTGTTTGACACGTCGCTCTCCTGAGGCTCATTCACGTCCGCTTTGTCGTCGTCTTCCCCGGCGCAGGGGCCGGCCGGTTATTTCCTCTTTGATGGTGCTTGATGTGGCCACGTGCGAACAATACATGTGACGTGGTGTCTTGATGAACGGGCAGTAGCGTGTGCCTGTAATGGACAGGAACCTACACCAGCAGTGTAGCAAAGGCACAAGTGCGTGTTTCCAGGCAATAGCAATTCGGTGGTGATACACCAGAGTCTGTAAGGTTTCATTTCTGCCGAATAGCAGGCTGTGCAGGGAGTAAATGTATGAATTCACGCGCCGTGATACTTTGGCAAACACTGGCATATGCGGCGGTGAAGAACGGAAGCTGCAGAAAGCTTGCACACGAAGTATTACTGTATCGTGAAAAATTTCGTAGACCACCGCGCTTACAGGAGCCGGGAATGTGGCGGTGATGGACGGGATGGTGCAAGGCATCACTTTGGTACGGTGGCAGCCCATGCCATAAAAAAAATACACGACTGTTTTACGGAAAAGCTAACACATTTTTGGTCATTAGCGCATAAAACTCACAGAACATTTCGTATTTTCCGTACATTTAAAGGGTGTATTTCTTTGCATACACAGGCACTGGTGTAAGTACTAACGCATAGGTACTCTGTCTGACAGAACTGGTGTAAAAACATTAATTTAAGTTTTCTTTCATCTGCGTGTGGGCAAGACCCAGCAAACTGTAGTAAGTTTTCATGTTTATTTATCATGTTGTGCCCAGAACCGCTACTAACTCCAATAAAGTGGGAAAAGCCTTGCATTCCCTTCAAACATATACGATTCAATGTTTTGTTTTCTGAAATGATTAAATAATTCAACGGTTTCTTGTTCCTTAAACATTAGGACTAACTTATTGTTAAGTATTACATAGAAGGTGTTTTATCATTTCGTCCGTAATATTTAACCTAACTAATTTAACGCAAGAAATGAAATACCCTATTACCAACTAGTTAGAGGCATGCACATAGGTATTTGGCTTTGATAATTGTACTTAATTTTTCATAGCAGGTAAACGTTTCCCCAGTTTACAAAAGGAATATAGGTACACTGATGGGTCCAGGGAGGGGTGGGAAGGGGGTGGGCTTAAGGGGCAAATGACCCTCCCAAATCCGTTCAACGTTCACGCTGACGTTCTTTTTTTACAGAGGAACTACTCCGCTAGGCGGAGAATGGTTCGAAATTACAGGAGAAAAATCGATCGGCAATCCTGGAAGCAGGATACAATGGCAACGGCCATCAAAAGCAGTCAAGGGGGGAAATGTCCACCAAAGAAGCGGCACGCCGCTTTCTGGTCCCGAAGTCGACTCTCGACAGACGCCTGAAAAAGGCGCGAGCAATGTCAAGAACAGAGGCCACAGAGAAGGTCCTGGGTTGACACAAACCTGTTTTCATGGAAGCTCAGGAGCGAGATTTGGTACAGCACATAATGGAGCTCCAAAACCGGATGTTCGGAATAACGCTGACTGATCTCAAGAAGCTCGCATATGAGTTCGCAGACAGAAACAAAATCATTCACCCATTCAACACGGTGCCGAAGATGGCAGGGGAGGCGCGGATACGGCGCTTCCGCAAGAGGAACCCCGCGGTCTCACTAAGGGCACCAAAGGCCACAAGAGTTGCTCGCGCCGCGGCGTTCAACTCAGTCAATGTCAACGCGTTCTTCGACAACCTTGAGTCGCAGATGGATTCTGCCCAGTTCGGTCCCACACGCATCTACAACATGGATGAAACGTGACTCAAGACGGCCGCAACAAAACAAGAGAAGGTGCTGGCGAGGGAAGGGTGCAAGCACGTCGGCCAACTGACATCTGCGGAACGAGGCACGCTGGTTACCGAGGTGATGTGTATCAACGCTGCGGGGAGCTACATACCTCCAGGTGTGATATTTCCAGGAAAGAGTGCCAACCAGCAGTTGGAGAAGGGTCTTCCCCCAGGTAGCCTGGTGCTGTACCATGAGTCTGGTTGGATGCAGAAGGAGCTGCTCGTGAAATGGCTTAACCATTTCATACAGCACGCGAAGCCCTCGAAACAGGATCCGGTCCTTCTCATACTGGATGGACATGCCAGCCACACCAAGAGCCTCGCAGCCATCCTACTGTGCAGGGAAGCAGGTGTGTGATGCTCACCATGCCTCCTCACACCTCACACCGCCTTCAACCACTGGACTGGACGTTCATGCTTCCCGTCAGCACCTTCTTCTTCCAAGATCAGAGAACGTGGCTCCGAAACAACCCTGATAAAGTCATCACACTGTATGAGATGGGGGAGCTGATTGGGTCAGCCTACGTGCAGGCGGCAACAGTGAAGACGGCGTTGAAGGGCTTCGAAGTCACGGGGATCTTTCCCACAAACCGCCACGTGTTTGGCGAAGAAGGCTTCGCAGCGGCAGAAACAACGAACATCCCGCTGATCGGCACCGCAGACGCACCAGTGGGTCTCAACTCAGCAGCAGCTCCTTTGCCCATGCCTGGACCCTCTGACGTTGATGTCTCGGTGAGCATGAACGTTCGGGAGTCCTCGGAAACTGTCGCCGGAGACGCAACGCATGCTGGAATATCAGGGCAGGGAACCTCGACTAATGCCGAAACTCCGGCGAAGTTGCTCACCACTGGGGCTCTGCCAGACGATTTCTCAAGCTCTAGCGATGACGAAGATGACGTTCTAGAAGTGTCATGCTCAGCTGGACCGAGCCATGCTTCCCAAGATCAAAATGACACACCCGCAAGCTCGTATGTGTCTCCCCGCGAAATCCTCCCTGTGACAAAAGTGCACTCAAGGGAGGAGAGAGGTAAAGGACGAAAGAAAGGTAAAACATGTGTCTTGACTGGCACACCATACGAGGGGGAACTCGAGAAGAGACTCGAAGGAAAAAGAAGGTAGACAGGGAGGAAAGAAAAATGACGACAGAATTCAGTCTAAAGGAAGAAAAGGAGGAATGTGGAAACTCAGAAACCGCAGCACTAACAAGAGAAGCGTACGCCGCGAAAGCTTACCTTTGAGAGTCCTCGGACAAAGAAGATGTGGCTTGTCTGTACTGCGGGTCCTTCTTCTCCATGTCCAAATCGAACGAGTCTTGGTCGCGATGTGCTCTCTGCGATAAATGGGCGCACGATGCCTGTGCAGGGATTGATGAAAAGGACGAGTGTGTGTTCGTGTGCGAACTGTGCCGGGATGGCTAGGCAGGCTGATGTCTTGCCTAGTTTCGTCATTGGTCGTATCTGATGACGGATCCACTAGGCTGTGCTCTTTTCGTGTTTTGCGTTCACAGTGACTAAGAAGTGGATTGATGAGCAGAACGAGTGAGTGTTCCTGATCGAACTTTGGTCGATGACTTTGTCGTCTCATTGTGTAACCACCAGGCTGTGTTCCTCTAGTTCTGTGCCTAAGCCATGCAGCAATGGCTGTCGCTTCATACCAAGCTGTAATACACATTTGCTGGCCATTATAACTTTTATTCGTGAGATCTTAATGAGGAAACAAGTATGGAGTGGTATGGTTCGAGCAAAATATGAGAGCCCAAACATAAGAAGTATAGCTATTGGATGTCCAGACAAATACCTACCCACCGAGCTATGCATTTAATGAGGCGTTTAATTAAAATGATAACTTTGAAAATATTCATTTCGCTTATTTAGTATCCTCACTTGTCCGTTTTGCCCGGAATACTGCATCGTTTTACCCCAAGCCAGCGCCAAATGAGGAAAAAAACATTGCCTGATATTTAGGAGGATCACACTTTAACATGAAGAGATATCAAACCAGCGTTTTTTTTAAAAGAGATAGACAATTGATCAGCCTTCAGTATCCACCTGCTTACGACTTTCTGGACAGAATTATGTACTCCCCATATTGAAAAACGTTAAGGTGTCAGCTTTGTCCCTCTTTCCGCTATACATACATGCATATATATATGCATATGCACATATGTATATATACATACATACATATATATGTGTATATATATATATATATATATATATACATATATATATATATATATATATATATATATATATATATATATATATATACAGCGCACTTGTGGTCAAGTCTTAGCTATAAAGGTAATGGCTGGTTTATGTTTTTGCAGCTTAAGTTTTGTCGTGTAGCACTCATATCATGTATGAGATTTTGTAATAGCTGTAACGTCGCGTATAAGTGAGGACTGCGAAAGTCTTCCCTGTGTAAGTAACGAAAAGCACGAGTTTTTGCAGCATACGTATTTGCAGCATACTTTTGTCGTCTAGCATTCATATCGTGTGTGAGTTTTGGCGGTAGAAGTAATGTAGTGTGTGAGCACAAACTCTTTAAGTTTTTTGCAGTACGTGTGATGACGTATAGAAAATTATGAAGCATAACTTCTGTCGTGTAGCACTCATGTCGTGTACAAGTCTTTGCAGTAAAAGTAAGGTCGCGTATAAGTAAAGGCTGTACACGTTTTTGCGATAAAAGTAAAGTCTGGATAAGTTTTGTAGTAGAAGTATTGTCCGTTATACCTGATGTAGCACTTCTGTCGGTAGGAGTTTTTGCCCTGGCACCAATGTCGTGACGCCTGCTGAAATAGCCCTCACACCCTCATTTGGCTTCCTCTTTGATGAAATGCTGGTTTCGCTGGTGCAGGGTGTAACGTAGATCCCGCGCTGGCCATGAATCCACTGAAGGCGATGCCATGACAATGAGCAAGTGTCAGCGACTCGGCAAAAACCTCATTTCCGCGCAAAAGATCGAAGTGTACGAAATGCAAACATCAAGCTGAGTGGTGAAAGATTCGTGTAGGGCTAAAAGTAATCGGAAAACTTCAGTTTAATACTAGAAACCCACTCGATTTAGTACAGCGACTGTCCGGATTCCGTTTCCACCAGAAAGTTGGCAGCTTGTGATTGGAAGCAGTTGTGGTTCTGACAACGCTTGGATGGGCATATTCGTGCATGTGGAATGTTGTGTTTGGTTGTTCGCAGCAGTTGTTAAGTGATTACGTGTGGATCTGGGCAATAAGGAGCTATTTAGGCACATACAATGGGCAGCAGCCGGTAAATTAGGTTCTTGGCCCTGCTCAGTTTTTTAATATGATCCATAAAGACCTTAAACATGCTTTTTCTGCCTTAGCGTATGTCGTGTTGTTAAGTACGTGTTGGATTCCACCTATCAAACATTTTGTTTTTTTGTTTCATTTGAGTGAAGGGTGAATGCTAATGCTGACCAGTTATTGTGCAGTACTAATAAGCTGCATAATAATCATCACTATCAATGAATCATTATTACGTCACGTACACTGCAGGCACTATGGGCACGCATGTTAATTTTAATTTGAGTGCTGTAATCATGAGCAGTAACTTTATGGTGTAAAATGCAAACCTAATGACAGCAGCCATGTGTGATGGTAACTTGCCTCTCACATTATGTAGTATGCTGGCAGCACAGATCTATAGCAGTGCGTACCCAAGAGTTTTATTGAGCAGATAAACAGCATATGCTGTGACTCAAAGTTCTGCAAGTAAATGCTTTAGATAAGGTGGTTTCAACCACCGTAAATTACAGCAGAAATGATCAGGTGAGTGTTTTATAACTACTGTGGTTTGTATAGCAGTGATGTTTGGCACAAAACATGAACTATATCTTTCTGCTGTCATTTCATTATGCAACTTGATACTGACCTTTCATTATCATTCTTTTTCACCATTATTGTGATGTAGGTTTTCTCCAATTTTTTTATAAGCCATGCACAAGCAAAATCCCAGAAGGCCCTTGGTGTCACTTGTTCATTGCTTCATTGCCAGAAGTAATTTTCCATTGATTGTCTCAGAAATGGTCACTGGATGAAAATAACAGTACAGTTTTTCAGGTCTTGGAATTCTCATTGTGTGGCATAAGCACATTCCAGTGTCAATATGGACATTGATGAAGTCTTCTCCCATATTGGGGAGTTTGGACCAGCTCAAAAGAAGTATGTGCTGGTGATATCCTTAGCCCAGGTATACATAGCATCAATTAATTTAAATATGGAATTTACAGGTGAGTTATTGTGCATAACAAATGGAAAGGTTGCTGAATCAGTTATTTAAATTTAGCTGATTTGTGCTGTGAATACATTCAGAGATGACATGAATGTATATGCCAGCTTGGTTCTGACCACACTTGAAGCCATGATGTAACTATTGATTTCCTGGAGGCCTCAGTTGCATCACATGCCTTACATTGTGTACTTCCTCAGTTTATGTCACTGTGTGAGGACTGGTGACTTAAATGGTCGTGGGTCACCACTGTCTGTGCAAAAATTAGTGTTTGTGTGTGCCATTCAATGCACTTCTTTTATAGCCTTTGCTCCTGAGTTTGAGTGCTACCCCTAGTGAAGATGGCTGCAGCTCCTTTGCTTAATGCATGTCCTGACAATGAAGCAGCCAAGTGTGCCAGATTAGTCTACAACTCAACACTACTCAACTATTGTCACAGAGGTGGGTATGTTGTGTGATGCACACAGCTAAGTTCTGATGTATGGGTCATTAATGAAGCATGGAGCCTGGATTACCACACACATTTTAGCTGGATAATAGTAGTAATCAAATACAGAGGCTCCCAGACAATTGAAAAGTTCACAGGTATTTGACTTCATCTGCATCAATTTCCATTGACTAATTGTTGCCCAGCACCATTCCACTAGATGACAATCTGTGATCTTTCCCTGTTGCAGTGGAACCTGGTGTGTGACCAGGCCTACCGTGCCAAGGGCTGCCAGTCAGCCTTCATGGCTGGCCTGATGGTGGGCACCACTAATGGGTCCACTGGCGGACAAGGTGGGCCGCCTGCGCACCATAGCTGCCTGCCTGCTGGTGCTGCTGGCCTGTTTCGGAGGCAGCATGGCCGCACCCACCTTTGATGTGTTCCTGGTACTCAGGTGAGGAACGGTTAGCAGACCAGGCATCCGTCCTCTGGCATCGGTTTGACATCTGCCCGACCGCTCACCACCGTCGTCGTTTCATAGGCCGCTGTCTGAGCACACCCCTGTGCTGTCTCTCCACCACGTGGATCAGGCTTGTTACCACTATGGTCGGAACTCACTGGGACACTGCTGGAGCTAGCCTGCCCATGGGCTGGGGTCGATGCTCGCCAGTGCTGAGGAGCTCATGCATCCCAGTCTGGGACGATCCATGGTTAGTTGCTGGCGTCTGTTGGCCCTTGGTCTTCCGGGTTTGCGGTGGGCGACCCTCGTCTGTCGGCGACCTGCGGGCACATCTGTGACATTTCTGTGTACATACAGCATGGTCTTACCCCCCACCGTGATCTCCGTCAATCTCTGTGTGCTCCCCTTGGGCTGTGGCTGTTACTTGTGTGTGGTCCACCGGACGTTTTCTTTTTTTCCTCACACGGTCCGCAACGCTGCTCAGGGAAGCTGCCGTAGCTGGTACGCGCGACTCTGCTTGTCAGTGCTTTCCCTCTGGCTCCCTCCATTGTGTTCTGCGGACGGCCTGGCATTGGTGCCCCACCCCCCACACTGTCCGCTGGTAACTCTCAAGCTAGCGAGACGTCGGAACGGGCATGCGTTGCCCATCAAGATGGGACTCCAACTGTTCATTTTGTGCAACTGTGATGACGCGCGTTACGATCGTGTCGATTCGTTCTGTTTTGGCGGTAGCTGGATATGCTATCCCTTCGTGGAGGCCTCTGTCATGCACGGATGGTCGCGTTGCGGGATCGGGATGGCCTGGTTTGGAATAACGAGGCACTTTGCTGAGTTTGAAGACCTTCTGTGAATCTGAATGATCCTGATCTGGAAAAGGAGGTCTATCTATGATCAGTAGACTCTGCTGCAACAGAAGGTTTTTGGATTGGGGGCCTTTGCGGGATCGAAAATATCCCTGTGTTGGTCAGAAGGCCCCAATCTGAATTGTCAATTGTCGATGCTTCTTTGCATGGATATGATACATGTAACAATGTATTAAGGAGATATGTATCCCCTTTCCCCCTTGAGTACGATACTTCCCAGAAGGTCCCCCTTGTGAAGGGGCTCCCTGTTGTCCGGGAGGCCCCTGAAAAGTTCTGCCTCCTATCTCAAAATCCTTGGCGCGCCCCTCACTCCGACTCACCTGGACATTGACGGGGAAACGAGCCCGCCTTGGCTGACGGCTCAATGAAAATTCGAACTGCATGGTGGCAGGGTCGGCACCAACTCCCCGCACAGTCAAACACAGATGGCGCAATATGACCTTTGAGGCCGACGCACCCTAAATCCCCAATCGTCGTTATCATCGTCAAACACAGATATCCATGCAGCGAGTTATCACTTATCGAGGTCACCTTAAACGCCAACGGCCATCTTGTTTCTGCTGATGGGAAATTATTTTTGGAGCCAGCTGGAATCGAGGCCTTGAATAATAGGTTGGCAATGTATGTATGTGTGTGTGTGATGGGGGGAGGGAAATATGGAAGAAAGACCATAAGAATAAACCGTAAATGAACTTCTGAGCTCAGATTCGCTCCAGTCTTGTACCATAACGCTGATCGGAAAACCAACTCCATGTATTGTCTGCAAAATTACAGGTGAATTGAGCCACGCGTAAAAGAGATATGTTTGTCATGTTCCCGGCATCTACACAGTCCAGCCGTGGTTTCCTTTGACTGATCTACTTCGTCCGCAATTTCTCGAGTGATCGCAAAACTGTATTTAGTGCACCACGATCGATTTTAAGTTCATAAGGTTCGCGTGATGCTCACGATTTTATTTGGGTGCGGCATAATTGGCTTCAGGTCTCGGGGATAAACGAATGCTAATGGGTAGCTGCAGACTTTGTATGACACGAGACGCCCAATACTGCCGCGCTGGCGCTTAAACGCTATTATCATGCATGGAAACGTTATCCAGCAGGTGCGAACAGGTTCGATTTTTCTTGCCATTTCCTCAGTTACTTTACGTTTTGCAACGAAATTTCAGAGGAGAAACATTCGGAAGAAAACAGCGTAAAACGCTTGTTCAGGCTGAAAGCCAAAGTAACGCCTTCACTTCAGGCTATTTGACGGTAATGCCGAGGCTAGTAATACAACTCAGGCCATAAATTTTAACAGATTTTAACATGGTCAGACGAAAATGGTAGCAAGCTTGCCCCCCTCCCGCCACAGTCACCTTTCTACAAATGTTCATCATAAGGATGAATATGTTTTTTAGGAATGGGGTTAATTAGTTTTGTTTAGTTCCGTGAAAAGGTTTGTCTGGTCTTCTCTTCCTTCATTTTCATTTTGATTTTAGATGTTTGCACGCCTTGCAGCTCTGAATTGTTTTAATATCATGCTGGCAACGTATTATTTTGTTCGCCAACAGTGAGCTCTTAGCAGCCCCCCCTCTCCCCACTGCAGAAATAGAACGATAAGAAAGGATGAGGGGGCATTGAATATTTTCCTGTTCTGCAAAGAACCGTTGCGCGTGTACAGCTGGACATTAGCTGAAGAAACCACTAGGAGGGCTGGTTCGACGATACATTACCAAATCCTTTGACCTAGCAAGCAATCACCTGCCGCTATTGGATTGCCATTGTGATTTGGACGGAAAATCTGTGGTTGCATGCGCCACGCCATTAAATGGCTTCCTTAAAAAATTCTATGAAATTACCCGCCACACTTTTAACACATAACATCGCAAGGCAGAGCAGTAAATGCTGTTCTATCGGAGTATGTTTATTGACCTGAAGTACACTCGAACATGGCTGTTTTCATCCACCCAGGCGAAATATTCGGTTCATGGTATTTATTTTCATTTTGATCAGAATGTGTTCTTGGGGGCAGGGTAATGTCTGTCACATCGGGGACATTACTTCCCCCCTCCCCCTCCCCCCCCCCCCCCCACCCTCCGCCCTTTCCCAGTTGACATGTCATCCGAGGCCTTGGTGCTCTGGTGAAATTAACGTGTCCTGAATTCCAGCCATCAATTTGGGCCTGACATGGTCAACAAATCGAGAAAATGCGCGTGCGCTGGCCTAACATATTTTTGTTTGTGCACAGCTTCCTGCTAAGTCTGGATCGCAGCCATGAGAAGTGTGAGATGGGATTTGTATTGAAACATCCAGAGGTGGTAGCGTCCAATGGTCAAACGGTCCAAAACTGCAGCACGTGCTTATAACATCAAACGTCCCATGTCCGTGGACTGGACAAATCATAACATTCAAGCTTGCAGCATCCAAAAATGCAACATCCAAAGTTCATAACGTCCAGGGTTCATGACGTCCAAAGGTTGAAGAACTACAGTGTCGATTAAAGCGTATCAACTGGACATCGTAATCGCTAGATGTTTTCAGCATTGGATGATGTGACTTTGGACGCTGCGAGCTCGTATGCTATGAGCTCCTCCCATAGGCCGGCATTGGACGCATTTGTATGTTATGAACGCTGGATGTTGCGATTTTGGATGATAATAGAAGCACTGGACGCTGCTATCTTAGACGTTGTGATGGTTCCCCGTAAGGTGCTTGTTCTTGTCCGTATTGTTTTCTGCCCTTGCACACGGTGTGATATGCATTCTGGGTGCTGTAGGTAGTATAGGTGTTTGTTCTGTATGCTTGTATTACTTATAGCCATTGCGTCACCAAAGCCTGACTGCACTGCTCCAGGTTGGAGATAAGACCCTTGTCTTGTCGCATGTTTGTCTGTGCAGTCGAAAGTGTCTGCCGGTGAATATTCCATTGAACGAATCCGGTGTCGACATGCTTGAAAGGCCCGCACGTTCTTGCGTTATGCATCAAAAGAACGCATTTTTACTTACGTTGTGCACCGAAAGCATGCGTATTTACTTACATGGTGTTTTGTAAATATGTGTGTTTACTGATGTTTTTGCATGAAGTAGGCGTATTTTTATGTTATGTATCGGAAAAACTACCAACGTTAGTTCGAGAGCATGGAATGCGCGGTCTGTGACCGTTCGCAACTCATTCCCAGTATCCCGTTGAAGCCAGATGATCTGTCTCTGTATATATCTGTATCTGTATATATATATATATATATTATATATATATATATTATATATATATATATAGGGTCGGGGAACACTTTCCTCTTAAGTTATTTTGATTTTGTCTATTTGAATAATAAAGCCATTGCTTAAATTGCAGGTTGCCCGCCAATACGTATTATCTCTATCATAGTCCTTGTTTTGTTACTTGAGTTCAGTGTTCTCGCTTTCTATACATTTATTTTATCGACATCTTAATCTAGCATTATCCCGTATCTCGCCGTCGGGTTTCCCATGTTTGTATAACCCTTTCGAATAGTTCCCGCGCGTTTTCAGTCTCGCCGGTTGACCCGCGGATTACCCACTGATTTCACTCGTTCCTGATGCAGTCGCGTGCTCCCCAACGGTTTGTTCCTGTATTCTAACCTGCCCATCACCCCGCGCCAGACCTTTCTTTCCTCACCCTGCGGGTTTGCTGCAGACTGCCTGCGTCTCTTCGTCTGCCTTCAAATGAACCCCTTCAAATTCAAACCATCCGCTGGCCCGCGCTTCACTGCCAGGTTCCTGTCACCCTCCATGAGCTGGTCGCTCCGGGCCGCGCCCGCCCCCTGCCACCCTGCCCCGTCCGACTCGACCCGACTGCTCGCTGACCGCCGGCGGCCGCCCCGCGACAGGTTCGTCTCCGGCTCTGTCACCATCGGCATGATCTTGTCCACGTTCGTGCTGGCCTCGGAGGTGGTGGGCGCCTCCCAGCGCGCCTTCTGCGGCAATCTGATGAGCGTCATGTTCGCGCTGGGCATCCCCGTCCTGTCGGCGGCGGCTAGCCTCATCCACAGCTGGCGCCACCTCTACTTGCTCTTCACGCTGTTCGGCTGCGCGTACTTCAGCGCTTACTTGTGAGTGTCTGTCCAGCGGTAGGCCTGCCCGGAAGGAATGCTCAGATGCCGCAGATGTCGATGTTGCGGCAGCCCGCTTGGATGCTGGGCGTGTAGGCGCAGGGCGTGAATTTTTCAACCTGATCTGTGTTAGTCGCCGTGCACTGGTGTGTTTGTACCAGCTATCTTGCGCCATGGCATGATAACAGATGTCATGATTTATGGAATGTCGTAATGATCGTTGTGTTTTGTATGACTGTAATGCACACACACATTGTGGATGGGATTCGGTGCAGTTCACAAAGGTTTTATGTACGTTGCGTCCAGTGATCATGGCGATTACCGGTGGTCTTTTGATGGATCCTTGCCCGACCCAGCTACCTGCTGGAGAGTCCCACTGGCTGACACTGATCCTCCCTGACCCAGCTACCTGCCGGAGAGTCCGCGCTGGCTGACACTGATCCTCCCTGACCCAGCTACCTGCTTGAGAGTCCCACTGGCTGGCACTGATCCTCCCTGACTCCCTGACCCAGCTACCTGCCGTAGAGTCCCGCTTGCTGACGCTGGCCCTCTCTTAACCCAGCTGCCTGCTGGAGGGTCCCACTGGCTGACACTGATCCTCCCTGACCCAGGTACCTGCTGGAGAGCCCCACGGGCTGACACTGACACTCCCTTGACCCAGCTACCTGCCGCAGAGTCCTGCTGGCTGACACTGACCCTCCCTGACCCAGCTACCTGCCGGAGAGTCCGCGCTGGCTGCTGCTGAAGGGTCGGGAGGAGGCGGCGCTGCGCGTGCTGCAGCGCATCGCCCGGTGTAACGGCACCACGCTGCCGGCCGGGCTTAAGCTGCGCTCGGCCGCGCCACGCGCTGCACCTGTCGCCGAAGGCGTTTGCTCCCTTTTCAAGTACCGCAAAGTGGCTGTCTGGACGCTGGTCATGATGTTCTCGTGGTGAGTGCCCTACCGTTGATGCTCTGGCGAGCTTGGTCGTGGCGGTTTTGTTCGTGTTGTTTTGGTTTTGGTGGATATCTCCGCCTCTAGATGAGAGCAGGATTCGCAGGAGCTCATCGAGCAGTCTGTAGTGGCAAAAGCTTTAGAGAACCACTAGGATGTATGATCTTGTAGCGTGCGATACTCACTAACCGCCTTCCGTGCGGGCTTCAGGTTCACCAACAACCTGTGTTACTACGGCCTGACGTCGGCTTCGGCCACCATGGGCAGCGACCGCTTCACGTCAGTGGCGCTGAGCGGCCTCATCGAGCTGCCGGCCTACGCCATCGTGATGCTGGTGCTGAACAGGTGGGCGCGCCAGCCCGCTCCGGGCAGCCGAGGCACGTCGACAGCCCGCTTCTGTGGTCGGGCGGCAGGCGGGGGCGGGAGTCTGTCAGCAGACGGACAGGACCGTCCGCAGCCTGTCGGTTGGTGTGCGCGTCCGCGTGCGGCGGAGGGGGGGGGGGGGGTCGGCCGTGCGGTGTGGCACCTGACCTCCCGGTATCGTGACTTGTCCTGCTGCGGGACGCGTGCCAGGGGCTCTTGTGGGCCCGGCCTGATGTGCCTCCTCGTCCTCCCTCCGCAAGCTGAACTTGTTGGTGTTGACCCGTGTAGATCTGAACTGACCCGTAGCGCGCCGCCGAGGGACACAGCCGTCTGTGCTGACCTTCGTTGCCCGGTCATTCCCCTGCCTCGCCCGGAGTAGCGGTTGGCTGATCCGTGCTGGCCGAATAACGGCAACATGTTGAGCGGCGTGGTGTGTACGCTGTGCTGAGCGCCGGCCGGTGTGCGCAGGGTCGGTCGCCGCACGCCCCTCTGTGGCTTCATGCTGCTAGGCGGCGGCTGCTGTCTGGGCATCATGGGCCTGCCGCACGGCGACGCCAGGCTCGCCCAGCTGCGCATGCTGCTCGGCCTGATCGGTGAGGGGCCAGCAGAGCGGTCACCACCACCGGAAGGGCCACACGAGCGCCAGGGGCACAGACCCGTGCAGTTCTCACATGTGTATCTTTTGGTTATTGAAAGCAAGCATGGCATCGCCGTGAATATTTGCGTTGGATAAGATGTACATGCCAGATGAGTGGCATGTACATCATGCCACATTATCACATTATCAAATCTGGAGAGGTAAGCGGGTCTATATCAGGTCTTTGATGGGAGGTTGGCCATCTGTCTTGGTCTACCCAGCTGTCTTAAATGTTGACAGGACCAGCTACTATACTATCTTGCATCATCTGCATCAGCTGTCCCCTCCCCTCCCCCCTTTCGTTTGGTGAATTTCTGAAATGAGCTTGTGTTGAGCAGTACTTGTTGCCCGAGCACTGGTCCCACCAACTGACCATGAAGTGGGCCCTGGTCCCTCCATCTGATTATGAAGTGAGCCCTTACCCTTTCATCTGACTGCGAAGTTCTCGATCAAACGAACAAGATTTTTGATGGGGCAAAAAGTTAACAAGTCGTAATGCTGGGAGCGGTCTGTCAGCCAGATGCGCCCAACCCTCGGACGTCACCGGAACCTCAGCGCGGTCGTGCTGCCACGGGCCGCGGGCCATCTTATTCTGGGGAAAATACTGAGCTCTTAAAGGGACTGGAGCCCATCACACCACGGATGGGTGAATACAACGTACAGGCGCTGTAACCAACTCAGCTGCCGGACCCACTCAGTCACAAAGATACCAACCATCATGAATCAGCTGTTTTGCGATCCATCCTGTTGAAAAAAATGCTCTTTTGGTTAAAAGTAGAAGGAACGTTTCACGTGTTTACGTGTATGTTTTGTGTCGCACGCTTGCGTTGCGTAATACCACACCAATATTGGTATTTTTGGTGATGACTAACCAGGCAGACGAGTCATCACTGAGCAGCCCGTACAGTTGCACTGTCCGCCGTCTAGATCAGAGCAGTGTGAGCACCGACTGATGGGTTCTTCGGTCTCTGCCTGCAGGCAAGCTGTGTGCGGCGGCAAGCTTCTCCGTGATCTCATCATCCACTCGGGCGAAATCTTCCCCACGTCTATCCGAAACACCGGCTTCGGTTTGGTCAACGTGTTTGCCCGCATTGGCGGCATCGTCTACCCGTTCATGGCCCTTCTGGTGGGTATACCCCGTCGTTGGCGTTTTCTGAGCTGTGACGAGGCCTTACGCCGTCCGACAGCTGATGGCTTTGCCGGAACTCAGTCGGGTTTTCAGTACTCGTCGGGCGAATGGTATAGGCACAGTTGCAGGATGGTGACTAGTGGAGGGCGTTTGTGATTAGTCAGCTGTTAACTAGAAACTCTTGTGTTGGTGTTTGCCCGCGCGTAAGAATGACTTGGTCGAGCCGCCTCCGGTCATGCGTCGTGGACAAGATTCACAATGGGCGGCACGGCTGCCTCTGGTCGTGCCGATGCGTGACCCCCAGGCGGCACCGGGTGCGGCGCTCAGACCTGACCCTGTGCCGGTGGTCGGTCTGGTGACTCCCACGCCGTCCGCCGCCCGCAGAACGACGTGATGGCCGACCTGCACTTCGCGGTGTTCGGTGCGCTGGCGGTCGGCTCAGGCCTGCTGAACCTGATGCTGCCGGAGACGCTGGGCCGCCCGCTGCCGGAGACGGTGGAGGAGCTGGCCGGCCAGACCGGCTCCGAGATGTACTCGCCGCTACGCCAGCTCGCCGACGACGAGGACGGCCACGAGCCGGCGGCGCACGGCGGCCGGCGGCGCGTCGTCAAGGCCGTGTGACGGGCTAGGGAGGCCTGTGAGGCCGGCCCCGGGTGACGGCGAGGCTCGCTCCGCCGACCGAAGAGTCGGCCGGTCGGAGTGGCGGCTGAGGAACCAAAGATCCCCTCCCCGACGGAGCGCGAAGGATCTTTGACGAGGGTCCAGCGATCAGCCTGATAGCTAAGCATTGGGGGTCTGTGTTGGAGGTCGATGTTCTCCCCGATCGAGAAGTAAGCACGTTTGGCGAAGAGTCTCCTATCCAACTGACATCGAAATGGGCCCACTTTCGGGGCCATTACTTGATGATGGTTCGTGGCTCATATATGAGCGTGTTTCTTTGGGAAGTTTTGCTGCGTGACGGATGCTAGATGTGCGGTGTTTATAGGTCAAGGCCGTTCTCCAAGGGGACCAACCATTTGCTGAGCTTCGTTTGCCGTCTGGCGGGGATTGATCAGCCAGACAAGTCGGGGAAGACGTGAAACCGAATCAGTGATCATATGTGCGGTGGAATCCCAAAACTGGCTCCTTCCGTGTGTAGTGGCGTCCAATCCTAACTCTTGGCACAGATCGACGAGCATGCTGTAGGTTGCATGGACAGGATAGAATAATGATCATTACATCCATGACACCTCAATAACGGACTGGGTCTGGAGCTGCTGTATGCTGGAAATAGAGGGATCGCCGTGATGAGCTAGGGTGGACAATAATCGTAACGAGCGTGACGGGTAATGATAGCAAAGTATTTCCACAAAAGGACCAAGTAGATCTAGGTGCCTGAGGCATGCGAGTATTTTTAGATATGCTAGATGAAACGTTGTCCTTCTTATCGTGAGTTCTTGCCTTTGGCTGTGAGCGTAGTTATTAGTATAAATTACCGCAAGAACTTATCCTTGCAGTGCTTTACAGCTATTTGATGATAGTTCATTGCCCTATTGTATCGTGTGAGTGGCTCGCTCTTGCTTGGAACAAGGGGATAAATGCTGCGTCCACGTGAGCTCCTCAGATTCCTCATGCGCGTCGGATTAGATGCAGAGTAACTTTCCGTTCATTTCTTGACCTGACGTCGGCAACTTATGTTCCTTCCCTGAGCCGTGGCGGGGAGGTCAGCCTGGTTGGTCGATCTGTTCCACTTGGCGTCTGCTTACCGGTCAGCGGTGCGGAGTATCGATCATGTGCTGACTTCTCTGCTGCTGTTTGAACCTCTGAATTGCCGACACAGAATCCCGCAGCGAAAGTGTGTGAACATCACACGTATGTTCGTGACGTGATGTGTGAAATCAAAATACGTCAGTGCGACAGCGTTTATCCGCTGGGTGCACGAATACCTGAGCTGGACTGGACACCGATGGTGGTGTGATTGGATGTCAGCAGCTTTCGTAATTGGAAAAGCTATATTCCAGTGGCTGGGCACCGCTCTTCCAACGCTGCTTCATAGTGCTTGCGGTAATTTAAGCTATGTTTGGGTGCATGGTTTCCCTCCCACTGTGGTCGTGTTCATGAGCTAACTATTTTTGGGTGCATTGCTTTCCATTGTGTTCGTTCTCGTGTGCTGAGTTAGCCATGGAGTGTATGCGGGCTTGTGGACAGCCGAGCAGCCGTTTTACATATTGTTTGCGTGGTGGAGGTATTGCGGACGTCGGGGTGTCCTTATAGGCCTGCTCTTGCTGCATCTCCATCCCCTGACTACCCGGACGGCTGCTAATGTATCGACACCGTCACCCGTGCGATGCCGTATCGTTGTAATCTTGTAGCAAGTGCCTTGCTGGTTCCAGGTGCGCTGCAACATTTTGTGAAACTGCTTTGCCCTGCAGTAACAACGAGCAATTGGCATATGGCTGTTACCACGCATAAATCGAGGGGCGGGATCACTGGACATTACGTCTGTGTTGCGCCGTGAGGTCTTCTTCCGTCCGTGGACTGGGCTGATTGTGTGCAGCGCTGCCTCCGAGGGTGGCTGACGCGGACGCCACGTGTTCCGCCGGACCGCGCGCTGTGCCGTGCTGGCCTCCAGGGGCTCCGATCGCGTGCGGTGGAGGCGCCCCTCCGATCCTGCAATAAACGGGCCGTCCGGCCGCGCAGCACGGCGTGTTTGGCGAGCGTCGGGCCGGCGGCGGACGACGGGCCCGGTCTGACCGGCTGGCGGGTCGGGTCGGCCGGACCGGTGCTGGCGGGTCGGGTCGGCCAGGCCGGTGCTGTTGGGTCGGGTCGGCCGGACCGGTGCTGTTGGCTCGGGTCGGCCGGACCGGTGCTGTTAGCTCGGGTCGGCCGGACCGGCGCAGTGGGGCCCGACTGGCAGTGCTGGTGTGGCTCCCGGTTCGGCATGTACTACGCGCTGGTATCATGACGCTGCTGGTGAGTGCCCCTTCTCTCCCTCCACGCGCCTGTTGGGAGGGGAGGAGGGTAGGCTGACGCTGCCAGGGAGTAGCAGGGAGCAGAGTGGGACCCCATCCTGCGAGCGCACGGCCCGGGAGCTGCCTTTACCTCGTGATGTGTTAAAGTGCTCGTGGTATAGCATGCTGACGCAACTGGGTTCAGTTGGCTTATGAATCGTTTGTGTCTCCGCGTAACGAGATTGCGTCCTGTCAGCCATTTGCAACACACTCCAACTCCTGTTGAAATGGGTTTCACATTTCCGAATTGGCTTTATTTGAAAGCACGACCTGGACTGAGCACAGGTAACTCCCTGCGCTCTTTCCATCGCCCGGAGTTGTTGCGCTCTTCGCCGTTGCCCCCGTGACCTGACCGCGCTGCATGCCGTCGCTGCGACTGGGCTGCGCCGTTTGCTGCCGTTCCCTTGATATGACTGCGCGCTCTTCAGCAGCGGTGTTCCCGTCACGTGACGGCGCGCTCCAATGCCGCAGGCGGGGCCGGCACGCGGCCAGACGCTGTCAGAGCGCATCCTGTCGCTGTTCTTCCGGCACACGTGCGAGGATCTGCGCCACTCGCTGTTCGAAGTGAACGCGCTCAGTGACTGCTCCGAGGAGCTCGGTTGTCCGCTGAACCAGCACTGCGAGCCGTTCACCTGCCACGGACTGTTTGTGCACAGGTGAGCCGGCTCCCCGCCGCTTGCCGCTGCCGTGCACAGCACGTTAGTGCGTGGACACGATCGTGAAATGCGCACGGTATGTGGACGCGAAAACGCGTCCACGGGCCACGCAAGGCCCGTGCAATGCGGCAAGAAAGTGGAAGGCCTTTTGAATACTTCAGCGGCTGGGTCGTTGTTATGTTTTGTTGGCCGGGCGAGGTTAGTGGATTTGAATGGACAGATGAGAGGTGTCGAGAGTTTCCCCGATGCTAAAGACGTTTTTGGCCTGTGTGCGACACTACAGAGAACAGGCGCATTCTTGGCCCAGCGCTCAGTCTGCCTCACCTCATCACCCATCCCCCACCCCTCATTCTAAGGGTCAGGAAACCCCTCCCGACTGTGAGTCTGTGTGCCCGCGCTGACAGTGTCTTCCGCCGTCCAAGGTGCGTCGCCAACTTCGCCGAGCATGCCGCCTGCCAGCGTGGCTCCCAGTGCAGCTCGAACTTCTGCCACCCGACCAGCTCTACGTGCGAGGCGCGCGAGGGCGCCTGCCCGGAGGACATGCTGAACGCGGGCGGCACCTGCCTCGGCCTCTCGCCGTTCCGCGCCGCCTCCTGGTCGGACGCGCGGCCGCGTGCCCGGCGCTGTTCGGCGCCGGCGCCGCGCTCGTCTCGCCGCAGTCGCGCGCCGAGCAGCAGAACCTGCAGACGTTCTTGGTGCTGCGCCGCGCCGCCGCCGAACAGCCGTACATCGGCGTCTCGGACACGCAGACCGAGGGCGTGTTCCGCTTGGACGCGGACGGCTCGCGCATCGACGACGGCTTCAGCGCCTTCGCGGCGACCGAGCTGGCGCGGAACGACGAGTGGCTGAGCTGCGCCACGCAGCGGCCGGTGAGCCTGCAGCCTAGCGAGAACGGCTGGGCGCTGAGCCGGTGCGACGCCAGCCGACGCTTCGTGTGCCAGGCGGACCCGGCGTTCGGCGCCTGAGGCGGTCGCGGCGAGCGAGGCCGGGCCGGCGCGGCGGAGGAGAGGGCTGCAGGAGCGGAGGCCGGACTGGGCACGGCGGAGGAGAGGGCTGCAGGAGCGGAGGCCGGACCGAGCACGGCGGAGAGGGCTGCAGGAGCGGAGGCCGGGCCTGGCGCGGCGGAGGAGAGGGCTGCAGGAGTGGAGGTCGGACTGGGCGCGGCGGAGAGGGCTGCAGGAGCGGAGGCCGGGCCTGGCGCGGCGGAGGAGAGGGCTGCAGGATGGAGGTCGGACTGGGCGCGGCGGAGGAGAGGGCTGCAGGAGCGGAGGTCGGACTGGGCGCGGCGGAGAGGAGAGCTGCAGGAGCGGAGGCCGGACCGAGCGCGGCGGAGAGGGCTGCAGGAGCGGAGGTCGGACTGGGCGCGGCGGAGGAGGGGGCTGCGGGAGCGGAGGCCGGACTGAGCGCGGCGGAGGAGAAGGCTGTAGGGGCGAGTCCGGAGTGCTGCGCGAGACGGGCTGGCTCGGCGACAGGCTACGCTGGCGAAGCGCAGGGCAGAGCTGGCACGGAGGGAATGAGAAGTTTCTGTGGAGACAAGCGGCGAGGCTAGGGATGGAGCTGTGAGGGTCGCGGTATCTGTTAACCTCCACAGTAAACAGTGGCCCTCAGGAAAGCGTGGACAGCGTTCACTGTGCTTGACATGAAGAGTCAGAACGCCGCCATGAACAAAGTGATATGTCACTTTGCAGCTTTCAGTTCTCTGGAATGCTGCTGGCTCCGTTTCGCCAATAATGACACTGTCACGTACATGTCTTAACAGTGGGCTGCGGCGTCTACCTCTCAATCTAACATGTGTCGCAAGTTCCAACTCCCGAGGCAACTAGTTCCGTTGCAGCTTCAGAGATGACAGCCGCCAACGTTTTGATCGCTGGCGGGATGTCGCTGGTCGGTGGCTGGCGCGGTCTGGGGACAGAGTCGTACGCATGGCCTTGTGCGCATGTGCATGTGCGTACCTGACTCGTTCATTGGGATGTGCGCCACGTTGAAGGTTTATACCATTTCACTGATATTGTTATTCGTGCGTCGAAGGCAACACGGCTTAGTTTATTCGTAGGGCAGAGGTGAATGCACTGTATTTGATGTTTTGTTCTGTTCCTGTGGTATGTGACATGTCGAAATGTGTATTTACCAAAACTAACTTAACGAGCACATCTCTCCATAGACGTCGGGCTATATTCAGACCTTTAGCTGACTCTGCACCGAGTCCGAATCGACCAAAGAACCAACGAAATTCGGACTGAAAAGGCATAATTAATTGCTTTATTTGAATGACTCAGAGCATAAATGAACCACAGGTTGCATAATATTCGCCGCTTATCACGCCCTTAACGACAGACTGCGTGTGACAGAGCACGGCGTAACAAAGCGAAGATTCCACGCGCAAGGAATCAGGCCCCACGCGGGGAGTATGTATGCGGAAAATAGAACGCGACAAATATCGTGAGCTGGGGTTCTTAGTCTGGCAATAGTCTAGCTTACCTGTGGTACCGCCAGCACACCGTCAAGTGAGCGGCGGCTGTGACAAATCTCGTTTCAAGCCGCGTCTGTGATCACTTGAGCCCACGGTATATATATGTATATATAATATATATATATATATATATATATATATATATATATATATGTCAGTGATCGCCAGGAATGGCGGCCAGCCGCCTTCGACAACGGTTTGATACAAATTACTGTGATTTAAGAAGCCGGTAGTGAGTGGGTCGTGAAAACGACAAAGGTGATTATCATCATTATCGCATCATGGTCACAGGTTTAAAGCAACTTTCCCGTGCATTTGTCCAACCTGTTGGCATCGGTCGTGAAAGACGTGTGACTACAGTATCTTCATTATCAGTATCATCTGCATGGCGATAAGCAGTTGTGACATGTTCTGTCTCCGCGCTCGTCCCACAACGCCCAAGAGATCTTACTGGTACAGGCATATGTGCAAATCACAAGCCTAAGAATGCGTGTAATGTCCGTGAAATCGGTTGGGAACGAGGGTGTCGCGGACTGCAGACCCCTATTCTAAAAACACTTTACAGACCGTTATTCAACCGTGGCGGCGTGCTACCCATTTTAAGTCAGCGGCATTTGGTGGGCCAACATTTCAGGTCGGCAATGGATTGCGTTTGGCTAAGAATAAAAACCCTGGATAAGCACCCTACGGCTTTCATATTGTCACTGTTGTCAAAGCTGCCAACGCCTGCACGGATCAGCTGCCCACCCTGCTAGCTCACTAGACCTCACATCTCGAGTCGATTTTGGTGTTACCAGCGCCCACGGCGTCGCTGGGTGTCGTTTGAGGCGCCCTGGCCCCGCTCCGACCGCGATCCCTTACCGGTGACGTCACCTGACAAAGCCCCGATCGCTGCCGGTGGGGGCCGGACCGCAGCGCCGATGTCCGGTCCCAGCCGCCGGATGGCAGGACCCGCCGGTCAGACCGGTTCCCGCTCGACGTTAGCAGGCCGCCGGGCGACCCAGCTCAGCGGAT
>NW_023596420.1:3127423-3181898 GCF_011947565.3 Pollicipes pollicipes | reverse complement strand
GCAGTTTCTCACGTCTTCATCCGCTCTGGTTCCTGAGATCTGATATGCGAACTTAAAAGCCCTCCACAACAGGGGAACCAAAAGTTAGGGCACTAGGCAGCGTAACCATCTGTACACATCGCATCACGCTTTCGCCTATGCGGTTGTCCTCTTTCTCCTCCGTAAAGATATTTGTGTCGTCTCGCTGCGACGCTCGGTTGCCGAGGCCTTGACCCAGTTTTAAACCCTGTGCTTCAGGCTCTGTCTCAAGTTGAAAGCTTTGCGTTTTTCATAATGATCGATAAGGAATGTGACATCGTAGAGATATGAGAGATTTGCATGAACACTCGTGTCATCCGACCGATTTCATGCAAATTTACTAAAAATTAACACGGTATAGTTGTTCAACAGTCAGGCTTCCTAATGCTCACCACCGCATTAACTTGCAATCGGTAGCTGTGGAGTCTTAAAAACGCGCCGCTGGGCCGGGCTAGGCTGATGAAGCTGAATATTGTGTGGTAGTCCATAGAAAACACACTTGGCCACGGTGCCACTAGTAAGGATTATTTCCTTTCACCTTCTGTTTTCCGAGTAGAGAACAAGCCCAAAACAGTGTCAAGGCAGGGGAAAAGTTTGATTGTCAGCAATTTTTTGTGACAACATAATTAATTCTGCATCAAGTTTGACTTTCTGTGACAAGATGTTGGTTGTTTTATTTACCGAAGTAGCATTCGCATACGCCTTTAACTTCCCACAAAATTGCTACAGAGATGCTTAGAGTAAGAAAACACATTGTTTTGCAGGTTCCATTTCAGAAGATATGGTAGGATATCGGAATCCCCAAGGAGTCGTTCTGGCCAAAGTTTGTAAAAGTTTGCTGAGTCGATACACAGTGGTGGCTAATTCGATACACGCTGATGCTTTGGAATACAAGCTGATGCCTTTGTTTCACAACAAGATGCAAATTGATTTTCCACTAAAAACAACAGAGGGAGAGAGAGAGGAGAGAGGGTGCTCTGGTGCACAACACTTCCACTCAAGTAATCCTGCGCTTTGTTATGGTAGAATGCAACAGATGGGTGCCACCGGTTTTATTGCCAGAGGCTCACATTTGGAGATATTGGGATGTCAAGCACATGCATACAATGGCAAACTGAGGATGGTTATCCCTCCATTAAAGAGAATTCTCTACATTTAAGATATTGAAGCAAGCGCGAGAGGTGAATTGAGCTCTCTGATAACTATTGGTATACTTTGTAGTGGAAAACGCTACTCTAGACAACACAATCTATCTTATCAGTCAATATGCTCGTCAATACGTCATCGTTTGAGTTCGTCATCTTCCCTTGCACAACTTCGAGTGGGAGCCAATTAACGGCCGTTATATCTGGAAGCCAGCTCACGAACGCCAGATATGAACAACTCGACAGTTCACTTCTTTTCTTGGCTTTGATAACCCCATGACCAGCGGAATGGCAGAAGTTGAATGGCGTTATCATGGCATCATGGATTCCCGGTGACTTCGAAATAGTCTCCCGAATTAGCCTGCATATCTTCGCGGGCGTGCAGCTTAGAAACTAAAGTGGTTTAGGTCTTAAGAATGGCAGGGCTCTGAACTGCACCGAATGATCTTCAAGATGGCTATTTGAGTTTCAGCCCCCATACAAATGTAGAACACTCCGTTTAAGTATGACATGTTGCGAAGTTTTTTCTCGAGTAATAATGTGATTGGTCATTCTTAAGTCTCATGCTGGAAGGCTTACTGGGTGCAGCGAACTTCATGTGCATTGGAATATAATCAGTTGTGAGCAGAAAATAACCCAAACTTGCATTCACACAAATCGAATTGACAAGTGGTCGTGGTCGTTTTCTGCACGGACACGGAGGGGTTACGTGTTCGAGGATCTTCAGCACACACGACCCACAATGCGGGGCAGCGACGATAACAGCGGTCCACGATTCGGCTCAGCGACGATAACAGTGGCCCCCTATTTGGGGCCACCTCACAACCGTTTCTTGTGTAACGTGTGCCTCAGAAACCTTTTGGGGGGGAATAACGCGTTAAACATAATCTCTTAATCGGAAATCCAGCCGTGAACGCCTCCAATGTGACTAAAAAGCTGCTGATGGCCGCGATCGGCTACAAACGAGCTGCACCCTCGGACCGGCTCCCATCAGGCCAGTAGGCTCACCCATCGGACCTGTTGCTGTGCTACGCGCTAAACCCAACCATTTCCACGCGCAAATGGCGGAAATTTGTAGGTGCGGAACACTTGCAACACCCATCACAAGCTACTTCCAGTTATAGTGTTGGGCAGTGGGAGCGGGTATACACGCCCAGCAGCCTCGGCTCACAATCCCACCCATCTCGTCACAGCGTCAAACCCGTGTTGGGCGGACGCACCGACAGATCTAAGATGCATTGACTATGCCATAAGATATGCCAGTGATGGGGCATGGGTCAGCGGACTGTGGGCGCTGGTCAGCGGACCGTGACATGCTAAGGGCTTGAAACGCCGAAGGACGTAGGCAGAAGAAAGGAGTGCGGCTCGGAACCTCGAACGCAATATTCTCGAGCACACAACCTCTCCTTGCCTGCACAGAATAAAAGCTGTGGCCGCCCGTCAATTTTCGCTCCCGTCGGTTTGTAGTGTATGTTTGCGTCATCTTTCGCTAACAGCTAACTATATTTCAATGCATATAAAGGATGCGTTCAGTTGTAAGCCTGGGATATTTGTACAGGACGTATGTATACTCCACTGCTGATAACCTCTTCAGGAACCGGATTTGTTTTTTGGCACTGTCAGCCTTTTCTTGTATCTCAAGAGCTCTGAATGAACTTGAGAACTTGAAGATAGGAAATGGCATGAAAGGCACTGGCATCAAAAATTCCATAGCTGTTGTCACTTAGGTTTGATTGCGAGCATCCGCCGTCCCTTACCGGTTACTTCAACGGAACACTATTTGTGCAGCGCCGGCTCAAATTGAAATACGAATAACTCAATTTTTATGTCGCTGCCACGCCCTTTATTTAAATCGTATGGCGTATGAGTTTTCTTTCGTCTGACGTAAAGTTATTTCAAATTTTAACTGGGACCTTGCAACCCGTTTTGGCCCACTATACTATCGGAAAGCATGTTCATGCTGTAGACATTCTCTTCTCTTTCATTCGATCTCAGTTATTATTCTGGCAGAGGCTCAATCTCGCACTGACCAGTGAATCCCAATCTGTGACTGGTGTCTCCAAAACTGTGGTGGCTTTTCGCATCAGTGCTTTCACCACGTGAAGGCATCCCTCGTCAGGGGTACGACGGCTAGGTGGTTAAGCTGTGCATCTTAGAAACCGGCGGTACGGGGCTCGATTCCCTGCGAGGTCCTTCCCTCGCGACATGATGTGTCGCACAGCCGCGACGCCCGCTGACTTCGTCAATTCTGCGTAGCTGGCACCGGAGCATCTTGTGAACACGATAGCACAAAACGGCGTGATGTGATTGACATCTGTAGAGCTTTTGCAGATTGCAGCTGGTGGCTCCAGCCAAGCTTCTCTGGCCAAGCCTTTGGGAGGTGTCTGGTCGCTTCAGTCTCTACTCAGCTCGTGTCGTTCCGTTCCAGTCCGGCCGCTGGATGTGGAGATTCTTGGCTCGTCCAGGGCGTCTATGCAGTCGGGCATGCTGTACGCGCTCGTGTGCCGCACGTACGGCTCCAGACCGCCGGCCAACATCTCCTGGTGGGTTCAAGACCGGCGCGTTCTGGGAGCCCAGCTCACGGTGGGTTGCATGCCACGCCTCCCGACGCTCGCTGGTCTCCGCTGCATGCCACGGCTGCCGACGCTCGCTGGTCTCCGCTGCATGCCACGCCTGCCGACGCTCGCTGGTCTCCGCTGCATGCCACGCCTGCCGACGCTCGCTGGTCTCCGCTGCATGCCATGCCTGCCGACGCTCGCTGGTCTCCGCTGCATGCCACGCCTGCCGACGCTCGCTGGTCTCTACTGCATGCCACGCCTCCCGACGCTCGCTGGTCTCCGCTGCATGCCACGCCTCCCGACGCTCGCTGGTCTCCGCTGTGTTTCGAACACACCATCTCGGCACGTTGTGCTATAGGACTCCAGCGCGTGTTTGATCAGGTGTGGTATGGTGTGTGGTGTAACCAGGTGTGGTGGTATAGTGTGTGGTGTAACTAGGTGTGGTGGTATGGTTTGTGGTGTAACTAGGTGTGGTGGTATGGTTTGTGGTGTAGCAAGGCGTGCTTCCCGTTCACAGGATGTTGTTGATAAATTCTAAGCCCCAGTGTTCAATGATGGGAAAACATAGCAGCTACATAAGCGTTCGATTTTTGGATCCCGTACAAAATCCGAGCCAATATTCGCATTTCCTTTCTGCTTCCGGCCCGATTAGCAAATTTTATATTAACTGTTGCATGTGTTGCAATTTTAGCATCAATTTATCACAGGTAGCTTCAAGCAGTTTAAGTAATGCTAACGACACCAGTTACGGACGTAAAATATGCAGGCTATTTCGTTTTGATCCAGTTCTGTAAGATGTCACAAAACGGCCAGCGAAGGCCCGCATTTCCTTTTCCATGAAGGTTTATCGTCAACTACATAGTGACGCATAAAAAATTGTCTTGAAAAATGGCTTTAGTCCCATCATCTCTTTCACCATTTGTATTTCCGCAGCCGCTTATCGTTATTTTGCCTGACTGCTGCAATGCTGCGTTTAACAGTCATAATATTGAATGTGGACCAAGGTGCAGCCCGGCACAACGGCAGTACCGCGGCATACCAGCCTTTTACCCTGCATTGTTTCGCTCCCCGAGTGTGTCGGCCTGGCTGGTGCACATAGCCCATATTTATCAGCTGGGATGGAGGCTGGCTGGCTCCATCATCAGTCTTGTGACGCGATAAGACTGGCGTCAGCTGAACCGCATTGGTCTGTCGAGCTCAAGTAGGCGAAATGAACAGAAACGGGAACCATTCCATTCCGTGGCCCAGCTATCCACATGCGATAAGCACCATTAATTTTTCTTATCGGTCGCCAGCGCGAGATGTGGCCATCCACTTCTGCATTTGAGCTTAAAATGCTGGTTACAATATTTTACAATGCTTTCCTCCATCACGTGGGAACTTGTCAATGAACTGTAATATAGTACGTAGACGGGGCGCTTTTCCGCAGTCTACTCTTTGACTGACTCCGAATATTGATCAAAGCATTTTGAAACGCTGCCCTTAGGCTCCGCGTGCAGGCAAGGAAGCTTATAACGCACATTTCGGCCCCACCTGAAAAATACTTCATCAATTCTCGTGTCTCAGACACCTATCCCCGCTTCATGGCCAAAACAGGCCGCGGACGGTCAGCGGGGTGTGTAATTTTGCGGTGTGGTTATTCACCGCCAGATTAAACCGCTCCAGACAGCTGCAAACCTCCCTCGGCTCGCCTGCGGATGTAGAAATATGCATGCTATTTCGTATTGATCCATTTATGTAAGATGTTACAAAACAGCCAGCAAAAGCCCGCATTTCGGTGTTATCTTGTCATTGAAAGTCATGTCAAACGGTCGTTGCGACGTGTCAGGCTGTATCCTTTATAAACCCAATGGCCTCCCAACACATGTAGGATGCAGTGGCCGTCAGCCCGGTCAATACAGTTTGGCCTTGCACCCAGAAAAACGGGTTGATGAGGTTTTTCCGTGTAGGAAAAAAGGGACGCCTAAGTGCCCTCTTTCGCTGTTATTCCTGAAGCTGAAGAGGTCGTGTCGAGTGTTCCTTGGGCTCGAGCCGTAACATTCTGTTGATTTTGCATAAGTGAAATAATTCAGGCGATGTTGGTGCGACAATGCATCAAGTGCATGGGAGCTTCCGTAGCGACATATTAGTGAGCGCGTTATTGGGAGCGTGTCTTGTTATGTATGGATAGCCCTTATTCTACATAGATGCTACCAAAGAGCCCGAATCTGCAGCTCCTTATCGCTGCAGCACAGCTGTTCTGTGCGATCCGTGTCTGCCGGTGCCCACTCAACGAGAGGTTATTAGTTGACGGTGGTCGCTTACGGTGCCGGTGACACTTCTTGAGCTCACGTTTTGCTCATTCGCGCCATATTGCGTTATTTTCCGACGGGCAATTCATCACTATCAGGCGATTGCCGTCAACTCATCAAACAAGCTATAATCTCGGAATCGAGCAGCCCTGGCGCGATGATTACCAGCTGTGGGCCTCGGCAGGAGTCCGGACTGGGCAACATCACCAGCAGCACGCTGCCCTTCAAGCCGCGCCCCACCGACAACGGCAGAGAGATCACGTGCAGAGCGGAGAACAGCCTGGTCTCGGGCGGCACGATCGAGGATAAGAGGCTGCTCAACGTCAGGTGTAAGTGCCTCACGAATCTATTAACACAGAAACCTCGGCCCATGACAGACAGAAGGTGAAATTCAGTCCAGTACATTTGCTCATGTAAAGAGTTGCTGAATACCTCCTTCCTAGCATGACGTATGTCGGCTTATATCGGTATCACTCTCTCGGAGCGTTTGAGTTCCCTAATCAGAGTTCCCGTGGCAGGATCGAGCATGTGTTTACGCTCTCCAGATTAGCTGTACAGGCAGCCTTGCACGTCTCGAAGTGACGATCAACCAGAGCAGTTTCCAGATCTGAACACGCCGACAAATACAGATTAGCTGGCCCGTTCGACAGCGAGCCACCAGCCGTGCACAATGCTCCTTTGTATTGCACTCCCTCGCTGATATGGAACCGTATATCTCCATCGTGTTTTTGATGCAGGACGCGTCTGGCTATTGTGGGACTGGCCCGCCCCTACTGGACGCATTAAAATGATTGCAGCAGTGCCAACGCTCGGCGAGTCGCTTGCAGATACCAATAGCACATCCTTCAGCGAAACGAATGTGGGTCAATGTATTAGCTCGCCTTGTGAATGCTGTTGAAACTCGTCTGCCTCAACTGATGTCGGACGTCGTGCCCGATCTAGAAGTTCGGGTGACATACAGCCATGCCGGACCTCGGGTTGTCACGACGCGCTCGCTTCGTAGAGTGGTCTACCACATTTCTCATACTGGATTGTTATGGTATAACACTGTCAACGCGGCTCCTTTCCACCAACAGGCGCATGTTTCTGTTTAAACTGGATGCGGGAGATGATTTCCCACAACCCGCAGTATTGTCGCAAGTGGGTCCTGTCGGGCTTGTTATGTGTATTCATAGTGCAGAACTGATTGGCCAGCTTCATGATCAATTGTTTGGAACAAGATGGTCCGCATGCCCTTTTCTCTGGGGTATCTGCCATATCCTATTGCCAAATTTTCCGGAGGCATTTGCAACATCCTATTGTCAGATTTTCCTGAGGCATCTGCCATATCCTATTACCAAATTTTCCGGGGGCATCTGCCATATCCTATTGTCAAATTTTCTTCGATTTTGGCACATATAGATTAACCAGAAACCTTTAACGCTTCCAAACCAATTGATTTCAGACCAAAGGCGTACAAACTCGTGACAGCCGCTTGTAGCTCACCCGCGGGCCCGCGGGTGAGCCGGCCGCCCTGTGAGCCGGGCCCGCGGGTGAGCCGGCCGCCCTGTGAGCCGGGCCCGCGGGTGAGCCGGCCGCCCTGTGAGCCGGGCCCGCGGGTGAGCCGGCCGCCCTGTGAGCCGGGCCCGTGGGTGAGCTGGCCGCCCTGTGAGCCGGGCCCGTGGGTGAACTGGCCGCCCTGTGAGCCGGGCCCGCGGGTGAGCTGGCCGCCCTGTGAGCCGGGCCCGTGGGTGAACTGGCCGCCCTGTGAGCCGGGCCCGTGGGTGAACTGGCCGCCCTGTGAGCCGGGCCCGTGGGTGAGCTGGCCGCCCTGTGAGCCGGGCCCGTGGGTGAGCTGGCCGCCCTGTGAGCCGGGCCCGCGGGTGAGCTGGCCGCCCTGTGAGCCGGGCCCGTGGGTGAGCTGGCCGCCCTGTGAGCCGGGCCCGTGGGTGAGCCGGCCGCCCTGTGAGCCGGGCCCGCGGGTGAGCTGGCCTCCCTGTGAGCCGGGCCCGTGGGTGAGCTGGCCGCCCTGTGAGCCGGGCCCGTGGGTGAGCTGGCCGCCCTGTGAGCCGGGCCCGTGGGTGGGCTGGCCGCCCTGTGAGCCGGGCCCGCGGGTGAACTGGCCGCCCTGTGAGCCGGGCCCGCGGGTGAGCTGGCCGCCCTGTGAGGAGGGCCCGCGGGTGAGCTGGCCGCCCTGTGAGCCGGGCCCGTGGGTGAGCTGGCCGCCCTGTGAGCCGGGCCCGCGGGTGAGCTGGCCGCCCTGTGAGCCGGGCCCGCGGGTGAGCTGGCCGCCCTGTGAGCCGGGCCCGTGGGTGAGCTGGCCGCCCTGTGAGCCGGGCCCGTGGGTGAGCTGGCCGCCCTGTGAGCCGGGCCCGTGGGTGAGCTGGCCGCCCTGTGAGCCGGGCCCGTGGGTGAGCTGGCCGCCCTGTGAGCCGGGCCCGCGGGTGAGCTGGCCGCCCTGTGAGCCGGGCCCGTGGGTGAGCTGGCCGCCCTGTGAGCCGGGCCCGCGGGTGAGCTGGCCGCCCTGTGAGCCGGGCCCGTGGGTGAGCTGGCCGCCCTGTGAGCCGGGCCCGTGGGTGAGCTGGCCGCCCTGTGAGCCGGGCCCGTGGGTGAGCTGGCCGCCCTGTGAGCCGGGCCCGCGGGTGAGCTGGCCGCCCTGTGAGCCGGGCCCGCGGGTGAGCTGGCCGCCCTGTGAGCCGGGCCCGCGGGTGAGCTGGCCGCCCTGTGAGCCGGGCCCGCGGGTGAGCTGGCCGCCCTGTGAGCCGGGCCTGCGGGTGAGCTGGCCGCCCTGTGAGCCGGGCCCGTGGGTGAGCTGGCCGCCCTGTGAGCCGGGCCCGCGGGTGAGCTGGCCGCCCTGTGAGCCGGGCCCGCGGGTGAGCTGGCCGCCCTGTGAGCCGGGCCCGCGGGTGAGCTGGCCGCCCTGTGAGCCGGGCCCGCGGGTGAGCTGGCCGCCCTGTGAGCCGGGCCCGCGGGTGAGCTGGCCGCCCTGTGAGCCGGGCCCGTGGGTGAGCTGGCCGCCCTGTGAGCCGGGCCCGTGGGTGAACTGGCCGCCCTGTGAGCCGGGCCCGTGGGTGAGCTGGCCGCCCTGTGAGCCGGGCCCGTGGGTGAACTGGCCGCCCTGTGAGCCGGGCCCGTGGGTGAGCTGGCCGCCCTGTGAGCCGGGCCCGTGGGTGAGCTGGCCGCCCTGTGAGCCGGGCCCGCGGGTGAGCTGGCCGCCCTGTGAGGAGGGCCCGTGGGTGAGCTGGCCGCCCTGTGAGCCGGGCCCGTGGGTGAGCTGGCCGCCCTGTGAGCCGGGCCCGTGGGTGAACTGGCCGCCCTGTGAGGAACGCCGTGCGTCGGTGTGCGGCTGAGGGTGACGCCCGGTCCTGTTCCAGTCCCGCCCATCATCAGTTTGCGGCTCGGTAATGCACTGGACGCCGAGAACATCCGGGAGGGTGCCGACGTCTACTTCGAGTGCAACGTCCGGGCCAACCCGGCCGTCTACAGCACCGTCTGGTCACATAACGTGAGAATAGCCGGCACGGCCCAATCGTCTACAGCATTGTCTGGTCACATAACGTGAGAATGGTCGGCACGGCCCAATCGTCTACAGCGTTGTCTGGTCCCAGCATGCGAGCAGGTATTCACAGAGATGTGTGCAAGTATTTGGAAGCTAAAAATCGCATCTGAAAGCGCGTCAAAACAGCCCACAGCTCGGTTGTGGATCTGACAATGTTGCAATCGCATCAGCTGGGGTTCAGTGGAATATAGCACGTCCATCCTATTCGATGTTTTGAATGGTTTAGGGTGCGCTGCGATATCATAATATGATTCCTCTGCATGGAGACCGGGGAGCTCGAGTCTTACGCAAAGGCAAACCATGTCCTAAAAGTTATGGGTATGGGATACAATTTGGTACCACTGCCTCGCAAATGACTGCCTGGTCCTTCGCGATAGTCCTGTCCCGCAGCACTCGTGGTCATGACCCGTCCCCTGTGCCCCGGGTACGTCGCTGGCAGCGGTCGCCCACCGCCCCGTGTCTCCAGCCCGCTCCTGTGCCGCGGCTTACTCAGACGGCCGCGGGGTGCGCCCGTCTGTCACCGCTGAGGCGGACGCGAATCGGCCGCGAGCGGTCGTGCTTCACCCGGGGCTTGGGAGCGTCGGACGGCGGCGCGCTGAGCGCAGCGCTCCGGCGCGGCTGACTCGGCGCAGCCGCCGCACCGGAGATGACGCACTGCGCGCCGGTTCAGGCGCACGCCCGCCAGATTTATCGCCCGCTCAAGATAAAGCCCTCGGGGCTGGCGGCTTACGAGGCCTCCTTTGAGGCGGGTATCGGCCGAATCAGGAGATCACGCCTCCCATGAAGAGAGCCAGGCCGTCGGCTTTAAAGACTATCAAATCCCCGAGCGGGAGAATAGAGAAGGATCTGTTTCGGGATGATAAAGCGCGGTGTCGTTCACGATTCATCGGTCAGAATTTTACATTGCGCTTGCCGACAACCACTGTCACTGCACAGGGGCTATATGCGTTCTCGTACATATCCTTGGTGAAAAACCGACGTTGCTATGCTGATGGAAAACCATGTGACGTCGACCAGCCCTTCAGCATTTTGAAGATTGTCGGAGGGTAGATTGATGTGTGACGAATAAATGTACTTACTCACGATACGATGGCTGAGTCAAGTAAAGAACTGGCGTCATTCCCACCGTCAGCGACCTATTTCCGCTCTTTGCGCCCTGAACGAAAGCCAAAGCCACTGACATGAGACGCTTTCGTCTGTGTCGGCAGGAGAGGCCGGTGCGGCCGAGCCCGCGCGCCGGCGTCAGCGACATGGTCAGTATCAACGAGCGCAGCCTGGTGATCCGCAACCTGAGCCGCCGCTCGGCCGGCGCGTACCGGTGCCGGGCGGCCAACCCGGAGGGCGAGGCTGTTAGCCGGCTCGTCCACCTCAGCGTCAAGTGTGAGTGGGCGACGGTCAGGTGTGCTCTCACGTCTCGCGGCGCTTCGTGGCGTCACAGTTGGCTTTATTAGTGCGATGTGCGGACGGCAGTGGCGCTGAAGAGGACTTTTCTGTCGTTTAAGGTTCCATAGGTATCGAGCGGCGAGGTTTGTAAGAGTTCTCGTAAGAGCAGGACGTGGTCGCAGCGCTCTGGTCGTTATGGGACGTCAGATTTCAGGTAGTTCTCTCTGGACCGATCACTGTCGGGAGGAGCTCATCACGCTGCTCCGGTACAACCAGGCGTAGGGGACGCCGAGCAGGCCTAGGTGTTCTCCGGCCCGTTCTGTGCCGGCAGCCCGGACTGAATCCTTAATGCCCGTCTGGGCGCGCTGCCAGATTACCAACAAACGAGCCCGGCCGCGCCACTCCTCCGCATCAATCCGATGTCGTCAAACTCTGGGCCCGGATGGCGTGTTCGCCCGGCGCTGCCAAAAACCAGCCCCAGCGTCGAAAAACAACGTGTCCAATTAGGCTCTCTGCGGCGTGGGGTGGTGATGGGGACAGAGCAGAAGCTAGCCAAGTCGCAGAAAGCTGGGATGGTATGGGGGTAAGTGAGGAGTTGGTGCTCCCTGACCGCTGGCAGTGCACTTCTGCTGTCCTGTTCTATTGTCCTCGTCGGACGATCGTTGAGAAGGCCCTGGCAAAGTGACGGACAAGCTGGACAGTTCACCATAGCACATGGAACCTCACCTACTGACGTTAGAAGTCATGTT
Organism: Pollicipes pollicipes; assembly: GCF_011947565.3. Classification (NCBI taxonomy): domain Eukaryota; kingdom Metazoa; phylum Arthropoda; class Thecostraca; order Pollicipedomorpha; family Pollicipedidae; genus Pollicipes; species Pollicipes pollicipes. The sequence goes on along the minus strand of NW_023596420.1, from coordinate 3,170,216 downwards.
TGCATCCATATGCACCATCACTTCTTTATACCGCAAATAGCCTTTGTTCCACGCTCACCCAAAATTGGCAGACTATTTTATGTTTTCATGTGCATCCAATAGAGGTAATCAATCGCATTCGGAATATTGGAGTATCCAACTGAGGCGTGTGGTTTGGGTTCGCAGGCCACTAGAATGTCGATGTTAATACTCGAACGTTCGTGAGGGTCCAAACATTGCTGGTGTAATCACGCAGATCTTTAAAAACCCACACATCCCTCCAGGAAGAGGGATTGCTGTTAATGTCCTGCGTTGTTCCGAACCAATTCTCGAACCTCGTAACAGTGCACCGTAACACAGTTTTGGACAGCTCATTTTGCAAAGTTTTACACATGGCTTTTATGTTTAAGATATCTAACACAACTGGCAAGTGACCCATGACCTCATACTTGAGCATGTGCATGGGAAAATGGGGAAAATCTAATTCTGCGACGAGTTCATGGTTCCGCGTGCGCAGGACCATGGCCTAGTGCTCCCAAATGAAGTCAGGTATTTCTATAATAACCTTCATCAATGCTGACATATTTCCAAAAGCCATTTGGGGTGAAAGCCACATTGAGCAAATTCTTGAAAACCAAAGACCAGATTGCTGCTTTATCATGAACTAGTGTAGTTACGCTGTGACGATTGTTTTGTACGAGTAGATTCCGATCAAAGTCAGGTCAAGTTAAGCTTTAAAGCACATGTTGAATTTGCAGCACTTATATAATGGTGTATCATACATGTATAAATGGCACAAGTAAGCATTACAGCATGAAAGTTTTATAGAACGGCATTTTCACAGTGTACCAACTCTGCCATCGCATATAACGAACTTGAGTGTGGAGTCATAGGTGACTACAGTTTTAAGAAGTCATGGACTCACCCCGGTCAGATTCCCTTTGGGAAGAAGTGGTGCTGTTATAAGCTCTTTGGGCGACCGCAGTCTGCAACATCACACAGAGAAGCCGAACCCTTGGTTTGACCTCGGTTGACCCGTGCTGATCGGACCGCCGCAGGGGATATTGCGAAGCGATCCGGCAAAAGCTGGTGATCACGGACTGCTCTGAGGCCGAACTTTTGCTCCGGAACTTCGGGTGCTGAATCGGCAAGGGGCTGTACTTTCGCTCCCCCCCCCCCCCTCGTTTCCCTTGCTGGGGATGACAGCTACACCTGCAAGTTGGTAAAAGTTAGCATCAGTGTTAAACATAATCAGCAGTTAACTTAATGAACTTTAAACAATTTAAAAGTTGACTTTTTAAAAGACCCACACGGCGAAAAGGTTCTCCGAAGATATCGTTATAGCACAATTTAGAAATGAGGGGTAATAGAAGCAATTTTTCTCCCGTGGTTTAGCACTTCGAGCACAGCTTAAATACTACTTCTCAGCGTACGGTGTAAGTCGAGAGAGGTGATGGCATGCGGGAGTAATCAATCTACGGTCATTTGGTGATACCAAAACTTGATGCGACCAGGGACCTTAAGAAACCTTCACAAATGTGTCTGATCGCTGCCTTAAGTGGGCTGCCTGACACGCTGTAGCGATCGCGGTTTCAAAGATGTGGCGTGATGGCGCTAATTCATAAATAACGCTATTGGAAATCGACTGACCCGAAGTCTTCCCTTGCCTCGTATGTGGGAACGTACCTCGTGCCGCGCCGCCGCCGTTCTTATGTTTTGCTTGGCGTTCACTGTCCAGGCCGCGCGGATGCTGCCGTGGTCCCTGCCCATTATGATTGCCCCCTCTGCCATGGTTACTGACCGGCGTGCTCTGGCCACAGACGCGCCCGTGTGTGTGTCGGGCCAGAAGAGCCGGTACGGCAGGGCCCGGAACGAGGCGGCGCGCGTCACATGTCAGGTGGAGGCCAGTCCGGCAGACGTCATCTTTAGGTGGCAGTTCAACAGCTCGGCAGAGACGCTCGACCTGCCATTCTCACAGGTCAGTCCGGCAGACGTCACCTTTAGGTGGCAGTTCAACAGCTCGACAGAGACGCTCGACCTGCCATTCTCACAGGTCAGTCCGGCAGACGTCACCTTTAGGTGGCAGTTCAACAGCTCGGCAGAGACGCTCGACCTGCCATTCTCACAGGTCAGTCCGGCAGGCGTCACCTACAGGTGGCAGTTCAACAGCTCGGCAGAGACGCTCGACCTGCCATTCTCACAGGTCAGTCCGGCAGGCGTCACCTACAGGTGGCAGTTCAACAGCTCGGCAGAGACGCTTGACCTGCCATTCTCACAGGTCAGTTCGGTCGAAGCCCGGCGACTCGGACTGAAAGGAGATGTGATTGCGGCTTTGGAGGACTGTCAATACGTCTCGTCTTTGATTTTGCCTAGTTTGGAGAACGTGATGCCATGCTAATGCCGCTGCTGCTCACGGAGGAGGGCTTAAGTGCAAGGTTGAAATAAGACGCCTGTGCACCACAGTCTTTTGGCTGGTTGGAGGAGGGGAGAAGGGGTGGCGAAGAGAGGAATCGTGTGAGGTGGGAAGGCTGGCACACGTCACCTCTTTGTGTTATCCATCTCCCCACTTGCAAGCGGTGTGTCGCCTTGAGAGAGTCATGTCGACTTGATGTTGGCAAGAGCGCCTAGCCAACCTCACTGTCTGCAGTCACCAACCGCAAACGACTTGTGATCAGTGGATTGCTGAGCGCCAGAGATGACGAACACTTCTTCACGATTCCACGTACCCTTAAACGTTTGTGGAAGACTCCTGCAAGAACCGAGTCCATCCGAATGCACCATGGGAAAGCACCGATTCTTACTGCATTAATGATTTTCACCTTGTTTCTCGTACGACCTTCGCCGTGACTTTCCAGCGCAGAAACACGATAACGTTTCAATATTAACGGCTGCACCCAGCTGTTTCGTGAACACGGTGATCTGTCCTCAGATTGTCTCACGGGGCCTGGAAAGCCGCTCCTCCTACACGCCCAAGACGGAGCTGGACTACGGCACGCTGCTCTGTACGGCGGAGAACGACATCGGTCCCATGGTCAAGCCCTGCGTCTTCAACATTGTTCCTGCTGGTGAGAGGAAGAGCGATGGTGCGCCGCTGATGTTTGTGAACGATGTGCTTAATTCACAATTTGATTTACCATTGAGAGCAATCGGCTTAGATCTGTCTTTGCGCATTTGGGCTTTAACTTATAGCCGGTGTCAAATAGATTTGAGATGTAAAATATTCGCCCTATCCGACTCTGGCATCATCTCCGGCAGGTCCTCCGGAGCCGTTGCGGAACTGCACCGTCATCAACCAGACGTCCGACTCGCTGGAGGTGAAGTGTGCGGCCGGCTTCGACGGCGGTCTGCCGCAGTACTTCGTGGCCGAGCTGTTTGACGTGGCTGGCCGGCGGCTGGTACGCAACCTCACCCGGCCCTTCCCCCACTTCGCGGTGCTGGAGCTGCCGCCGGGGCTGGAGCTGCGGCTCGAGCTGTACGCGGCCAACAGCCGCGGACGCAGCCGAGCCATCACGCTGGACGGCTTCACGCTTAAGGCGGCCGAGAAGCGCATCAGCAGCAGCAGCGGCGGCGGCGGCGGCGGCACGGACCAGCCTGCAGGTCAGCGAATCGCAAAGAAGGAGAAAGGGCTACCTTCCACGGCTGCACGTAGCTCTAACACAGCCTGGTGTATTCTGTCGAGCACTGCCGTATGGCGCCGTGTGCAGCGGTTCGTAGACTCAGGATCAATATTCTATGTGTCTGGAACGTTTACGAAGTGGAAAAAATCACTCCATAATGGTCGGATGACATTAATAATCACAGCCCGCAAAATGTTGCGTTACCCCTACCCCATCCCCTCCCCCTCCCCCCCCCCCCCCCACCCCGCCACCGATCATTGTGGGTTAGATGTGAAAAATATCCCGGTGCCGAATGCGAGACACGGCAGGATAGGCAGTCCCTCCCCACTGTTGACAGAACCGGCGGAGGAGCAGCGGTTCACTGTGACGCCGATCCTGGGCGTCCTGATCGGCATCGTGGCCTCCCTCATCATTGTCGCCATCGGCGTGGTGGCGTGCATCAAAGGCAGCAGGTCAGGGGCCCAGCTGATGGCATAGAGTCGAGACCACCCTGTCGAGGCTTCACAGAGTTGAGACCGTCCTGTCGAGGATCACGGAGTCGAGACCGTCCTGTTGAGGATTCACAGAGTCGAGACCGTCCTGTCGAGGATCACGGAGTCGAGACCGTCCTGTTGAGGATTCACAGAGTTGAGACCGTCCTGTTGAGGATCACGGAGTCGAGACCGTCCTGTTGAGGATTCACAGAGTTGAGACCGTCCTGTCGAGGATCACGGAGTCGAGACCGTCCTGTTGAGGATTCACAGAGTCGAGACCGTCCTGTTGAGGATTCACAGAGTTGAGACCGTCCTGTTGAGGATCACGGAGTCGAGACCGTCCTGTTGAGGATTCACAGAGTTGAGACCGTCCTGTCGAGGATCACGGAGTCGAGACCGTCCTGTCGAGGATTCACAGAGTTGAGACCGTCCTGTTGAGGATCACGGAGTCGAGACCGTCCTGTTGAGGATTCACAGAGTCGAGACCGTCCTGTCGAGGATTCACGGAGTCGAGATCGTCCTGTTGAGGATTCACAGAGTTGAGACCGTCCTGTCGAGGATTCACAGAGTTGAGACTGTCCTGTTGAGGATTCACGGAGTCGAGATCGTCCTGTTGAGGATTCGCAGAGTCGAGACCGTCCTGTCGAGAGTTCACAGAGTCGAGGCCACCCTGTCGAGAGTTCACAGAGTCGAGGCCACCCTGTCGAGTGTTCACAGAGTCGAGGCCACCCTGTCGAGTGTTCACAGAGTCGAGACCGTCTTGTCGAGGATTCACAGGCTCGCATGAAATCTGGCGGAAAAACCACGTGGATGTCTAATGCACAATATTGTACCGGATCTCCTGAATTGTTCACAATAAATAATTTGCTCCATTATCTGGAATAACTGTATTTCAGGACTTAAGCTATCATGTAGCACATGACTTTCATTTGAAAGAGGTAATTGTGTTTAAACGTCTAAAAGACGCACGTCACCTGCATGATTTGTTTCGAATCCTTCAAAAGCTTGCAGCGATGCACTGTGGTATGCCTTTGAGATTGATGAGAAGACTGCGAAGACCCTGCGGATATTGTTTCCACGTTATTTAGAATAGTAGTGCGCACAAGTTCCTTCAAAAACGTGTTTTTGAAATGTTACGGGATTCAATAACTGATCACAAACAAAAGCAGCATGTCCTTTTACCACATATAAAGCGCTATTGTCAACGGTATAATATGTCACTAAGCAGTAGTACCATCTTACAGCTTAATACGATGCTATAATCCGATTTCAGTCGAAGCCGAAGAAAACCGGCGGTCCAGACGCATCTTTTAAACTCATCCGTGAAAGTCAAGCAGAGATCGGCGGCTGTTGACGCAGAGGTCGGAGCTAAGCTCTACGACACGGACCGGAATCCGGACGTCGTACCGAACATGTCCGGTAAGAACATGCCTCCCCGCCGTTATACAGAGTCGTCCGTTAACAGTTAAGCAACAGGGGCGAGTGTATTTGTGGCGCAGCCACGCCTGCGGTTCGACGGTAGCTCAACTGCCGACTCGACTGCCAGTTCAACGGCAAAACACGATCAGTGGCAGAGAAAGTCATCAGAAGTGCCACAGTCGCCAAATCGTAACTACAGAAGATGTTCAAATTGGGCCTCCTGGCGGTTCGGGATGCGCCACAGCCGAACTTGCTGCAGGTGTTTGAATGTCCGGTCATCATGCCGAAGGTGACGCATCCCATCACAGGCCTCACGACGGCCTTCAACTTTTGGAGGTTTGCTGTCTTGTTCACGTGGGCGTGGTCCTTGACATAACCGAACAGCACGGCAGTTTAAGAGCCACAGGCCGGGCGAATGGAACGCCCGCAGTCTGCAGGGATCTGGGACGTACGTTGCAGGCGCGTCCGCTGCCTTGTACCCATCGTAATATTAAAAAGAGATGAAAGCAGGCATTCTGCCAAGTGATGACCTTTGATCTCCGCCGGCAGCGTCCAGTTACGAGCCAGTGCCGACGCCACATCTGCTGAATCACCTGAACGTGAATTCAACGAGGAGACATTCTCTTACGTCAGGCCTCCTTCCCGGCAGCCCCCACAAGGGCAATGTCATCCAGGTCAGGGGCAGCATCGCAGGGCCGGCTGCTGCAGGCGTGCGCAATGTCCCCCGATGCAGAGCCGTTAACTCCACCAGTCGGTTACGTTCAGCCGTCTGCTTTTAGACACAGCCTGCACACTGTGGTAGGCTGGATCCCCATTTCCAGCGCGTGGTGTGTTAAATAGCGCATAGTCCGCTGAGATGTCAACGGCAGCGGCTGCTAGCCGGTGCCTGTAGTGACCGGGGAGACTCCATCTTCGCTGTAAGATAACGCACTAATCCGTCGTTTGAGCTCGGCGCTCGACCGCTCACGAACAAATAAAATAGTTGGTGATGTCTGTCGACGCAGTTGGTGATGGTCTGAGCGCACATAAGTCACTCTCTGCACTTACACAGACCGAAATATAGACTTCGTCACCAGTCATCTCACATTTGCCGCGTTTTCCTTCTTTTTTAGTTCTTCTTTTGTTCTGCTTTGGCTTTTACGTCTAACGTCGTTGTGTCCGGTACCTTGCTTGACCTTGACTTGGTACCGCCGGCAGGAAAGCATCAACGATGGGGACCTGACCCTGACGAGGCCGGGCCGGGACGGCAGGGGTGCAGTCCTCACGTTCGGCACCTTCAACCCGCGACGGCACACCATGGTGCGGACGCTCCCTAGAAACGACCGAGAGAGTGTGGTGTAGGACGGAGTGCGGTGCAGGGCAGTCGGCCTTACCATTGATGACCGAGAGAGTGTGGTGTAGGACGGAGTGCGGTGCAGGGCAGTCGGCCTTACCCCTGATGACCGAGAGAGTGCAGATAAGGCACTGAGCCTGGCCGGTGGTGACCGGGAGTTCGGTGAGGCATGACCATCCTCGCCGGTGGTGACCGGGAGTTCGGTGAGAGGTGGCCATCCCCGCTAGTGATGACCGGAAGTTCGGTGAGGGGTGGCCATCGTCGCCAGTGGTGACCAGGATTTCGGTGAGGGGTGGCCATCGTCGCCAGTGGTGACCGGGAGTTCGGTGAAAGGAAGCCATCCTCGCCAGTGGTGACCGGGATTTCGGTGAGGGGTAGCCATCCCCCCTAGCGATGACCGGGAGTTCGGTGAGGGGTGGCCATCGTCGCCAGTGGTGACCAGGATTTCGGTGAGGGGTGGCCATCCTCGCCAGTGGTGACCGGGATTTCGGTGAGGGGTAGCCATCCCCCCTAGCGATGACCGGGAGTTCGGTGAGGGGTGGCCATCGTCGCCAGTGGTGACCAGGATTTCGGTGAGGGGTGGCCATCCTCGCCAGTGGTGACCGGGATTTCGGTGAGGGGTAGCCATCCCCCCTAGCGATGACCGGGAGTTCGGTGAGGGGTGGGCATCCTTGCCAGCGATGACCGGGAGAGGGCGTCATGTCACGACTGGCATTGACCCTCACTGTGATAGCGGTCCCCGACGGCAGAGCTAAGGGCGCCCAGCGCCTCTGCCGCCGGCTGAGACTTCCTGAGGTTACGTGCCGGCCAGTGTTGTGCGCTGTGAGCGTGCATCAGCTGCTCGCCCGTGCAGAGCCAGCCCCCAGCGGGGGCGAAAGCTCACCGACAGATGGTGGGGCGGGCGGTGAAGCTCACTGTGGCACGGCCGCGAGTGGCCGCGATGTAAGAGCCGTGCGCCGTCACTGTCGCTGTGTTGCGTCCAGGGTCTCAATGTTCGCGGCAGTAGCGGTCCAGACACGTCTTGGCTTCCGCTGAATGGGCAGAGGTATGGTGCTGGGAGCTGCGGCTGGTGCGTTGTCACACACAGTGTGTCATCTGCTGCAGGTGCGTTGTCACACACAGCGCGTCATCCGCTGCCCGTGTGTTGTCAGATACAGTGCGTCATCTGCTGCTGGTGTATTGTCACACAGTGTGTCATCCGCTGCTCGTGTTTTGTCAGATACAGTGTGTCATCTACTGCTCGTATGCCGTCAGATACAGTCTCATCTGCTGCTGGTGTATTGTCACACACAGTGTGTCATCTGCTGCTGGTGTGTTGCCAGATATAGTGCCATCTGCTACTCGTGTGTTGTCACACACAGTGTGTCATCTGCTGCTCGTGTGTTGTCAGATACAGTGTGTGGTCTGTGACTGGTGAGTTTTCAGCCAGTTGCGGCCGGTGTGTTGTCAGGTACAGTGCATCATCTGCGACAGCTGTGTTGTCAGTCATCTGCAGCTTGTGTGTTGTCAGCCACAATGTCATCTGAGGCTGGTGTGTGGTCAGACACAGTGTCATCTGCTGTCGCGCTATGTTTGATAGAAGCGACTGTGCTGTCATTTATGAGTGTTTTATCGGACCTTTTCCGTGCCGACAGCTGGATAGGATGACCAATTTACAAATGGGGTTCAGTTGTTGCGTTGGTCGGCCATAATGCAATCAGTTCCACAATACGACGCGAAAGAGTAAAGAGGGCCAAAATACGGCATTGCATCATGCATCTCAAATGCTGCACCAGGTGTTTTTGCCAACTGATTGGATCATTTTTCATCCCTCGAAGCAGGTACAAGCCTGGGCTGCTTTCGACCTGGCAAATTTTACCACAGCATGTTTTTTCACAGCGCTTATTATTGGGCACACTAGCGTAACGTGTCACCGTGCGTTGAGGGTCGCATGCAGCGCGTGACTGAACTCGCCAGTCGGTGCGTCTAGTCTGTTTTGGAAAACTTATTGTTGTCAGTGGCATGCCGACCTGAATTCGTATTACCAGCGACTGCACAATCCGACCTCAACGGGACTCCAACGGATTTAGGCTGCGATTGGTCATGCCCCGACTAGAGGACTGGACACATAACAGGCCAGCAGAGTTTTGCAGTCAGCACTCTCCGAAATTGCATCGCGCGAATCACGAAGGGCTTAAAATCGGGAATCGTTGGAATGTCATCAGATACATGCTGCGGAAGTGGATTTCATGATGGAATGCGGGTGTCTCCTAAATTTGTATACACTAAGAGCTGAGTGGTAGTAAAAAGGAAAAGCCCTTTCCATTATGCAGCCCGTGTGCTGAGACAATTTCCCAACAGCTTTCAGTTTGCAACCTGGCTCACAACATTCATAATTTGTTGTTTTCCAACCGGAGTGTATTGAGTAGATTTTGTCTTCGCTGGACGTAATGTTAGAGCTTTTCAATCGCAGGCATTCGAGTTTCATACAGTCACGTTACTGACGTGACTAAACCATGTCACATGCATCAGCTCGTCACTCACCACCTTCACCCGCGATTTCCTGGGTGATTCGAGAAGCAGGCGGCTTTCTAATGTTTTTGTACCTTGAAATAATGACTGAAATTCCCTGCAAAAAACAATACAAGTAAAAGCAGCTGATTAGCTAGATATGAATGCACCGTGAGACGACAGCCTCCTTGTGGCTGGCATAGAGCACGTGCAATTTCTGGCAATACTCACCACCTTTTTTCGATGTTTCCTTTTGCTTCGTCGAATGATAGTAAAGGAGCACTAAGGCAAGCTGCGAAAATTACAGAAACCCTGCGTAGATTGCGAAACCACGAGCGATTCGTGGACTACACTGGTGTACTCCGCTATGACTGGACCAAAACCCCTGATAATTTGTATCGCCTAAAGCTTAACCTTCAGTCCGAAAAAATAAATATGTGCCCCTTAGATCCGACACCACCCGGTTGTTGAAGCCCACCCACCATATCTACGTTAGGAATTCCATGTATGCCTCATGGACGAGATAAGCTCCGGGAGTTCTCAAATCCGAGCTGCCCGTGGGTGCCAACTGATCACCCGTTTTGAACGTAGATGATATTGCTCCTCTGTTTAAGACATGAAGGATACAAGACCACAATCTAAGGCAAACCTCAGCAGGTATCTAAGTGAGGTGGATATATTGAGTCACCGAGTGCTCAGTTTTCGGGATACAATGCTCGGCTTTGTGTTTGTCGCACATCCTGAAGGTCTCCGACGAGCCGTATTAAGTACAACAGCAGGTCGGTGTGAGTGCAGTTACAAAGATTGCACAGCGCAGTACTCGTTTCTACTGATGTGGAAATAATTTTACATTTACGTAGAATAATTTGTTGTCAATGTTTTGGCTGTTGGTCACTTTTTGGGGTTGCTGCAAAAATGCGATCTATAAACACAGATAACCATGCGTGACATGCAGAGGAGGCAATCGCCCTATGTGGCTTGGCATTACCTTTCTTACCATAAAACCAGGGAAACTAGGATATGCCGTTTGGGTAATATCTGTATGCACCCACCGCTCTAAGATTTGGAAGCTCTCAAAATCCTGTATTCGCGGTCAAAGAGTGTCGCCCAAATCAGTCAGCTCTGTTTACTTGGCCCGGCTTATGACGCCATCCATGACCACCTACGTCAACAAACGGTATATCCATTCATGTAAATAATGCGGCTTGCGCAGAAAACAGTGGCTTATTACCCTCCGAATTAGCGCACTCGGTGTACTGGTTACCGAGGCAGAGGTGGAACAAAAAAGGTGAAATTGTTTGTGATTGGGGGCTTACATACCTCAGTGACCGTCCCCGTAGGCCCGTTAAGACGACTGATGTGTGCTTCAGCATGAGTGGCGATTGTGTGACAAATAGCAGGCCAACCTTGGGTGTTTATTTCTTTATCGTACATACACGCTGTGCGTAAATATTTCAGTTATGATAGGGAGACCAGTTGCCCATCAAAACGTCTGATCATGCTCCTTTGTGGGCCGGCGCATCGCAGGCCCGTCTTCTTGCTTGATGAAATGAATCCGAGACTGGTGGCATCTGACGTTGTCTCTCAGATGTCGGACAGGTGCTGCGCCAGGCATCTCTTTGCGAGTCGGCCAACTGTCTGGCATGAGCGTGATGTGTTGTGTTGTGACCGGCTTGGCGTACAGAAAGTTTCCCTGGAGATCTCGTGTGAGGCGTGCTGCCGTGCCGCATGCTCCCATGCTTCACCGTGACGCGGCGCCACCCCACAACACCGCTTACCGTCACGCTCGAACTACAATATTTGCACCGAAATATGCCGCGCTGTGTCGGTTGGCTTCCGGAGCCTCCCAATGGCCGCCTGCAAATTACGCAGGTTCTGAGCGGTGTCCGTGTTTGACACGTCGCTCTCCTGAGGCTCATTCACGTCCGCTTTGTCGTCGTCTTCCCCGGCGCAGGGGCCGGCCGGTTATTTCCTCTTTGATGGTGCTTGATGTGGCCACGTGCGAACAATACATGTGACGTGGTGTCTTGATGAACGGGCAGTAGCGTGTGCCTGTAATGGACAGGAACCTACACCAGCAGTGTAGCAAAGGCACAAGTGCGTGTTTCCAGGCAATAGCAATTCGGTGGTGATACACCAGAGTCTGTAAGGTTTCATTTCTGCCGAATAGCAGGCTGTGCAGGGAGTAAATGTATGAATTCACGCGCCGTGATACTTTGGCAAACACTGGCATATGCGGCGGTGAAGAACGGAAGCTGCAGAAAGCTTGCACACGAAGTATTACTGTATCGTGAAAAATTTCGTAGACCACCGCGCTTACAGGAGCCGGGAATGTGGCGGTGATGGACGGGATGGTGCAAGGCATCACTTTGGTACGGTGGCAGCCCATGCCATAAAAAAATACACGACTGTTTTACGGAAAAGCTAACACATTTTTGGTCATTAGCGCATAAAACTCACAGAACATTTCGTATTTTCCGTACATTTAAAGGGTGTATTTCTTTGCATACACAGGCACTGGCTGTAAGTACTAACGCATAGGTACTCTGTCTGACAGAACTGGTGTAAAAACATTAATTTAAGTTTTCTTTCATCTGCGTGTGGGCAAGACCCAGCAAACTGTAGTAAGTTTTCATGTTTATTTATCATGTTGTGCCCAGAACCGCTAGCTAACTCCAATAAAGTGGGAAAAGCCTTGCATTCCCTTCAAACATATACGATTCAATGTTTTGTTTTCTGAAATGATTAAATAATTCAACGGTTTCTTGTTCCTTAAACATTAGGACTAACTTATTGTTAAGTATTACATAGAAGGTGTTTTATCATTTCGTCCGTAATATTTAACCTAACTAATTTAACGCAAGAAATGAAATACCCTATTACCAACTAGTTAGAGGCATGCACATAGGTATTTGGCTTTGATAATTGTACTTAATTTTTCATAGCAGGTAAACGTTTCCCCAGTTTACAAAAAGGAATATAGGTACACTGATGGGTCCAGGGAGGGGTGGGAAGGGGGTGGGCTTAAGGGGCAAATGACCCTCCCAAATCCGTTCAACGTTCACGCTGACGTTCTTTTTTTACAGAGGAACTACTCCGCTAGGCGGAGAATGGTTCGAAATTACAGGAGAAAAATCGATCGGCAATCCTGGAAGCAGGATACAATGGCAACGGCCATCAAAGCAGTCAAGGGGGGAAATGTCCACCAAAGAAGCGGCACGCCGCTTTCTGGTCCCGAAGTCGACTCTCGACAGACGCCTGAAAAAGGCGCGAGCAATGTCAGGAACAGAGGCCACAGAGAAGGTCCTGGGTTGACACAAACCTGTTTTCATGGAAGCTCAGGAGCGAGATTTGGTACAGCACATAATGGAGCTCCAAAACCGGATGTTCGGAATAACGCTGACTGATCTCAAGAAGCTCGCATATGAGTTCGCAGACAGAAACAAAATCATTCACCCATTCAACACGGTGCCGAAGATGGCAGGGGAGGCGCGGATACGGCGCTTCCGCAAGAGGAACCCCGCGGTCTCACTAAGGGCACCAAAGGCCACAAGAGTTGCTCGCGCCGCGGCGTTCAACTCAGTCAATGTCAACGCGTTCTTCGACAACCTTGAGTCGCAGATGGATTCTGCCCAGTTCGGTCCCACACGCATCTACAACATGGATGAAACGTGACTCAAGACGGCCGCAACAAAACAAGAGAAGGTGCTGGCGAGGGAAGGGTGCAAGCACGTCGGCCAACTGACATCTGCGGAACGAGGCACGCTGGTTACCGAGGTGATGTGTATCAACGCTGCGGGGAGCTACATACCTCCAGGTGTGATATTTCCAGGAAAGAGTGCCAACCAGCAGTTGGAGAAGGGTCTTCCCCCAGGTAGCCTGGTGCTGTACCATGAGTCTGGTTGGATGCAGAAGGAGCTGCTCGTGAAATGGCTTAACCATTTCATACTGCACGCGAAGCCCTCGAAACAGGATCCGGTCCTTCTCATACTGGATGGACATGCCAGCCACACCAAGAGCCTCGCAGCCATCCTACTGTGCAGGGAAGCAGGTGTGGTGATGCTCACCATGCCTCCTCACACCTCACACCGCCTTCAACCACTGGACTGGACGTTCATGCTTCCCGTCAGCACCTTCTTCTTCCAAGATCAGAGAACGTGGCTCCGAAACAACCCTGATAAAGTCATCACACTGTATGAGATGGGGGAGCTGATTGGGTCAGCCTACGTGCAGGCGGCAACAGTGAAGACGGCGTTGAAGGGCTTCGAAGTCACGGGGATCTTTCCCGCAAACCGCCATGTGTTTGGCGAAGAAGGCTTCGCAGCGGCAGAAACAACGAACATCCCGCTGATCGGCACCGCAGACGCACCAGTGGGTCTCAACTCAGCAGCAGCTCCTTTGCCCATGCCTGGACCCTCTGACGTTGATGTCTCGGTGAGCATGAACGTTCGGGAGTCCTCGGAAACTGTCGCCGGAGACGCAACGCATGCTGGAATATCAGGGCAGGGAACCTCGACTAATGCCGAAACTCCGGCGAAGTTGCTCACCACTGGGGCTCTGCCAGACGATTTCTCAAGCTCTAGCGATGACGAAGATGACGTTCTAGAAGTGTCATGCTCAGCTGGACCGAGCCATGCTTCCCAAGATCAAAATGACACACCCGCAAGCTCGTATGTGTCTCCCCGCGAAATCCTCCCTGTGACAAAAGTGCACTCAAGGGAGGAGAGAGGTAAAGGACGAAAGAAAGGTAAACATGTGTCTTGACTGGCACACCATACGAGGGGGAACTCGAGAAGAGACTCGAAGGAAAAAGAAGGTAGACAGGGAGGAAAGAAAAATGACGACAGAATTCAGTCTAAAGGAAGAAAAGGAGGAATGTGGAAACTCAGAAACCGCAGCACTAACAAGAGAAGCGTACGCCGCGAAAGCTTACCTTTGAGAGTCCTCGGACAAAGAAGATGTGGCTTGTCTGTACTGCGGGTCCTTCTTCTCCATGTCCAAATCGAACGAGTCTTGGTCGCGATGTGCTCTCTGCGATAAATGGGCGCACGATGCCTGTGCAGGGATTGATGAAAAGGACGAGTGTGTGTTCGTGTGCGAACTGTGCCGGGATGGCTAGGCAGGCTGATGTATTGCCTAGTTTCGTCATTGGTCGTATCTGATGACGGATCCACTAGGCTGTGCTCTTTTCGTGTTTTGCGTTCACAGTGACTAAGAAGTGGATTGATGAGCAGAACGAGTGAGTGTTCCTGATCGAACTTTGGTCGATGACTTTGTCGTCTCATTGTGTAACCACCAGGCTGTGTTCCTCTAGTTCTGTGCCTAAGCCATGCAGCAATGGCTGTCGCTTCATACCAAGCTGTAATACACATTTGCTGGCCATTATAACTTTTATTCGTGAGATCTTAATGAGGAAACAAGTATGGAGTGGTATGGTTCGAGCAAAATATGAGAGCCCAAACATAAGAAGTATAGCTATTGGATGTCCAGACAAATACCTACCCACCGAGCTATGCATTTAATGATGCGTTTTAATTAAAAATGATAACTTTGAAAATATTCATGTCGCTTATTTAGTATCCTCACTTGTCCGTTTTGCCCGGAATACTGCTTCGTTTTACCCCAAGCCAGCGCCAAAATGAGGAAAAAACATTGCCTGATATTTAGGAGGATCACACTTTAACATGAAGAGATATCAAACCAGCGTTTTTTAAAAGAGATAGACAATTGATCAGCCTTCGGTATCCACCTGCTTACGACTTTCTGGACAGAATTATGTACTCCCCATATTGAAAAACGTTAAGGTGTCAGCTTTGTCCCTCTTTCCGCTATACATACATGCATATATATATATATATATATATATATATATATATATATATATATATATATATATATGCATATGCACATATATGTATATATACATACATACATATATATGTATATATATATATATATATATATATATATATATATATATGTATATATATATATACTTTTGTCGTCTAGCATTCATATCGTGTGTGAGTTTTGGCGGTAGAAGTAATGTAGTGTGTGAGCACAAACTCTTTAAGTTTTTTGCAGTACGTGTGATGACGTATAGAAAATTATGAAGCATAACTTCTGTCGTGTAGCACTCATGTCGTGTACAAGTCTTTGCAGTAAAAGTAAGGTCGCGTATAAGTAAAGGCTGTACACGTTTTTGCGATAAAAGTAAAGTCTGGATAAGTTTTGTAGTAGAAGTATTGTCCGTTATACCTGATGTAGCACTTCTGTCGGTAGGAGTTTTTGCCCTGGCACCAATGTCGTGACGCCTGCTGAAATAGCCCTCACACCCTCATTTGGCTTCCTCTTTGATGAAATGCTGGTTTCGCTGGTGCAGGGTGTAACGTAGATCCCGCGCTGGCCATGAATCCACTGAAGGCGATGCCATGACAATGAGCAAGTGTCAGCGACTCGGCAAAAACCTCATTTCCGCGCAAAAGATCGAAGTGTACGAAATGCAAGCATCAAGCTGAGTGGTGAAAGATACGTGTAGGGCTAAAAGTAATCGGAAAACTTCAGTTTAATACTAGAAACCCACTCGATTTAGTACAGCGACTGTCCGGATTCCGTTTCCACCAGAAAGTTGGCAGCTTGTGATTGGAAGCAGTTGTGGTTCTGACAACGCTTGGATGGGCATATTCGTGCATGTGGAATGTTGTGTTTGGTTGTTCGCAGCAGTTGTTAAGTGATTACGTGTGGATCTGGGCAATAAGAGCTATTTAGGCACATACAATGGGCAGCAGCCGGTAAATTAGGTTCTTGGCCCTGCTCAGTTTTTTAATATGATCCATAAAGACCTTTAACATGCTTTTTCTGCCTTAGCGTATGTCGTGTTGTTAAGTACGTGTTGGATTCCACCTATCAAACATTTTGTTTTTTGTTTCATTGAGTGAAGGGTGAATGCTAATGCTGACCAGTTATTGTGCAGTACTAATAAGCTGCAAAATAATCATCACTATCAATGAATCATTATTACATCACGTACACTGCAGGCACTATGGGCACGCATGTTAATTTTAATTTGAGTGCTGTAATCATGAGCAGTAACTTTATGGTGTAAAATGCAAACCTAATGACAGCAGCCATGTGTGATGGTAACTTGCCTCTCACATTATGTAGTATGCTGGCAGCACAGATCTATAGCAGTGTCGTACCCAAGAGTTTTATTGAGCAGATAAAACAGCATATGCTGTGACTCAAAAGTTCTGCAAGTAAATGCTTTAGATAAGGTGGTTTCAACCACCGTAAATTACAGCAGAAATGATCAGGGAGTGTTTTATAACTACTGTGGTTGATAGCAGTGATGTTTGGCACAAAACATGAACTATATCTTTCTGCTGTCATTTCATTATGCAACTTGATACTGACCTTTCATTATCATTCTTTTTCACCATTATTGTGATGTAGGTTTTCTCCAATTTTTTTATAAGCCATGCACAAACAAAATCCTAGAAGGCCCTTGGTATCACTTGTTCATTGCTTCATTGCAAGAAGTAATTTTCCATTGATTGTCTCAGAAATGGTCACTGGATGAAAAATAACAGTACAGTTTTTCAGGTCTTGGAATTCTCATTGTGTGGCATAAGCACATTCCAGTGTCAATATGGACATTGATGAAGTCTTCTCCCATATTGGGGAGTTTGGACCAGCTCAAAAGAAGTATGTGCTGGTGATATCCTTAGCCCAGGTATACATAGCATCAATTAATTTAAATATGGAATTTACAGGTGAGTTATTGTGCATAACAAATGGACAGGTTGCTGAATCAGTTATTTAAATTTAGCTGATTTGTGCTGTGAATACATTCAGAGATGACATGAATGTATATGCCAGCTTGGTTCTGACCACACTTGAAGCCATGATGTAACTATTGATTTCCTGGAGGCCTCAGTGCATCACATGCCTTACATTGTGTACTTCCTCAGTTTATGTCACTGTGTGAGGACTGGTGACTTAAAATGGTCGTGGGTCACCACCTGTCTGTGCAAAAATTAGTGTTTGTGTGTGCCATTCAATGCACTTTCTTTTATAGCCTTTGCTCCTGAGTTTGAGTGCTACCCTAGTGAAGATGGCTCAGCTCCTTTGCTTAATGCATGTCCTGACAATGAAGCAGCCAAGTGTGCCAGATTAGTCTACAACTCAAACTACTCAACTATTGTCACAGAGGTGGGTATGTTGTGTGATGCACACAGCTAAGTTCTGATGTATGGGTCATTAATGAAGCATGGAGCCTGGATTACCACACACATTTTAGCTGGATAATAGTAGTAATCAAATACAGAGGCTCCCAGACAATTGAAAAGTTCACAGGTATTTGACTTCATCTGCATCAATTTCCATTGACTAATTGTTGCCCAGCACCATTCCACTAGATGACAATCTGTGATCTTTCCCTGTTGCAGTGGAACCTGGTGTGTGACCAGGCCTACCGTGCCAAGGGCTGCCAGTCAGCCTTCATGGCTGGCCTGATGGTGGCAGCACCACTAATGGGTCCACTGGCGGACAAGGTGGGCCGCCTGCGCACCATAGCTGCCTGCCTGCTGGTGCTGCTGGCCTGTTTCGGAGGCAGCATGGCTGCACCCACCTTTGATGTGTTCCTGGCACTCAGGTGAGGGACAGTTAGCAGACCAGGCGTCCGTCCTCTGGCATCGGTATGACATCTGCCCGACCGCTCACCACCGTCGTCGTTTCATAGGCCGCTGTCTGAGCACACCCCTGTGCTGTCTCTCCACCACGTGGATCAGGCTTGTTACCACTATGGTCGGAACTCACTGGGACACTGCTGGAGCTAGCCTGCCCATGGGCTGGGGTCGATGCTCGCCAGTGCTGAGGAGCTCATGCAGCTCAGTCTGGGACGATCCATGGTTAGTTGCTGGCGTCTGTTGGCCCTTGGTTTTCCGGGTTTGCGGTGGGCGACCCTCGTCTGTCGGCGACCTGCGGGCACATCTGTGACATTTCTGTGTACATACAGCATGGTCTTACCCGCCCACCGTGATCTCCGTCAATCTCTGTGTGCTCCCCTTGGGCTGTGGCTGTTACTTGTGTGTGGTCCACCGGACGTTTTCTTTTTTTCCTCACACGGTCCGCAACGCTGCTCAGGGAAGCTGCCGTAGCTGGTACGCGCGACTCTGCTTGTCAGTGCTTTCCCTCTGGCTCCCTCCATTGTGTTCTGCGGACGGCCTGGCATTGGTGCCCCACCCCCGCCACACTGTCCGCTGGTAACTCTCAAGCTAGCGAGACGTCGGAACGGGCATGCGTTGCCCATCAAGATGGGACTCCAACTGTTCATTTTGTGCAACTGTGATGACGCGCGTTACGATCGTGTCGATTCGTTCTGTTTTGGGGCGGTAGCTGGATATGCTATCCCTTCGTGGAGGCCTCTGTCATGCACTGGATGGTCGCGTTGCGGGATCGGGATGGCCTGGTTTGGAATAACGAGGCACTTTGCTGAGTTTGAAGACCTTCTGTGAATCGGAATGATCCTGATCTGGAAAAGGAGGTCTATCTATGCATCAGTAGACTCTTCTGCAACAGAAGGTTTTTGAGATTGGGGGGCCTTTGCGGGATCGAAAATATCCCTGTGTTGGTCAGAAGGCCCCAATTCTGAATTGTCAAATTGTCGATGCTTCTTTGCATGGATATGATACATGTAACAATGTATTAAGGAGATATGTATCCCCTTTCCCCCTTGAGTACGATACTTCCCAGAAGGTCCCCCTTGTGAAGGGGCTCCCTGTTGTCCGGGAGGCCCCATGAAAAGTTCTGCCTCCTATCTCAAAATCCTTGGCGCCGCCCCTCACTCCGACTCACCTGGACATTGACGGGGAAACGAGCCCGCCTTGGCTGACGGCTCAATGAAAATTCGAACTGCATGGTGGCAGGGTCGGCACCAACTCCCCGCACAGTCAAACACAGATGGCGCAATAGGACCTTTGAGGCCGACGCACCCTAAATCCCCAATCGTCGTTATCATCGTCAAACACAGATATCCATGCAGCGAGTTATCACTTATCGAGGTCACCTTTAAACGCCAACGGCCATCTTGTTTCTGCTGATGGGAAATTATTTTTGGAGCCAGCTGGAATCGAGGCCTTGAATAATAGGTTGGCAATGTATGTATGTGTGTGTGTGATGGGGGGAGGGAAATATGGGAAGAAAGACCATAAGAATAAACCGTAAATGAACTTCTGAGCTCAGATTCGCTCCAGTCTTGTACCATAACGCTGATCGGAAAACCAACTCCATGTATTGTCTGCAAAATTACAGGTGAATTGAGCCACGCGTAAAAGAGATATGTTTGTCATGTTCCCGGCATCTACACAGTCCAGCCGTGGTTTCCTTTGACTGATCTACTTCGTCCGCAATTTCTCGAGTGATCGCAAAACTGTATTTAGTGCACCACGATCGATTTTAAGTTCATAAGGTTCGCGTGATGCTCACGATTTTATTTGGGTGCGGCATAATTGGCTTCAGGTCTCGGGGATAAACGAATGCTAATGGGTAGCTGCAGACTTTGTATGACACGAGACGCCCAATACTGCCGCGCTGGCGCTTAAACGCTATTATCATGCATGGAAACGTTATCCAGCAGGTGCGAACAGGTTCGATTTTTCTTGCCATTTCCTCAGTTACTTTACGTTTTGCAACGAAATTTCAGAGGAGAAACATTCGGAAGAAAACAGCGTAAAACGCTTGTTCAGGCTGAAAGCCAAAGTAACGCCTTCACTTCAGGCTATTTGACGGTAATGCCGAGGCTAGTAATACAACTCAGGCCATAAATTTTAACAGATTTTAACATGGTCAGACGAAAATGGTAGCAAGCTTGCCCCCCTCCCGCCACAGTCACCTTTCTACAAATGTTCATCATAAGGATGAATATGTTTTTAGGAATGGGGTTAATTAGTTTTGTTTAGTTCCGTGAAAAGGTTTGTCTGGTCTTCTCTTCCTTCATTTTCATTTTGATTTTAGATGTTTGCACGCCTTGCAGCTCTGAATTGTTTTAATATCATGCTGGCAACGTATTATTTTGTTCGCCAACAGTGAGCTCTTAGCAGCCCCCCCCTCTCCCCACTGCAGAAATAGAACGATAAGAAAGGATGAGGGGGCATTGAATATTTTCCTGTTCTGCAAAGAACCGTTGCGCGTGTACAGCTGGACATTAGCTGAAGAAACCACTAGGAGGGCTGGTTCGACGATACATTACCAAATCCTTTGACCTAGCAAGCAATCACCTGCCGCTATTGGATTGCCATTGTGATTTGGACGGAAAATCTGTGGTTGCATGCGCCACGCCATTAAATTGCTTCCTTAAAAAAATTCTATGAAATTACCGCCACACTTTTAACACAGAACATCGCAAGGCAGAGCAGTAAATGCTGTTCTATCGGAGTATGTTTTATT
Source organism: Pollicipes pollicipes (assembly GCF_011947565.3). Taxonomy (NCBI): domain Eukaryota; kingdom Metazoa; phylum Arthropoda; class Thecostraca; order Pollicipedomorpha; family Pollicipedidae; genus Pollicipes; species Pollicipes pollicipes. The sequence continues at coordinate 3,149,460 of NW_023596420.1, read as the reverse complement.
GACCTGAAAGTACACTCGAACATGGCTGTTTTCATCCACCCAGGCGAAATATTCGGTTCATGGTATTTATTTTCATTTGGATCAGAATGTGTTCTTGGGGGCAGGGGTAATGTCTGTCACATCGGGGCCATTACTTCCCCCCCCCCCCCCCCCCCCCCCACCCTCCGCCCTTTCCCAGTTGACATGTCATCCGAGGCCCTTGTTGCTCTGGTGAAATTAACGTGTCCTGAATTCCAGCCATCATTTGGGCCTGACATGGTCAACAAATCGAGAAATGCGCGTGCGCTGGCCTAACATATTTTTGTTTGTGCACAGCTTCCTGCTAAGTCTGGATCGCAGCCATGAGAAGTGTGAGATGGGATTTGTATTGAAACATCCAGAGGTCGTAGCGTCCAATGGTCAAAACGTCCAAAACTGCAGCACGTGTTTATAACATCAAAACGTCCCATGTCCGTGGACTGGACAAAATCATAACATTCAAGCTTGCAGCATCCAAAAATGCAACATCCAAAGTTCATAACGTCCAGTGTTCATGACGTCCAAAGGTTGAAGAACTACAGTGTCGATTAAAGCGTATCAACTGGACATCGTAATCGCAAGATGTTTTCAGCATTGGATGATGTGACTTTGGACGCTGCGAGCTCGTGTGCTATGAGCTCCTCCCATAGGCCGGCATTGGACGCATTTTGTATGTTATGAACGCTGGATGTTGCGATTTTGGATGATAATAGAAGCACTGGACGCTGCTATCTTAGACGTTGTGATGGTTCCCCGTAAGGTGCTTGTTCTTGTCCGTATTGTTTTCTGCCCTTGCACATGGTGTGATATGCATTCTGGGTGCTGTAGGTAGTAGTGTTTGTTCTGTATGCTTGTATTACTTATAGCCATTGCGTCACCAAAGCCTGACTGCACTGCTCCAGGTTTGGAGATAAGACCCTTGTCTTGTCGCATGTTTGTCTGTGCAGTCGAAAGTGTCTGCCGGTGAATATTCCATTGAACGAATCCGGTGTCGACATGCTTTGAAAGGCCCGCACGTTCTTGCGTTATGCATCAAAAGAACGCATTTTTACTTACGTTGTGCACCGAAAGCATGCGTATTTACTTACATGGTGTTTTGTAAATATGTGTGTTTACTGATGTTTTGCATGAAGTAGGCGTATTTTTATGTTATGTATCGGAAAAACTACCAACGTTAGTTCGAGAGCATGGAATGCGCGGTCTGTGACCGTTCGCACTCATTCCCAGTATCCCGTTGAAGCCAGATGATCTGTCTCTGTATATATCTGTATCTGTATATATATATATATATATATATATATATATATATATATATATATAGGGTCGGGGAACACTTTCCTCTTAAGTTATTTTGATTTTGTCTATTTGAATAATAAAGCCATTGCTTAAATTGCAGGTTGCCCGCCAATACGTATTATCTCTATCATAGTCCTTGTTTTGTTACTTGAGTTCAGTGTTCTCGCTTTCTATACATTTATTTTATCGACATCTTAATCTAGCATTATCCCGTATCTCGCCGTCGGGTTTCCCATGTTTGTATAACCCTTTCGAATAGTTCCCGCGCGTTTTCAGTCTCGCCGGTTGACCCGCGGATTACCCACTGATTTCACTCGTTCCTGATGCAGTCGCGTGCTCCCCAACGGTTTGTTCCTGTATTCTAACCTGCCCATCACCCCGCGCCAGACCTTTCTTTCCTCACCCTGCGGGTTTGCTGCAGACTGCCTGCGTCTCTTCGTCTGCCTTCAAATGAACCCCTTCAAATTCAAACCATCCGCTGGCCCGCGCTTCACTGCCAGGTTCCTGTCACGCCCTCCATGAGCTGGTCGCTCCGGGCCGCGCCCGCCCCCTGCCACCCTGCCCCGTCCGACTCGACCCGACTGCTCGCTGACCGCCGGCGGCCGCCCCGCGACAGGTTCGTCTCCGGCTCTGTCACCATCGGCATGATCTTGTCCACGTTCGTGCTGGCCTCGGAGGTGGTGGGCGCCTCCCAGCGCGCCTTCTGCGGCAATCTGATGAGCGTCATGTTCGCGCTGGGCATCCCCGTCCTGTCGGCGGCGGCTAGCCTCATCCACAGCTGGCGCCACCTCTACTTGCTCTTCACGCTGTTCGGCTGCGCGTACTTCAGCGCTTACTTGTGAGTGTCTGTCCAGCGGTAGGCCTGCCCGGAAGGAATGCTCAGATGCCGCAGATGTCGATGTTGCGGCAGCCCGCTTGGATGCTGGGCGTGTAGGCGCAGGGCGTGAATTTTTCAACCTGATCTGTGTTAGTCGCCGTGCACTGGTGTGTTTGTACCAGCTATCTTGCGCCATGGCATGATAACAGATGTCATGATTTATGGAATGTCGTAATGATCGTTGTGTTTTGTATGACTGTAATGCACACACACATTGTGGATGGGATTCGGTGCAGTTCACAAAGGTTTTTATGTACGTTGCGTCCAGTGATCATGGCGATTACCGGTGGTCTTTTGATGGATCCTTGCCCGACCCAGCTACCTGCTGGAGAGTCCCACTGGCTGACACTGATCCTCCCTGACCCAGCTACCTGCCGGAGAGTCCGCGCTGGCTGACACTGATCCTCCCTGACCCAGCTACCTGCTTGAGAGTCCCACTGGCTGGCACTGATCCTCCCTGACTCCCTGACCCAGCTACCTGCCGTAGAGTCCCGCTTGCTGACGCTGGCCCTCTCTTAACCCAGCTGCCTGCTGGAGGGTCCCACTGGCTGACACTGATCCTCCCTGACCCAGGTACCTGCTGGAGAGCCCCACGGGCTGACACTGACACTCCCTTGACCCAGCTACCTGCCGCAGAGTCCTGCTGGCTGACACTGACCCTCCCTGACCCAGCTACCTGCCGGAGAGTCCGCGCTGGCTGCTGCTGAAGGGTCGGGAGGAGGCGGCGCTGCGCGTGCTGCAGCGCATCGCCCGGTGTAACGGCACCACGCTGCCGGCCGGGCTTAAGCTGCGCTCGGCCGCGCCACGCGCTGCACCTGTCGCCGAAGGCGTTTGCTCCCTTTTCAAGTACCGCAAAGTGGCTGTCTGGACGCTGGTCATGATGTTCTCGTGGTGAGTGCCCTACCGTTGATGCTCTGGCGAGCTTGGTCGTGGCGGTTTTGTTCGTGTTGTTTTGGTTTTGGTGGATATCTCCGCCTCTAGATGAGAGCAGGATTCGCAGGAGCTCATCGAGCAGTCTGTAGTGGCAAAAGCTTTAGAGAACCACTAGGATGTATGATCTTGTAGCGTGCGATACTCACTAACCGCCTTCCGTGCGGGCTTCAGGTTCACCAACAACCTGTGTTACTACGGCCTGACGTCGGCTTCGGCCACCATGGGCAGCGACCGCTTCACGTCAGTGGCGCTGAGCGGCCTCATCGAGCTGCCGGCCTACGCCATCGTGATGCTGGTGCTGAACAGGTGGGCGCGCCAGCCCGCTCCGGGCAGCCGAGGCACGTCGACAGCCCGCTTCTGTGGTCGGGCGGCAGGCGGGGGTCTGCCAGCAGACGGACAGGACCGTCCGCAGCCTGTCGGTGTGTGCGCGTCCGCGTGCGGCCGGAGGGGGGGGGGGGGGGGTCGGCCGTGCGATGTGTGGCACTTGACCTCCCGGTATCGTGACTTGTCCTGCTGCGGGACGCGTGCCAGGGGCTCTTGTGGGCCCGGCCTGATGTGCCTCCTCGTCCTCCCTCCGCAAGCTGAACTTGTTGGTGTTGACCCGTGTAGATCTGAACTGACCCGTAGCGCGCCGCCGAGGGACACAGCCGTCTGTGCTGACCTTCGTTGCCCGGCCGTTCCCCTGCCTCGCCCGGAGTAGCGGTTGGCTGATCCGTGCTGGCCGAATAACGGCAACATGTTGAGCGGCGGTGTACGCTGTGCTGAGCGCCGGCCGGTGTGCGCAGGGTCGGTCGCCGCACGCCCCTCTGTGGCTTCATGCTGCTAGGCGGCGGCTGCTGTCTGGGCATCATGGGCCTGCCGCACGGCGACGCCAGGCTCGCCCAGCTGCGCATGCTGCTCGGCCTGATCGGTGAGGGGCCAGCAGAGCGGTCACCACCAACCGGAAGGGCCACACGCGCCAGGGGCACAGACCACGTGCAGTTCTCACATGTTGTATCTTTTGGTTATGAAAGCAGAGCATGGCATCGCCGTGAATATTGCGTTGGCATAAGATGTACATGCCAGATGAGTGGCATGTACATCATGCCACATTATCACATTATCAAATCTGGAGAGGTAAGCGGGTCTATATCAGGTCTTTGATGGGGAGGTTGGCCATCTGTCTTGGTCTACCCAGCTGTCTTAAATGTTGACAGGACCAGCTTACTATACTATCTTGCATCATCTGCATCAGCTGTCCCCTCCCCCTCCCCCCTCCTTTTCGTTTGGTGAATTTCTGAAATGAGCTTGTGTTAGGCAGTACTTGTTGCCCGAGCACTGGTCCCACCAATCGACCATGAAGTGGGCCCTGGTCCCTCCATCTGATTATGAAGTGAGCCCTTACCCTTTCATCTGACTGCGAAGTTCTCGATCAACGACAGAATTTTGGGGGCAAAAGTTTAACAAGTCGTAATGCTGGGAGCGGTCTGCTCAGCCACGCCCAACCCTCGGACGTCACCGGACCTCAGCGCGGTCGCTGCTGCCACGGGCCGCGGGCCATCTTATTCTGGGGAAAATACTGAGCTCTTAAAGGGACTGGAGCCCATCACACCACGGATGGGTGAATACAACGTACAGGCGCTGTAACCAACTCAGCTGCCGGACCCACTCAGTCACAAAGATACCAACCATCATGAATCAGCTGTTTTGCGATCCATCCTGTTGAAAAAAATGCTCTTTTGGTTAAAAGTAGAAGGAACGTTTCACGTGTTTACGTGTATGTTTTGTGTCGCACGCTTGCGTTGCGTAATACCACACCAATATTGGTATTTTTGGTGATGACTAACCAGGCAGACGAGTCATCACTGAGCAGCCCGTACAGTTGCACTGTCCGCCGTCTAGATCAGAGCAGTGTGAGCACCGACTGATGGGTTCTTCGGTCTCTGCCTGCAGGCAAGCTGTGTGCGGCGGCAAGCTTCTCCGTGATCTTCATCCACTCGGGCGAAATCTTCCCCACGTCTATCCGAAACACCGGCTTCGGTTTGGTCAACGTGTTTGCCCGCATTGGCGGCATCGTCTACCCGTTCATGGCCCTTCTGGTGGGTATACCCCGTCGTTGGCGTTTTCTGAGCTGTGACGAGGCCTTACGCCGTCCGACAGCTGATGGCTTTGCCGGAACTCAGTCGGGTTTTCAGTACTCGTCGGGCGAATGGTATAGGCACAGTTACAGAATGGTGACTAGTGGAGGGCGTTTGTGATTAGTCAGCTGTTAACTAGAAACTCTTGTGTTGGTGTTTGCCCGCGCGTAAGAATGACTTGGGTCGAGCCGCCTCCGGTCATGCGTCGTGGACAAGATTCAAATGGGCGGCACGGCTGCCTCTGGTCGTGCCGATGCGTGACCCCCAGGCGGCACCGGGTGCGGCGCTCAGACCTGACCCTGTGCCGGTGGTCGGTCTGGTGACTCCCACGCCGTCCGCCGCCCGCAGAACGACGTGATGGCCGACCTGCACTTCGCGGTGTTCGGTGCGCTGGCGGTCGGCTCAGGCCTGCTGAACCTGATGCTGCCGGAGACGCTGGGCCGCCCCGCTGCCGGAGACGGTGGAGGAGCTGGCCGGCCAGACCGGCTCCGAGATGTACTCGCCGCTACGCCAGCTCGCCGACGACGAGGACGGCCACGAGCCGCCGGCGCACGGCGGCCGGCGGCGCGTCGTCAAGGCCGTGTGACGGGCTAGGGAGGCCTGTGAGGCCGGCCCCGGGTGACGGCGAGGCTCGCCCGCCGACCGAGGAGTCGGCCGGTCGGAGTGGCGGCTGAGGAACCAAAGATCCCCTCCCCGACGGAGCGCGAGGGATCTTTGACGAGGGTCCCGCGATCAGCCTGATAGCTAAGCATTGGGGGTCTGTGTTGGAGGTCGATGTTCTCCCCGATCGAGAAGTAAGCACGTTTGGCGAAGAGTCTCCTATCCAACTGACGTCGAAATGGGCCCACTTTCGGGGCCATTACTTGATGATGGTTCGTGGCTCATATGTGAGCGTGTTTCTTTGGGAAGTTTTGCTGCGTGACGGATGCTAGATGTGCGGTGTTTATAGGTCAAGGCCGTTCTCCAAGGGGACCAACCATTTGCTGAGCTTCGTTTGCCGTCTGGCGGGGATTGATCAGCCAGACAAGTCGGGGAAGACGTGAAACCGAATCAGTGATCATATGTGCGGTGGAATCCCGAAACGGGCTCCTTCCGTGTGTAGTGGCGTCCAATCCTAACTCTTGGCACAGATCGACGAGCATGCTGTAGGTTGCATGGACAGGATAGAATAATGATCATTACATCCATGACACCTCAATAACGGACTGGGTCTGGAGCTGCTGTATGCTGGAAATAGAGGGATCGCCGTGATGAGCTAGGGTGGACAATAATCGTAACGGGCGTGACGGGTAATGATAGCAAAGTATTTCCACAAAAGGACCAAGGTAGGATCTAGGTGCCTGAGGCATGCGAGTATTTTTAGATATGCTAGATGAAACGTTGTCCTTCTTATCGTGAGTTCTTGCCTTTGGCTGTGAGCGTAGTTATTAGTATAAATTACCGCAAGAACTTATCCTTGCAGTGCTTTACAGCTATTTGATGATAGTTCATTGCCCTATTGTATCGTGTGAGTGGCTCGCTCTTGCTTGGAACAAGGGGATAAATTGCTGGCGTCCACGTGAAGCACCTCAGATTCCTCATGCGCGTCGGATTAGATGCAGAGTAACTTTCCGTTCATTTCTTGACCTGACGTCCGGCGACTTATGTTCCTTCCCTGAGCCGTGGCGGGGAGGTCAGCCTGGTTGGTCGATCTGTTCCACTTGGTGTCTGCTTACCGGTCGGCGGTGCGGAGTATCGATCATGTGCTGACTTCTCTGCTGCTGTTTGAACCTCTGAATTGCCGACACAAGAATTCCCGCAGCGAAAGTGTGTGAACATCACACGTATGTTCGTGACGTGATGTGTGAAATCAAAATACGTCAGTGTGACAGCGTTTATCCGCTGGGTGCACGAATACCTGAGCCGGACTGGGCACCGATGGTGGTGTGATTGGATGTCAGCAGCTTTCGTAATTGGAAAAGCTCGTATTCCGGTGGCTGGGCACCGCTCTTCCAACGCTGCTTCATAGTGCTTGCGGTAATTTAAGCTATGTTTGGGTGCATGGTTTCCCTCCCACTGTGGTCGTGTTCATGAGCTAACTATTTTTGGGTGCATTGCTTTCCATTGTGTTCGTTCTCGTGTGCTGAGTTAGCCATGGAGTGTATGCGGGCTTGTGGACAGCCGAGCAGCCGTTTTACATATTGTTTGCGTGGTGGAGGTATTGCGGACGTCGGGGTGTCCTTATAGGCCTGCTCTTGCTGCATCTCCATCCCCTGACTACCCGGACGGCTGCTAATGTATCGACACCGTCACCCGTGCGATGCCGTATCGTTGTAATATTGTAGCAAGTGCCTTGCTGGTTCCTGGTTGCGCTGTAACATTTTGTGAAACTGCTTTGCTCTGCAGTAACAACGAGCAATTGGCATATGGCTGTTACCACGCATAAATCGAGGGGCGGGATCACTGGACATTACGTCTGTGTTGCGCCGTGAGGTCTTCTTCCGTCCGTGGACTGGGCTGATTGTGTGCAGCGCTGCCCTCCGAGGGTGACTGACGCGGACGCCACGTGTTCCGCCGGACCGCGCGCTGTGCCGTGCTGGCCCTCCAGGGGCTCCGATCGCATGCGGTGAAGGCGCCCCTCCGATCCTGCAATAAACGGGCCGTCCGGCCGCGCAACACGGCGTGTTTGGCGAGCGTCGGGCCGGCGGCGAACGACGGGCCCGGTCTGACCGGCTGGCGGGTCGGGTCGGCCGGACCGGTGCTGGCGGGTCGGGTCGTCCAGGCCGGTGCTGTTGGCTCGGGTCGGCCGGACCGGTGCTGTTGGCTCGGGTCGGCCGGACCGGTGCTGTTGGCTCGGGTCGGCCGGACCGACGCAGTGGGGCCCGACTGGCAGTGCTGGTGTGGCTCCCGGTTCGGCATGTACTACGCGCTGGTGATCATGACGCTGCTGGTGAGTGCCCCTTCTCTCCCTCCACGCGCCTGTTGGGAGGGGAGGAGGGTGGGCTGACGCTGCCAGGGAGTAGCAGGGAGCAGAGTGGGACCCCATCCTGCGAGCGCACGGCCCGGGAGCTGCCTTTACCTCGTGATGTGTTAAAGTGCTCGTGGTATAGCATGCTGACGCAACTGGGTTCAGTTGGCTTATGAATCGTTTTGTGTCTCCGCGTAACGAGATTGCGTCCTGTCAGCCATTTGGAACACACTCCAACTCCTGTTGAAATGGGGTTCCACATTTCCGAATTGGCTTTATTTGAAAGCACGACCTGGACTGAGCACAGGTAACTCCCTGCGCTCTTTCCATCGCCCGGAGTTGTTGCGCTCTTCGCCGCTGCCCCCGTGACCTGACCGCGCTGCATGCCGTCGCTGCGACTGGGCTGCGCCGTTTGCTGCCGTTCCCTTGATATGACTGCGCGCTCTTCAGCAGCGGTGTTCCCGTCACGTGACGGCGCGCTCCAATGCCGCAGGCGGGGCCGGCACGCGGCCAGACGCTGTCAGAGCGCATCCTGTCGCTGTTCTTCCGGCACACGTGCGAGGATCTGCGCCACTCGCTGTTCGAAGTGAACGCGCTCAGTGACTGCTCCGAGGAGCTCGGTTGTCCGCTGAACCAGCACTGCGAGCCGTTCACCTGCCACGGACTGTTTGTGCACAGGTGAGCCGGCTCCCCGCCGCTCGCCGCTGCCGTGCACAGCACGTTAGTGCGTGGACACGATCGTGAAATGCGTGCGGTATGTGGACGCGAAAACGCGTCCACGGGCCACGCAAGGCCCGTGCAATGCGGCAAGAAAGTGAAAGGCTTTTTGAATACTTCAGCGGCTGGGTCGTTGTTATGTTTTGTTGGCCGGGCGAGGTTAATGGATTGAATGGACAGATGAGAGGTGTCGAGAGTTTCCCCGATGCTAAAGACGTTTTTGGCCTGTGTACGACACTACAGAGAACAGGCGCATTCTTGGCCCAGCGCTCAGTCTGCCTCACCTCATCACCCATCCCCCACCCCTCATTCTAAGGGTCAGGAAACCCCTCCCGACTGTGAGTCTGTGTGCCCGCGCTGACAGTGTCTTCCGCCGTCCTAGGTGCGTCGCCAACTTCGCCGAGCATGCCGCCTGCCAGCGTGGCTCCCAGTGCAGCTCGAACTTCTGCCACCCGACCAGCTCTACGTGCGAGGCGCGCGAGGGCGCCTGCCCGGAGGACATGCTGAACGCGGGCGGCACCTGCCTCGGCCTCTCGCCGTTCCGCGCCGCCTCCTGGTCGGACGCGCGCGCCGCGTGCCCGGCGCTGTTCGGCGCCGGCGCCGCTCTCGTCTCGCCGCAGTCGCGCGCCGAACAGCAGAACCTGCAGACGTTCTTGGTGCTGCGCCGCGCCGCCGCCGAACAGCCGTACATCGGCGTCTCGGACACGCAGACCGAGGGCGTGTTCCGCTTGGACGTGGACGGCTCGCGCATCGACGACGGCTTCAGCGCCTTCGCGGCGGCCGAGCTGGCGCGGAACGACGAGTGGCTGAGCTGCGCCACGCAGCGGCCGGTGAGCCTGCAGCCTAGCGAGAACGGCTGGGCGCTGAGCCGGTGCGACGCCAGCCGACGCTTCGTGTGCCAGGCGGACCCGGCGTTCGGCGCCTGAGGCGGTCGCGGCGAGCGAGGCCGGGCCTGGCGCGGCGGAGGAGAGGGCTGCAGGAGCGGAGGCCGGACTGGGCGCGGCGGAGGAGAGGGCTGTAGGGGCGAGTCCGGAGTGCTGCGCGAGACGGGCTGGCTCGGCGACGGGCTACGCTGGCGAAGTGCGGGGCAGAGCTGGCACAGAGGGAATGAGGAGTTTCTGTGGAGACAAGCGGCGAGGCTAGGGATGGAGCTGTGAGGGTCGCGGTATCTGTTAACCTCCACAGTAACCAGTGGCCCTCAGGAAAGCGTGGGCAGTGTTCACTGTGCTTGGCATGAAGAGTGCAGGACGCCGCCATGAACAAAGTGATATGTCACTTTGCAGCTTTCAGTTCTCTGGAATGCTGCTGGCTCCGTTTCGCCAATAATGACACTGTCACGTACATGTCTTTAACAGTGGGCTGCGGCGTCTACCTCTCAATCTAACATGTGTCGCAAGTTCCAACTCCCGAGGCAACTAGTTCCGTTGCAGCTTCAGAGATGACAGCCGCCAACGTTTTGACCGCTGGCGGGATGTCCCTGGTCAGTGGCTGGCGCGGTCTGGGGACAGAGTCGTACGCGTGGCCTTGTGCGCATGTGCATGTGCATGTGCGTACCTGACTCGTTCATTGGGATGTGCGCCACGTTGGAGGTTTATACCATTTCACTGATATTGTTATTCGTCCGTCAAAGGCAACACGGCTCAGTTTATTCGTAGGGCAGAGGTGAATGCACTGTATTTGATGTTTTGTTCTGTTCCTGTGGTATGTGACGTGTCGAAATGTGTATTTACTAAATCTAATTTCACGAGCACATCTCTCCATGGACGCTGGGCTATATTTAGACCTGTATTTGACTCTGCACCGAGTCCGAATCGACCAAAGAACCAACGAAATTTGGACTGAAAATGCATAGTTAATTGCTTTATTTGAATGACTTAGAGCATAAATCAAGCACAGGTTGCATAATATTCTCCGCTTATCACGCCCTTAACGACAGGCTGCGTGTGGCAGAGCACAGCGTAACAAAGCGAAGATTCCACGCGCAAGGAATCAGGCCTCATGCAGGGAGTATGTATGCGGAAAATAGAACGCGACAAATATCGTGAGCTGGGGTTCTTAGTCTGGCAATAGTCTAGCTTACCTGTGGTACCGCCATTGCACCGTCAAGTGAGCGGCGGCTGTGACAAATTTCGTTTCAAGCCGCGTCTGTGATCACTTGAGCCCACGGTATATATATATATATATATATATATATATATATATATATATATATATATATATACGTATATATATATATATATATATATATATATATATATATATATATATATATATATATGTGTGTGTGTGTGTGTGTGTGTGTGTGTGTGTGTGTGTGTGTGTGTGTGTGTGTGTGTGTGTGTGCGTGCGTGCGTGCGTGCGTGCGTGCGTGCGTGCGTGCGTGCGTGCGTGCGTGCGTGCGTGCGTGCGTGCGTGCGTGCGTGTGTGCGTGTGTGTGTGTGTGTGTGTGTGTGTGTGTGTGTGTGTCAGTAATCGCCAGGAATGCGGCCAGCCGCCTTCGACAACAGTTTGATACAAATTACTGTGATTTAAACCGGTAGTGAGTGGGTCATGAAAACGACAAAGGTGATTATCATCATTATCGCATCATTGTCACACGTGTAAAGGAACTTTCCCGTGCATTTGTCCAACCTGTTGGCATCGGTCGTGAAAGACGTGTGACTACAGTAGCTTCACTATCAGCATCACCTGCATGACGATAAGCAGTTGTGACATGCTCTGTCATCGCGCTCGTCGGACAACGCCTAATGGATCTTACTGGTACAGGCACATGTACAAATCACAAGCCTAAGAATACGAGTAATGTCCGTGAAATCGATTGGGAACGAGGGTGTCGCGGACTGCAGACCCTTAATTATCCTAGAAACACTCTACAGACCGTTATTCAACCGTGGCAGCGTGCTACCCATTTTAAGTCAGCGGCATTTGGCGGGCCAACATTTCAGGTCGGCAATGGATTGCGTTTGGCCAAGAATAAAAACCCTGGATAAGCACCCCACGGCTTTCATATTGTCACTGTTGTCAAAGCTGCCACCGCCTGCACGGATCAGCCGCCCACCCTGCTAGCTCACCAGACCTCACATCTCGAGTCGATTTTGGTGTTACCAGCGCCCACGGCGTCGCTGGGTGTCGTTTGGGGCGCCCTGGCAGCCCGCTCCGACCGCGATCCCTTACCGGTGACGTCGCCTGACAAAGCCCCGATCGCCGCCAGTCAGGGCCGGACCGCGGCGCCGACGCCCGGTCCCAGCCGCCGGATGGCAGGACCCGCCGGTCAGACCGGTTCCCGCTCGACGTTAGCAGGCCGCCGGGCGACCCAGCTCAGCGGATCCTTACCCCAGCGGAGACTCACCCCAGTGGAGCCTCACCCCAGGGACCCCTCACCCAAGCGGCGCCTCAACCCAGCGGCGCCTCACCCGAACGGGGCTTCACCCAGCGGCGCCTCACACCAGCGGCGCCTCTCCCCAGCGGAGTCTCACCCCAGAGGCACCCCACCCCAGCTGAGCCTCACCCCACCGGCGCCTCACCGGCGCTGCACGCTGCAACACGCTGGGCTGCGCCATAGCGCGTCTGGCCAACTCGCTACATCGAAATTAAGAGACAAGAGCCGGCCGCTGATGAGTCACATTACCAGGCCGGCGGCGTATTGGATGGTGGTGGGCTCTTCCAGTCGTGGCGTGATCTCAGCGTGCCCGTATCCCGCTCGGAGGGGGGGGGGGGTTGTGCAGCTAGACCACGTGACCTGGTGCTGGATATCCGGTGAAAGCGGAGAGCCTACGCGTCACCGACTGATGACCAGATGACCCAGCCGTTGGGGGCCGCGTTAAGCGCCTAGCTCGGGCTAGATTACAGCTTTAGAGATCGATCCGGTATCCACAAAATCCCGACTTTCTCTGCGGACTCACCTGTGCGCTTTCTCGGGGAGAAGAGGCATGTATACGGCATACTTACATGGAAATTACTTTGTCTATGACACAGGCATCTGTATCCGGCTCAAGCCACGACTAGCAAGTTTGCGACCACGAAAAAGGTGACACAAAGATATAATACAAAAACAGGCAGGTTGAGGCCCCAACCCTGGCTCGGCAAAGATATTGTCGCAGCGTTTACTTCCAAAACACCGATTTCTGACGTCACGAAACGCAGATTTGCTAGAAACGGCATGCTAAATGTACGAACTCTGCGACGGGTCAGGACGGGGCGAGGGAGTTTGTCAGGGATGAGAGGGTGCTCAGGAACACTGTGAGTCGCTTCTTTTCATAGCCGGCCGTAAACCTAGTGTTAAATGTTCTCTCCGTCGGAGGCCTCAAGTCCACGAAGCCCTCATAACGAGATAGTTCCGGTGCCTATGGGTTAAAGGATGGCGGTACATAAGGGCTCTAAACTGCGTTTTATTTACAGCCTTCCTGTCCCTGCAGCATCCATGGCACCACGCTAACGTCCGCAAGGTCGGGAAATAGGTATGGGGCAACATTCTATGTATTTGGGCATTATTTTTGAAGGGAGCACGCCGCACGTTGTCGAGTTTTCCTTAGAAGTAGTACTCCATTTTTTGTACTTTCCACTTATTGCTGTAATAGACGGGTACGAGTTGATCAGCAATACCAGTTTCTCGAAATCCTTCTGAATGGCTCTGAATTTCAATCCGAAGTAGCCGATCTTGCGGGAGAAGTATCATTTTAGTGCTTGCTCATCACTTTGAAAGCAACACATTTAATTTGCCTTGCTTCTTTCAACGTGTGTGTTGTGTAAATTTTGCACCAACTCATGTGTTAAAATGTTTGTGTGGTAAATGCGGTGAAAGCTTAAACCACTCTTTAGACAACAACATATGTAACCATTAAGTCCCTATCCCGCGAATTCAACGAAAGGTTATACTATGGCTATGATTGCTCCCCTATGTGTTCACCACAGTGACTTTTTTCGAGACGCACTGTGGCTTGGGGAATGGCAGCGTCACATGGTCTATGTGACACACTGGTTCAAACGTCAACCAATGCACTTCTCGGTCACAGGGCTTGTCTGCTGGGCCAGCCACTTTTGTATTCGCACCAACAGAGGTGTGCACGGTGGTTGCCATGACGATGATGGTCGCGACTGTGGGAAAGAAGCGTGGCTCTGCACAATGCGTTGACAGCGTAATTTGGACTGGAAAATAATGAACATTAATATCCTTGTCATGTCTTGCGGTGCTGCAGTGGTACTACTCAGTGTTATCATTAGACGCAACTATTCCTGAGGTTTCACCAGAGAGTGTTTTTGAAATATGCCCAAAGGTGGGCCACGGCCTTTACAGGACATGCTCGGCATTGACCAAGCATGATATATGATGAAATAAGCGCACCGATAAATGCTAGCACATTTTTAAGTAGAAAAGATTGCTCTAGACAACACAACTTCTCTGTTAAGTAGATATGTTCCTCAATGCATCCTTGTTTGAATATGTACGTCATCGTACCTTGTGCAACATTGATTGAGAGCTAATTGGCGGCCGTTACATCCGGAAGTCATGCTCACGAACGCCAGATATGAAGGACTCTACAATTATATTTTCATAGGCCTTGATCGCTGCATGGCCAACGGAATGGCAGGGTTTAAATGTCGCCATTATGGCGTTGTGGTTGCCTGGGTAACGTTGACATAGTCTACCGGAAATAGTCCGCATATCTCCGCGGGCGTGTAAATAAAGAAATAAACAGGTTTAGGTCTTCAGAATGACAGGGCTGTGAATTGCACAGAATGGTCTTCAACATGGCTATCCCAGTTCAAAAGTACAGGTGTGGAACATTCCCTTAAAGCACGTAGCCAGGCGGGCATACTGGGTGTCTGTGCATCCTCTGGGATTCGCGGTGCCTCCTCCCTCCCCTCCCCCCTCCCCCCCCTGAGCCTCGTTCAGTGCGTTCTGGTATGGTTCAGTGCGTCCTATTACAGGGGTTTCACGAAGACTGGATGAAATCCTTCCTTGTTTTGCGATCTGTAGCATCCGTATCATAAAAGTGTTGTAATCAGCATTGGTTCCTGCCAAGTGTGTTCCAAATCTCAAACACTGTATCATTTCTCCCAGCTGCGTTTTGAGTGTTTACCTTAGTTTTTGTGTTGCAGTTTTTCTTCACACAGATGGTTTATACGTATCAATATGATATAAGGATGGTTCATAAGGTCTATAAGGTTATAAGTGCTAAAATTTTCATGGCGACCGGGCGATATTCGAACGGTGGTAGTGATCTCATATCAGCGCTATTCCCCACGACATTTCTTAAAAACGGAACTATTCCGGTTACATTTTTTACGCACCCCAGTGTCGAGCGTGCGAATGAGTTAATTCAACATGTTCTAAATTCTGTCAAATGCCGCTGCGACCATGCAGTCTTACAGGTTTCCCCTGTAAGACCAGCTGCGGCAATATTTTGCCCCAAGCGTTGTCACATTGTCCCTCCAGACCCTCAAAGGCCAGCGGCCCAAATGATACCGTTTTCCCGTATTTCAAATCTGTCTGGTTCACTTAAGACCGTCATCTGAAGCTCCAGTTGAATGCTGGAGACCTTCGACAGCGTATCTCATGCTGACTTGACATCATGACTGGATGGCATGGTGTAATTAGGTGCTGATCAGTGCACCCTTGCGATCCTTTTTACTGCAACGATTTAACCAATCTTGGATTGCTTTGCATTTTCTTTGATGATAGGTCTATCTCAAATATATTATCAAGAGGCTCTCCAAACAGCGCCCTTCTGGCCGTCACCGCCACCCTTCGGATATCGTCATTGGACAATCCGAGGTTGACTTGGTACGAGTCAAACACATGTTGGTACAAGGGCATCAAAAATAGTTGTCAACCGGTCTGACAACTGGCAGCTCGAAATCGCATCGTCCCACTGCACTCTCCTCCCCACCGGCGCCTGTGCCCAGTGCCAGCTGGGGGCTCAACTGCCTGGATCAGGCCGCCGACGGGCCCGGTCCTGTATGACGTCATATGTCATGAGACAATCAGGCCTGCCTCATATCACGTCGTCGCCGGACCCGGCCAAGGCTCAAGGCCACTGATAAACATAGTCTGTGTTAATCCCGGCGATGTTTGAGGCTGTCTTTAAACAAGGGTTCACATCCTAGGCCGCTTAAACGCACATTTTATCCCCTCCCTTTACTTTTTAGCAATGGATTTCAGGGTGACTCAAAACGTTCCTGAGCCTAACGTTACACTGTCAACCGCGCCCTTTCCTTGATACGCTTCGGATTCGGTTCATCAGAAGCCCCTTCTCTCCCCCATGCGTAACGTAATTTATGAACGGTCTCTGTTCGCTTGTGTGAGACATGATGGATAGGTTGACGCTGTATAATCAGGAGAACTAGGTGGGAACGAGCGGCTCAAAGTGCAGACAGATCTGACCACGAGGCTAACAATCTGCAGGGCGTGCAAGAGACGACGCTCACTGGAAGCTGGGCCAGAGTGGTGCTGACAGCACGACGCTGCGAGTGAAGATAACACCAACGAGAAACTCGTGACAACACCTTCCATCGAAAGGTAAGGGGACCGTCGGTAGGTCGTGGGGGGCCTGGTATGTGTCATGATGTCGTCCGAGAATCTCCAGCGTCTTTAACTTGGCGTTCGGGTGTGGGTGATTTTACCCGCCCACCCCCCCCCTCCCTACTTTTTTCCGGAATATTGTGAACAGTTGCGAAGCTAACCTTGCCAACTTGGTATAGCTGTGGGAGTGCAGTCGACGATTCTTTTAAAGATAAAAGAATTGGCCTCTACCTTGTAGGTTCGCTGACCTAGAGCAGGTCAAAGTCGGGCGAGGCTGTTCAGCGTTTTAGGAGTAGGATTCTTAGGGACAAGATTCAATGTGATGCAAGAATGGTAGTGCAAGACGAAGTCGTGAACTCTTGATGATTACTTGTCGTAAACCCAATTGAACACTTGACTACTTCGGAATTCCGATCCTTTTTCTGCTGAATCCTTAGGCTTGCGGGTAAAACCAAATTATATCCAGGCCAAACCAAAACAACTTTATTGCCGGAAAGCATGCCTTAAGATATATTTGTGACGCTTATTTCGAGGCTCCAGGCTCTCAACGTCAAACGTCTTCTTACATCGACATCATGAAGCCAGAGCACGTTACTGACCTCAAATATCGAGCAGCCTTTTGCTTTGGGTAGCACGCTGTCTAGTAGTTGGTGCCGATGACAAATTCAAATAACAGGATAATATCGAAGTTTTTTGTGTTTTACTTTCTAAAGGTGACTTAAGTACCCGTGTCCGGGCCAAGTCTTAAAGCGCTCACGGCCATCCAGTCATACTGCATTATAATTCTGCTCGCCACATGGCTTCCAAGAATGCGGTCCTTACATCACAAATGAGGAATGCAGTGTGGAATGCAGTGAGGAATGCAGTGTGTATGCATTTTGAGGCTCAGTCGTCTCAATGTAGACGTACTTATGTACCCCATCAACGAGAGCGGATACACGGAGCACTGAATAAGGCCTCCCCACTGTATCGCAAGTTCTCGGTTAACAATTCATCAGGTTAGCAAAGTAGTTGTGGAAAGGTGAAATAAACGGACCGTGTTTACGTGGAGATACCGTTTATGCAGGGTGGCTCAGATAAACTTAACGGACGCTTCCTTCAGTTTTCCTCAGCAGTGACCAGCGTATTTCTCGTGCGATGAAGACTGCTGTGGAATTGACTGATCGTGCAATGGCCAAGCATGATAAATAAAAATGGCGGTTGTTTGGTCCGTGTGGGATGAAGAGTGGCTCCAGGAGGAAACTTGAATGATAGTACAATGGTCAAACGTGGTGAAAGCAATGGTGGTTGTTTGGTCCGACTGGGATGAAGAATGACTGCAGGAGGACGGGGCGACAACGCACACGGCACGGACTTCACTGGATTGGTCCGACTGGGACGAAGAATGACTGCAGGAGGACGGGGCGACAACGCACACGGCACGGACTTCACTGGATTGGTCCGACGGGGACGAAGAATGAACTGCGGGAGGACGGGGCGGCAACGCACGGCACGGGCCTCACTGGATTGGTCCGACTGGGACGAAGAGTGGCTCCAGGAGGACGGGGCGACAACGCACACGGCAACGGACCTCACTGGATTGGTCCGAGAACCATTCGATTGGGGAATGCGCATCAGCTTACATGCGAGTCGTTGCCATGGCTTTCTCAACATCGCCCCGAACCTGTCCGCCCGACTTCATGTTGGTGCCCTTACCCTCAACAACCATGCTCATGTTCTTGTGAACAAGTCAAACAAGAACGCCTTCAAGAGCTCAGGGCCACCTTCAAACTTAAGTTGGCGAATTACCGTGGATAATTCATCAGGCAACCCCGGCAGGCGCCCATCTCAAGCACCAACGCATTGAGGGGACTGAGAGGGAGGCATTAGGGGGGCTCAAGCCACATTGGGGCTCAGCCTCCCCCCACTCCCCCCCCCCACTTGCTCCCCCCCGAAAGTGTGGAGGTGGACGCCCGCTTGCCATGGTGCGGTTTGTTGGATTGTCAACGAGGGAGGTTTCAGCCGAATATGCTGGGCTGGGTCCTGGGGCCCATCCAAACTGAACGTGATCATACTAAACACGCACTTATTGATGGCGTTAGCTTTAAAGTTATAAAAATAAATAAACACGAGACAAAGTACACATGCCTTCCACGTCTTTGCAGCATATGTGGAAATGATTTTATCCCATCTTCTAACCCCACGCGGTGACAATAAATGCTGAAGCAGGTTTGGCGTCACTACGAAGGTATGCCTTGTTTATATTTTCGTGTGCAGCATTTTTTGCAGTTTTGACATTTATCAATCAGTTTTTTCCAGCTGTTTTGGCCCTTGTGATACTCAGTGGGAACGTTTCCTGGTCTCTCCCGCGTTTCCTTTATTTTTTTTGGCCAAACCAAGCGTTGCACTTATCGGGCAATTATTACCAGCTGAAGTTCGATCCCTTGGCGGCTTCCCCAAGTGGTTTGGACTTTCGCTGGATTTTTTCTGGGTCTCTCTTTCGGTGATCTTTGTGATTCTAATACTCTGGAAAACTTTGCAACAATTCGAAAGTTGGTCACTCAGGAGGCTTGTCTATCCCTATGGGGTAGCTGTAACCGTCGTTTTTGGGGTATTGGACGCCCCATTTCGATATTTGGCAACATTAATGCGCACCCTCTCATTCAATCTCGCATAGCTGCAAGAAATCTGCACACACAATCAAGCTCTGAGAAACAGACTGATGTCAAGATATATCGATACCAGGCGCACAGGCATAACTCAGTTATACCTGTGTCAACACGGTCAAGCGCGTGCAGCTTTGATTTTTAGTTCCCCCAATGTGTTCATAATTTATAGTTCAAAGCGACTTCATGACGGCTTACCGACTCTTAGCATTCAAGATTGCATATCTAGGACGTCCTTTGTTCGTGTCTTACTAATTGGAAATGGCGTGCTCCAGTCGGTGACCAGAAATAAGGCAATTAGCAGGCTCCTGCGTCAGGGTAGGCATCCGCTCCGAACACTACCCCAAGTCCGTACCGAATACCGCTCCGAACACTACCCAAGTCCTTACCGATACCGCTCCGACACTACCCAAGTCCGTACCGAATACCGCTCGCGAACACTACCCCAAGTCCGTACCGAATACCGCTCCGAACACTACCCCAAGTCCGTACCGAATGCGCTCCGCACACTACGCCAAGTCCGTACCGAATACCGCTCCGAACACTACGCCAAGTCCGTACCGATACCGCTCCGAACACTAACCCAAGTCCGTACCGAATACCGCTCCGAACACTACCCCAAGTCCGTACCGAATACCGCTCCGAACACTACCCCAAGTCCGTACCGAATGCCGCTCCGCACACTACGCGCCAGTCCGTACCGAATACCGCTCCGAACACTACGCCAAGTCCGTACCGAATGCCGCTCCGCACACTAACGTCAAGTCCGTACCGAATGCCGCTCCGAACACTACGCCAAGCCAAGTCCGTACCGAATGTCGCTCCGAACACTGCGCCAAGTCCGTACCGAATGCCGCTCCGAACACTACGTCAAGTCCGTACCGAACGCTGCTCCGAACTACGCCAAGTCCGTACCGAATGCCGCTCCGAACACTACGACCCAAGTCCGTACTGAATGCGGAATGCTAGCAGGAATTTGTATCGATGCGATTGGAGCACACGGGAATTATTAGATCCCTTGATTGCGGTTCCTTGCAACCTGCATTCAATCCGGCATCGTTCCAACGAATGCATCACTTCCTTTCTCCAGTTTCAGAACCAACTGCAACGATCTCGTCTGAAGCGTACTGCATTAACACGTAACCGGGTTGCCGGTTCAATAGCACGCGCTCGAGCGGGGGGGGGGGTGGGGCGTTTGTCCCCGGTATCTGAGAAACCAAGCGAGCTTACGGCATCAAAAACCACCGACTGGGTCAACATTTGTGTGGACTACTTGTGTCATAACTTGAGGTTCCTAGGTTATCACCTTCGGACCAGATAAAGTCAAACAAGGTCCAACTCTACATGGGAGTCCAAAGCGTCCCAGATTTCCTTATCCAACCGCCTTGGACCTAGATACTTGTTCTTAGCAAAAGCCACTGTGTTCATTTCATTTCAATTCATGTTTGACCTTTAGAAGGTAAGAGGTCCAAAAACCTTGCAGGGTGTTTTAACCTTTTAATGTGAATGAGCCGCAAGGATTACGATGGGCAGGGTGTTTCTAAAACAGAGGTTAGTTTGATCATTTTAGGTCAGTGAACCTCCTCCGACCCTTACGAAGTCCAATGAGGATTTATGTTTCCGTCGCTGTTATCAAGAAATTTCAAAATGACTACCAGGACTGCACCGTAAAAAGCCTTTTAATAAAAAGGCAGATCGGTTTTGATCTCGGTTTCATCTTTTGACCTGTCCTAAGTTCCATGGAATTCGTTGAAACTTTTAATTCAGTAGTCTGACTGTCTAAAAGCCTATTTCTGAGGTGTACAGCTTCGTCTACCACTCAGTTGTCGCATCAGATGAAAAGATTTCCAAGGAATGACCTTCGCTGGCAGCCACGCCCTGCATTCGACCTACCATAGATCAGAGACCTTACAAGGCATTTTGTATACCAACATATCCGCTAAACAATTGCTGATAACTGAGCAAATTTCGGTGCTGCTGCACCGTGTCGTTTGCAAATTATTCCGGAAAAACTTTCAGGGTTAAATTACCGTCACCCCCACCTGTGCGCGTTAAAGGTCAAGTCGAAATCCGAACATTCTCTCTTTAAGGCACCTAGCACGGTGCGTGCCTATCTGCTGGCCTCGGTGTGCGTATTCGTCCCTGGGCCTCGGCGGGTGAACCCATCCCCGTTCCCAGTGGGTGAGCCCGTCCCCAACTTCAGCGCGTGTCCAGTCCCGCGGCCCGCAGCCCGTTACCAAAGCAGGTTAACTTACTGTCATCCTCACCGGGCCGTGGCCAGAACGAGTGCAGCGGGCAGGGGGGGGGGGGGAGAGGGGCGTGAAGGGCATCCATGGCTGGAGTATGCCGGACGGGAGGAGCAGACTACAGATTATTTAGTCGGTCCTCTGTCCGCCTATATGGTGACGGCTTCGATGGCAAGGCGCTCCTTTGAGCATGCCCTGGTACGTCTGCCGAGAGCGAGGCTGGGAGTCCCTGTCAGGCTGAGAGCGAGGCTGGGAGTCCCTGCCAGGCCGAGCGCGCCCTGGTACGTCTGCCGAGAGTGAGGCTGGAAGTCCCTGTCATGCCGAGAGCGAGGCTGGGAGTCCCTGTCAGGCCG
The DNA here is from genome assembly GCF_011947565.3 of Pollicipes pollicipes. Lineage (NCBI taxonomy): Eukaryota > Metazoa > Arthropoda > Thecostraca > Pollicipedomorpha > Pollicipedidae > Pollicipes > Pollicipes pollicipes. Next base: position 3,127,789 of record NW_023596420.1, on the reverse strand, counting down.
AGCGCGCCCTGGTACGTCTGCCGAGAGCGAGGCTGGGAGTCCCTGTCAGCCCGAGCGCGTCCTGGTACGTCCGCCGAGAGCGAGGCTGGGAGTCCCTGTCAGCCCGAGCGCGTCCTGGTACGTCCGCCGAGAGCGAGGCTTGGAGTCCCTGTCAGGCCGAGAGCGAGGCTGGGTGTCCCTGTCAGCCCGAGCGCGTCCTGGTACGTCCGCCGAGAGCGAGGCTGGGAGTCCCTGTCAGCCCGAGCGTGCCCTGGTACGTCTGCCGAGAGCGAGGCTGGGAGTCCCTGTCAGGCCGAGAGCGAGGCTGGGAGTCCCTGTCAGGTCAGCCGAGCGCGTCCTGGTAGTCTGCCGAGAGCGAGGCTGGGA